>NC_133027.1:90253846-90575769 GCF_048771995.1 Taeniopygia guttata
AAACGGCGCAAGCAAAGCAACGAGGACAACGAACCCCTCAGTATTAAACCCCAACCAAACCCAAACCGACAGGGTTTACATCTTACAGCCTTCAGGTCAAGCCTGGATCTGCTCGGGAACGCGCCCCAGCTCCTGGGCTCCACGTGGGAGCTGCAAGGCCTGGCACGGGTGGATCAAATAGGCCAGAAACGTGTCCTCAGGCTACTGCTGTCTCCACTCGGGATTTCTGCAGCGCATTGAAAAGCAGCAGTGTCTGCAGATCGAGCTCTCCACAGATTTTAGCCCTCACAGCCCCAAACTTCAAACGTTGAGCGGGAACGGAGAAAGACTTGAATCGTGCTGGAGCAAGGTGCTAATGACGCGGGGTTAAGGTCAAGAGGGTCCCGAAATATCTCTCGGGCTGGCGGTGCCCGGCGCAGCTCGGAGGGTGCCGAGGAGCTCGGCCTGCGGCGCCCACGGTAGCGCCACTTCTACTTTAAGGAAGTGCCGGCAGCCGCGGCCCCGCGGAAAGGGCTGTAAAAGCAACAAGCCCGGGCAGTGGGGCACTCCCGGCCCGCCGCAGGTGCCGCGGGGCAGCGCAGAGCCGCCCGCGGGTGCCCGGTGCCGGGGTCGCTCCGGCATCGCCCCGCGCTCCCCACGGGCGCCCCGCGCTCCTCACCTGCCGTCCCCGCCGGCAGCGCTCCCCTCTCCTCCCGCGCCCTACGCCGCCACCTTGCCTCTGAGACACAGCGCGGGGGGGAGGAGTGGAGCTGGGGGAGGCGGCCCTTCCTTCCCCTTCCCTCCAACAGCGCGCGGTGGGAGTAAGGCGGTAGGAGCGCTGTCCGCCCGGCGGTGCTCAGGGTCACCCGCTCGCATACCGCCCAGAGATGACCCCAGGCCGCCGGGCAACTGCAGGTGCTGCTTTTAGAGGTTTGAGGCTACCCGGAGAAAATCGGTTCCGAGGGTGCAATGGCAAAGAACACAAAGGTGTATTTGTGAGGTGGGGATGTGTTAGAAGAGGCGCAGCATAAAAGTGGATTGAACTGACAGGAAAGGGGCAAAAGCTTCTCCATGAGCCAGATTTCCACAGAAAGTCTTTCTTGCCTTAAACTTTTGACTTACACGGTGGTACAGTGATGAGGTAAAGCACAGTGGAAAAACCATATCAATGACAGAAAAGAGAAACAGAGAGAATAAAGGAAAAAATTCTTTCAGATAAAACTCATATCCTGGAAAAATACTGCAGAGATACAAAGTATGAATCTTTGACACACTATGGGCAGCAAATAGTTACTCTCATGAGAACTGTGCAGCTGTGAAGTTGTCAAACCACAGATAGTATCACAGGATATTTGCTCCCCTAGGCTTGCTCCCTGAGCTGCTCTGATGATGCTTATCTCTTTAGATTGTCTATGCATGCACTTGTCATATCAGACATCCTTGGAGACAGGCACTCCAAAGCTCATGAAGACTTTCAGGACCTTCTATCACCTGAGGGCACACAGAGGCCTTTAATCACCCCAGCCAGACCCAGCTGGGACCAATTTCAGGCATTCTACTTAAGCTCAGGCTGAGGGGCATTTTATTCTTGGGGCCATGTGGAGTAACTCTGCTTTTGCTGCTCCTTGGCACTGGCTTGACATGGTGTCTTGTTAGCGCTTTGTAGGACAGTTGGGTAAGCTACCTGTTTATTATTATTTAAATAAAAATACCTCTGCAGATGAGCAAATAAATTTTTATGGACCATGCGGTAATGTAAAATTCAGGTGTGAGTCGGTTGGTGAACAACCAAGCCTGCTGCTGCTGTGACCTCAGGAACATATTCTTGGGTTTTGTTCTCTAAACAAATAAAGCAAAATCACAAGCTCTTGATCAAATTGGGAAAAATGGTGCTTGGGAGATAATCAATAAAAGCAAAGAAGGTTGCCAGGCCAGTCAATAAACATTGATGTTTATCTCCAGGCTGGTCCCAATTCTGACCTCTTCTAAGTGTAAGCATTATTTCCCTTCCCAGTTGCCTGTGAACAACTAACTTGAGAGAAGAGACTGTAGAGTTTGATGTCAGCCTAGTCCTGCTGTGCCAAGAGGGATAGGGCTCATGTTCCATCTGGGCTGCTGGAAAAATCTGTCACCTATCTGCCAGATTCCTTGGAGAGGAAAATGCACTTGCTGGATGAAGAAAAAATGATCTGGAAAAAAGAAGACAAAGAGGTGGGGTAAGCTCTCTGTGAATCTAACATAAAGTGTTGCAAGAAAATAGGTGGGTTTTCAGTTGACACTGATCAAACCCCCAGCATCTGAGGCAGTGATGGTTTACATCTGAGGAGTTGCAAATTAGGGAATGCTTTGGAGGCAGTGTTTTCATTTTCAGTCATCTCTCAAGGGGCTGAGGAAATCAGATTTGAAGACCTGTAATACCCTCATCCTGTGAGAGGTGAGTGGGGAAAACTGTAATTTAGTAATAACTTTTCTCTTCCAGAGTTCCCATGGGAAAGGACAGGAAATGGAACCTGCATTTGTAGCTTCTTAACAGTTTATATCATAAAAGCCTCCTTTAGTCAGGAATAAAGTTTGCTGGATATAGGTAGTGATAATTTATTCTTGGGGTTACTCAGCTAAGGCTGAATGTGATCTGTTTAGAGCTTCATTCCTTTTGCAAAGGGTCTACTAAACACCTATAGCTGAGAGTGTCTTTGTAGACAAATATATGTTTTTGGGAGCATAAGGAAGTAGCACGATAAAGACAAAATAATAAATACTGATTTTTTGGTAAAATGTATATTTTTTCTTCCAAAATACTTATAAAAGCTTTTCTTAGGCCAGTGTTATAAATTATCACCAGGCGATGATGTACTCATGTAAGACTGGCTCAATTGTGTTAATGCTCTTGTCAGAAAATGCACTGTCTGGAGGAATGTCTTCTCTTTTTTCATATGCCTCTTTATTTCTGTTATTATTTTTCCTTAACTATAGGAAAAAAAAAATGCTCAGTATTTAATTTTTGGTGGGCTGACCCCAATTTGTGGATGCATGTGTTTTCCAAATTCCCATTCCTCTTGAACTTGCCTTACTTAGATTCTCTGCATTTCCATACAATAGCTGTACTGCTTCCTCCTTCTCCCAAAGCAGCACTTGGGGTTTGCCAGGCTGTGGCAAAAGTGGATCTAGAGCAGAACCACAGGGGGATGGGGAACAGCAGCGACTTCTTGCAAGTGCTGCATTTCTCCCAGATCTCTTTAGACACTCATTAACTTCAGTTTTAACAAGGAATTACTTGTGGGACTGCCAAGAGTTAGGAGGGCAGTTGGTTAAGTTCTCAGCATAGGAGAAGTTATATAAAAAAGTTTGTATAATACTTGAATGTTTCTGCAAGTTCCTGGCACATGTAAGTTTACTAAAGCCTTGAAGAAGCTACTGTTGGTGGTTGTACTGAGGGCTTAAATTGCAGGTGAGGACTAAGGCTGAGCAGAGAATGTCAGTGTTGTGTTCTCATATCCTGTAGCTGGTCAGTGGACATCTTCATGTACTGACATCAAAGCTAAGGAGGGGAGATGTAAAAGAGTGGTGCCCTCTCCCACGATGGAAAACTTGTTATTTTGTGATGTGATTTCTGAAATCTATGCTCGGTAGACAGATGGTTTTTGTTGTGCTAAATAAAAGTATATTCCACTTGTAGGCAAAGAAGTAAAGTGTGTCTGTGTCCCCCCCATCACTGACAAAGAAATTAATCAATGCAAACCCTGGCATGAGCACCAGGCACTACTGACAAAGCTCTTGAGAAAAGCTGATCTGTACCACACAGGGTCTTCACGTTGAAAATCTGCACTCTGATAAATGTCCACAAGTGGGAGGTGGCAACACTTTATCTTTTGGTATCCCTTGGCTGTACTGCTGGTTGGTGACAGCAAATGCCATTATCTAAATATCTGAAGCTTTGGAAAAATTCAGTTCCTGTAAGAGAAAAATCTAAATCTTGTAAGTGGTACCTGGATTAAGAGGAACAATAAAAGCCTCTCAATCTCTTGGTTTAGAAGAGTTGAAGCTGCTGTTGCAGATCTGAACTGGGGTCTGAGGCTGATGCACTGGGGTGCCCCTGGGCACAGAACAGACAGCACTGACCCATAATGAGTCAGGCTCACTAAGGGTGTCTCTGTTCCCACCCTCTGGGTGTTGGGACTTCTGGGGGTTTTTAAAGTCTGCTTTCTGTCTCTGGCTGGCTCATGAAAAGCACCACATAGTGAAATACTTCCCTGCCTGGTGCAGAGGGTGAATCATTTAACATTGCTACCAAAACCCCCTTCCCTAGGGGGAACTGAGAAGGGTGAGAGGAAGGGATCAGAGCAGACTCAGGAGGAACTGCCCAAAAAGGACCATAACAGTGAGCATGTTCCCCAGACAGCTGATTGGTGACACAGACCTCTCTCATGCTGCTTTCAGCTGAAGTAATGAAGCTTTGAAAAGCTAGAGTTGCAAACAGAACTGTTTTTCATGACCAAGGATGAATTCATCCTACTATTCAGCCTTTTTACCTTCCCTCAGTCTGGTGGTTGCAAAACAGAGCAAAAAACATATGGTGGTTTAGACTGTCTTTTAGGCTTTTTAAAAAAGTGTGGCTTGGTTGTCAAATCTATTACATGGTGTAATGTTACCTTTTCTGTCTTCTTGCAAGTCAGGGCTACAGAGAGATGGTACCAAGCTAATCTTGAAAATTTTCCTCCTAAATATGTATCTGCATGGTTAATTAAAGGAAATACATTTTCCTTTTCTACCCTTGGAGCCCAAGCACCTGCTGTGAGGTTGTAAAATTTATGAGTTAAAAGTTGTTAATGCCTGACTGTGTACATAAAAGTTAAAGACTATGAGAGACAGCATTACATCGAATGGTGGCCAGTGGGTTGAGTCTGCATTCCTTGTTGGGTGTTTCTTGTGGATTCTATCATGTCTGATGGGAATGTCTTGCAATTGTAATCTCAGCTGTAGGACCAAGTGAAGGAAGAGTCCCAAAATCTAACATGGAATTGGTACTATCCTTTCCAAAATAGGAATGAGAAAGGCTGGGTTCAAAATTATTGTCTGATTACATGCTGTTATTTTCTTTAGGATACTGGTTCTCAGCTGGAGTGACACTCTGAGATATTATCTGATGCTGGATTGAGGCTATTTGGATGGGAGCTTTTAAGATAAATAGACTCACCTTTGTTTGACCTCTTCAGTTTAAAATTGCTCATATTAATAGTACCCTAAATCATTCTTCATCCTTTTTAGATGCTTTAAGTGAAACAGTTGTACTTACATGATCTAAATGAAACTGAAAGTTCTGTGTCTGTGCAGATGAACTAAAGATAGTCTTTTGCCCTGAGGAGACCAAAACTGAACTGGGAGGCAGTAAGAGAGTAAGAGAATGTAGAAGTGGCCCCACTCCATTCCCAGGAACAGCAGGATGGCTGGAGATTGCATAGTGGCTCTGTTTTAAATCAGCTGTTTGTGAGCCACAGGTGGCTGAGACAGAGTTGTACAGGTGTTCCCTACTCCAGCCCTCAGCCCTGGGTCAGCCCTGAGTGCAGCCAAATGCTGCTCCCTCAGGGACCACCAGGACCTCTGGTGCAGGTGGGATCTTTGCTGGCTTCCACTGTGCTGCTTCTGCTGTCTCCTGACCTTTGGGCCACAGCCCTGGAGAGAGCAGAGCTGTTGCTGCCAGGATTCTCCCTCTGCATGGGCCACACAAGTGTGCCCTGGGGCTGGATGAGACACGTGGGGCTGGATTAGGTTTGAGGGAACAGCTCTTCCCTGCTCCCCACAGCTAACTCGGTGAGAAGGAGAAAGGCAGCACTGTCTGAATTGTGCAATGAATGAGCAAACTTGGGATTCTGCTGTGAAAGGGGGTTGTGCAACTTTCCTGAATGAAAAGCAATGCAAATGCTGTGTTGCTAAACTTGGATTTCCATCCAAATGTGCAAATACACTTTAATTTTTTTTTTGTGCTAGACCTAGCCTTTTAAATATAGAAACTTTAAATAAGACTTCCCTGTGTCTATTCCTGCACCTAAATCAGCATTTTCCAGAGGCTGAGCAGCACCTGGAGTTCCCCTAAGGCATGTGCCTTGTGAAAGGTGTAGTGTAATTAACACTCTGAAAAATCATGTTGCAGATTCATGTGCCTAAGGGTAGGGATTTTCCCCCTGTTTATTCTTTCTCACTCCCCCACCCTTTCCAGTCTCTAGCTGGATTGTCAGCTCTTACAGTTTCATTGTTACCCTTGGGTTAATTCATGTTTCTTAGAGCTTCCTCTTTAAAAGCCAGGCTAGACTTTGAGAACAGTGAGGAAAACCTCACGATACAGATTCAGGTGTGTTCCAAACCCATTAGCAAATATTTTACTGATTGTTTAAAAACTAATTTAAGGAAGAGAAGAGTCTTGTCAGGGTGCAGATCCTTAAAAACTGGTGATGTTTTCAATCCTTGAAGTACTGCTTTAAATATTTCTTTAAAAGGGAGCAGTCTCTGAAGATGCCTGAAACAGCAGTTGTTATGTTAGTGGTGTTATTTCATCTCTTCTTTTCTGGCTCTGACACAATGTTGTGTTTCTTGCCTGTGCTTGCTGAAGGACCAGTCATTATTTTACTTGCTGTGACAGAAGGAAACTCTGATGTCTTTGTAAGACCAAGCAAGAGTTGGATACTTGCATATGATCCTTTAACTGCTTTTCCTCAAAGCTGGGCTGTGTTTATTGTTGCTTTGCAGTTAGAGCTGAGCACTGATAAAAGAGAAACTCCCTAAAGGCAAACTTCTCCCTTGTCCTGACACACTACATACAAATCTCATTGAGGTGTTCACCTTTTTCCTCTCTACCTGTGGCTGAATCACATCCTGTCACTCATGCATGCAGATCTGTCTGCGGACTGAAGAGATCAAACATTGCAAGATGTGGTCATCTGAAATACCAAGGGAGCGCCGAATGTCCCGGGTCAGGAGCTGGAAATAATTGATGTCGTGGACTTTCCCAGAAGCCCAGCTATGCCAGACATCCAAAGGCACGGCTCTGCTGCTGGTGGGCTCCAGACTGATCACAGGCTGGCTGTAGTGGTACTTTCACCTTCGGAGGTTTTACATCTCCACGGGTGACAGGCACCTGGAGCTGCTGTTGCTGTAAAGTCTCCAAAGCACCGCAACCGCAGCAAAAATAAATAATAATAACCGGGAAGAGCAGCGGAGAGAAAACAGTTGTGCAAGAGGCGTGAGAAGCTCTCGTGCCACGTGGGACACGGGTAACAATCCTGCCTGTGAGTGACCAGCAGGTGCCACTGCAGCCCCGGGAACAGCGGGGACTGCGGCACGGGGGACACCTGGTGGCCCTCTCGGTCCTCCAAGGTGATGAGAGCTTGTGCTGTGCCTCCTGATACTGGGGGTGTAAAAGGCACACTTAGGGTAAAACCCCCTTACAGACACATTTGCATGATTAATTCTTAGGGCAGGGGACACCCTTCCTATGTTGGACTCTCTGAAATGGTTCTTCTTCCTGTCTGAGTTTCCTGCTTGTGCTTACCTTATGATAAAGTGTGATCCATCATGGTGTTTCTGCCTCTGCATGAAGGTGTGCAATTAATATTTCCTCCCAGGTTACTGTTTTGGGCTCAGCAAGCACTGGAGGTTTCTGTCACAAGCCCTGTGCTTGGCATCATCATATTCAGGATTTTATAAGCTATTATTGGCTATTGCATGTTCACAAAATAGTGTGACTAGTCAACTTTCTTTAGTATAAAGATGATATCTGGGAGAAAAGATCTTCCACTGAAATAATAATAAAAAACTGAGGTGATGATATATTGTAATATACTCTTTTTTTTTTTTTTTTTTCTCCCCAGGAAAAGCAAAGAGCAGCAGACATGCAGTTTCTTCTGTAGTTCTAACTTCTAGGTAGTTAAAAAAAATATTTTTAACCCCCTAGCTGAAGTCTGTCTGGAACATTATCTATTTAAAAGGCATTTCTTGTTACTCATATAAAACCTATCCTCATCAGAGGCCTTAAATTGCTGGGAGAAGATTCTGGGATTAGAACTGGTGCATCTGAGCTGTACAGATATTAGGAGAGTTTGAGGATGTGGTGGTGTCAGGTCTATGTAATTTTGAGATTTTGTGTGGAATTTGTTAATGGCAAAAGAAGTTGACAGTGGTGTCAATCTCTCTTTGGGCTTTTACAAGCCTGCTGGTGCTATTCCTGCCAGTTTCCTTCACATGGAAGTCTCCCCCTTCCTGTCACATCTCACTATCTCTATCAGGCAGGTGTGTGCAGGGTTTCTGTGAGAGGAACCCTGCTCTGAGCACCTGTAACATGTTCAGGTACCCCTCAAGGGGCACCCCCAGTGTGTTCTCCCTTCCTAGCCTGAATTCCTCTTAACATGAGCCCTTGTTCCTAAGGGTAAGATTATATATTCTAGATTGATGCCTTGTGAAGGCTACCCTAGAACTGAGACTAGACGGAGTTAAAGAATAAAGTAGGGATTTATTAAAAGGCCTTAATGGATCCACCTTGGGCAGTACAAGGGCCCAGCCAGGGCTACACTCCAGGTGAGCCCAAAATGGTCACAAAATGGACAACTGGTCACGGGGTCTCTCACTTTTTTAAGTTTTGGGCCATTTGCATATTGGAGTTAATTGTCAGTTATAGCTTTAGGTCATGAAGTCCCATCCTTCTTGTTTTTCTCTCTTCAGCCCACGTTGTTTCTCCTCTTAGGCCTGAGATCTGGATCATTTGTCCTTAGTCCCCAGCTAGAGAAGGAATTGTTTTTTCTCCCTACTTTGTGAGGAGAGCTCACCATTCCTTAATATAAAGCTCAGAACTAAACACCAAAACAACCCAGAATCTGAAAAATATAAAAGCTAAAACCTGAGGCATCAGGATCACTTTGGAAAAACACTTCAACAGATGCTTAATTTCTGGATATGAGTGGTTCTGTTTAAGGTGTTCCTTTGTGGTTGGCTTGGTTTGACTCTTGCTGGACCTTCATGGATCAAACCATGAGTAACTTTTACCTTGTCTGACACTGGAAAGGTGGGTTGTTGTTTTGGCTAGAGTACTGCAGTTCAAGCAGTGCAGATCCCTCATGATATGATACAGATAGCTGCTCATTCTTACAAATAATTTCTGTCTAGCTTCATTTTTTATTTTTCACTTTGGCTTTTTAGTTGAAATTTAAGCCCTTCAATGCAATCAAGTTCTATTGTCAGTCTTTACTGTGCAGCTGAAAGGAAGGGAGGTATACCTTGATGAAGTGGATGGTGACATTCAGGAGTGACTACATGAATAGAAGAAAGAAATAAAATACAAAATATCTGGAGGATTGGATCAAGAGTTGTGGTAGTCTTTCAAGGATTTGATTAAACTGGATTGGAGTCAGGGTCTTCTTTTCTCCAAAAGAAACACGTAAGTGCAGTTAACAAGGGAAGAGTAATGCATTTTAAATGGAGCTTGAAAAATCCTTTGTCTCTGTATGTGGATTCTTCTAAACGGATTACACTAATGTGGTTGTTTCTGTGATTTAATTATCTCTGCACTCAATGAGAGCAAGTTGATTAAAAGTCTCTTCTTTTGTTGGCTGAGATGTATTAGTTTTTCCTGTGTGGAACATCATAGCTTTTGTTTGCTCCTCGTGTCACAGGCTGGTTTTGTTCAGTGCAGCTGTGTGCTCTCTACTGCATAATAACTCAATATAGCTGGCTTTGTAGTCCCTCCTTTTTGTGGGCTGGACAAAATTACCTCCAGGGATTCTCAAATGTAGGTCAGTAGTGTAAAAACACAAGTCCCACTCCTATGTTAAAGTTTACTCCCAAGTGGGAAATCAGGCTAGCTTCAGCAGGTTGGATTGCAGCCGCTTTGATGTTGGAAGGCTGAACGTGTGTGCAGGGAAATTGCTGGGCTTCCAAGCACAGTCCCAGTAGCCTGGGTTTGGAAATTGTATTTTGTTTATAACCAGAAAGGTTTTTATTTTAGAAAGCTCTTGGGAGATGAGCTTAACCCTGGGCTACAGTAATGTCAGGACTGAACAGGGCTGGACATGGTTTGTATTTGGGTTGGCGGCAGGCAATGCTGCGTGACTCAGTAGCTGACACGCTTCCTCCTGGGCATGAATGCCACAGCACGTTGGTAGGAGGTGCTGCATGCTCCATGAGTCATTAAACCCAAAGCACTGAATTTTTCCTGCTCATTAAACATCACTTGGCTCCCTTGGTCAGAGCACAGCTTTGCCTTCTGACTAACCTGACTCCAGCTTCCTCCCTCCCCGGCAGTCAGGATCCTCATGTGCTCTTTGCTCTCCTGCTAAAGTGCTGCTGATCTGTGATGTTGGTACAGAGTATCTGGTCCTCCTTAGTGCTGGGGAGATCCATGCACTTCCACAGCTTGAAACGTGCAACCTCATCTAGTGCGAGGTGTCCCTGCCCATACAGGGAGCTGAAAATAGATCCTCTTTAGAGTCCCTTCCAACCCAAACCAAATTCTGTGATTCTGTGAGACAATATAAACTGGACAATTGCTTTTGACTGTCAGTGCATGCAGGGTCAGGGATCTTGTGCTGTCTGTTAATTTTTTTAATCTTCTTCCTGATATAAGTCCTTGAAGTGAAATCCACCAACCTGAAACTCAAATATTTCATGTCCATTTCAGGAGATGGGAGTAGCTTCCCCTTACCTACAGCAGGATCCAGAGAAGCTTTGAACTTTGCAGGTTCCCAAGGACCTGCTATACTGTGATAGCCACAGATGTGCCTCCTTGTTCATCCATTACCTGGAGCAAGCTCCTGCTCATGTTCCTGCCGTGACAGGAGTGAAACATTTGCATTGTACCTGGCAGAGGAGCCACATGCCAAGGCCACTATGACTTGAGGATACTGGAACAGCTGTGTTCAAGAATGTTCTTTATGGGCAATGGCTCTAAACTTGACTAGAGGTGTTGATGGTAAGGTCACACCCTGGAGCAGGGAACTCTCCTTTCTGACTCCTACAGAGCTGCAGGACTTATGTAGTTTTAGGAATTGCAGGTTCTGAACTGATGAGGATGAAAGAGGGAAAATGCAGAAAGGAAAAGTGGGCAGTTGTTCTCCCTGACCCCTGGACAGCTTCTGAGATCTGCATCTACTGTAATTTTCCATTTGTGTGGATTCCTACTGGCTTTTGAAGATGTCTTTTCTAGCAAGTTTCATATGTTAATCATGAGGATTTGTAAACAGAAGTTTTTAGTGTTGTACAGTATACCCTGCCAGCCCTGACTTATGTTTGATCTGGAAATTTTTTGGAAATACCCAAGTATGAAGGAAGTGCCTGTCCTTTAGATGAGAGTAGAGGAGATGCTCCATTTCTAGGTGAATATCCCACAATCTTTACAAATACCTTATTTGTAAAGATTGTATTTTGATAATATGTTTTTTTAAGTTACTTTCACAAGAGCCACAGTTCTGTATTTATTGGGATTTTGGCTTATTCAGTGCATGGTCTCTTTAGTTTGGTATATCAGATAAGGGTCTCAGGTTTCCAGCACAGAGATAAATGGTAACTTTTACTTAAAATATATTTTTCCAAGGTTGATTTCAGAAACAAAAACTTAGAAGGAAGTGCCTACATAGAAAGTGTAAATCATAGAGCTGTAATTAATTTTCCCTGGAATTCCTCTGGAAATTAAGGTAACTGTCATTCCAGTATTTGGAATCTTCTGTTGTATTGTCATTCATAGCGTGTTTTGAGATGTTATTCAGTGGCCATCCAGTACATACCTGCTTTATCAGGGCTTTTAAAGCCTCTGCTATATTTCTTGGAGGTGAGGTGAGCAGTTAATGAGTCTTTGACAGGAACAGGAGTACTGTCTTAACCCACTCACTAACTCAATACCTGGAAAACTCCTCAAGTCTCAGATTCAGGACTGCTTTTAAGTGGATACCTGCAACAATATTTACAGCTCACACACTGGTTCCATGCTGTGCTTGTTCTGCCCTCCCTTCAAGGACCTGATCCAAAACCAATTTTGAAATGAGCAGAAAGTCTTCTATTGATGTTGTGTTTGAGAGCAGATCCTGAAGAAACTGCAGAGGAAGTGATAACATAGTGGTGGGTCATGTGTCTTGTGTCTGCAGTACTGGGGAGCTGATGTCATGTTTATTAGAAGCCAAGATCAGAGTTCACAGGCTCAGGAAATGTCTGCAGAGTTTAGGAATGGTTTGTAACTTCTATCCCAATGACAGGTTTATTTGGCACTTTTTGATAAGTGGCCTGTTTGAAATTTCCTCTCCAAGTAAGCAATTTGTAATTCCCACTTGAAAGGGCTACTGTGGGGGATGGTGATGGGGCCATATTTGAAAACCACTTATGGTTACTAACATCCTGGCATCTGTCATCCAGGAGTCCTGTGCCTTTATTGTTTTGATCTGTCCAAAATGACTTCTTTATATAGAAACTGGAAAGCTCTCTTTGTGTCCTGAGTGCTGATAAAAATATTTACGGTGCCTTAAAACATATAAATAGAATTGGAGACTAAGCTAAAGGATCATTAGAAATAGTTCCACTGTTTTCCCATCATGAAATTTGCTCACTTTTTTGGGTCACCTTGTCTCATTCAACCTTATAGTGCATTTTTTCTGTCCTTTGTTGAAATACCATCATTGTGACACTCAAATTCTGCCAGTTCTGAGACATTGCACTGATTTCCAGTCCTCATTTCCTGAGCCCAGCCCCTGCTTCCATAAGCAGCAATGCAGTTTTTTTGCAGGTGTTGGAGATTTCCTCCACTGATGCCTTCTACTGACTCTCAAAGAAAGCTGGAAGAACTCTTGTTGTACTGGTGATGTAGCTGTAGTTCTTAAAGGACGTTAACTACTGGAAGCACTTAAATGGGATTGTTCAGCCTGGAGAAGAGAACCTTCAGGGTGACCTAATTGTGGCCTTCCAATACCTGAAGGGAGCCAACAAGAAACATGAAGAGAGACCATTTACAAGGACGTGTAGTGAAAGGACAAGGGGGAATGGCTTCAAACTGAGAGTAGGTTTAGGTTGGATATTGTAACAAGGCTCTTTTCTGTGAGAGTGGTGAGGCACTGGATTCCCTATCCCTGGAAGTGTTCAAGGCCAGGCAGCAAACTTAAACTTGATTTTCAACTACTGATTTTTATTTTAAGAATTAGGGCAGGTATTCAGGGAAGTGTCATTGAAACATAAGGTCTTCAGATTTAGCACTTAGGGACATGGAGGAACCCAACTCCACTGTGTTTAAAGAGGATTAGCAAGAGTTACGTTGTTACCAGAGTTCCTGAGACACCCAAGTCTCCTAGAACAGGAATACTCTGAAAACCTACTCTTCAGTACACGTGCAATCCCTGGAAATAACTCTCAGACTACTGTGTATTTGTGTGCTCTTGAAATCTTCTCAGGTCCTTTTTTGGGTAAGATCTAGTTGGGAAAATTATGCCTTCCCTGTTCTGATGCTTTCAAAACCCAAATAGATAGAAGAGACTTGATTTGCACAGAGACACCCTGAGGAAAAGCAGTGAGGTTGGGAGGACAATCTGGATCCCTTTCCTAAGCTGCTGCACTGTGTGCTTATGTTTGGAGTCACATAGGCCAGTCTTGAATAATATTCAAATTTATTTCTTGTTGTCAGAGGTTTTTGCATCAAATATCCCCTGACCTTTGTCCTTATTGGAGGTAAGCCAGGAAAAAAAACATCCAAAAGCCATCTTGTCTCAGTCTTGATTTTGGTCTATTCTTGCTTTCCTGTTCAGTCTGTTCAATGCCTGCTGGCAATGATGTCTCAGAATCCCCGGGAAGATGCTGCAGCTCAGCGTTAGAAGTTGAGGCTGGTTCCCACCAGCAGAGGACATTGTTGTTCAATACATTTCTCCAAGAGCCTCTTTTGGGATTTGCTTCTGCTCTTTAGCCTGATGTTTCATAGGGTTTCGATATACTTGGACAATTTGTTACACTTACAAAGTGCTGTTTGGTTGAGGACTGAAAACTTTCGAGACTTTTGAACACAAATTGCAACTTTACTATCACCCAGGTCCTGGAAGGAGAGCTTTTTGTCATGCCAGTTTTCAGCCAGGCATGCACTGATCATGGAAGCACTGCAGTCTGGCACCAGCACTGCAAACATTGTGTGTTTTGGGTAAATGATCAGCAGGAAGAATACATTATGGATCTGTTATTAGTGAAAGTTTTACTTGCACATGAAATATAAGAAAGTGTTATGCAGTATTTGAAACTAAGGAGGCTGATGCTGCTGCAGAAGGTTTAGTGGAAAAAATTGGGTTTGTTCAGGCATTTCCTGGTATCAGGTGCGGAGATGGGAGCTGGGGAATCAACCTGTTGATACAAAGGTCCAGCAAGAGAAATGTGAGCTTCCACAGACACAGGGCAGCCTTAAGCCATGTGCAGAAGAGAGGAGGAGCTCCGAGGCGTTGCTGAACCTGGAAAGGAGTCCTTGCTTGTGTGCCATAGCTGTACTCAGAGATGGGAACTTATATCTGGTCAGGTGTCTTCTGCAGGAGGTTGGTTCCAAAATTTAGAGGACTTTTGGAGGGCACAAATATCTTGTGTGCCAAAAACAACCAACCCAACCCTAATAATCCTCCTGTCTCCCCCACTTTGACAGTAAAAATAGACATTTAACAATTTCTTATTTCATCTGAAATGTCACCTCATTTTGCAAAATAATTTGCAGAATGAAAATAATGTGAAAGCTAACATTTGCTACTACACAAATGCTTCTAATCTTCAGTGTAGCAGAAAATCCTTTAATTCACTGTTAAGTTTTAAAATGAAGGTGGGAGGGAAGGTTTTAAACTGACTTCAGCTGAAATGTTTTCTGGTTTCTGAGACTGTTGAGTCAACAGGGAGGATTCACCTTTTTGGTAGCAAGCCAGTGAACATCCTTTTGTCCTGCTTTTCATTCAGTACTTCTGATGCCTGCCATCAGCCATGGCTCTGTTTCTGATGAGCACTTGAATGAAAATGCCCTGATGCCACTGCAAACTCCTCACTGTGGTCTCCTATCCTAGGCATGCAAACAGAACAATGCTGTTTCCTTCCCTCCTGTGTTAGGGAAGAAATTCTGCCTCAGCTCAGTTTAAAAGGCAGGACAAGGATGTGTTTGACAGGCCTTGTTCCATCAGGTTCAGTTACACCATATTTATATTAGCTGAGGATATGGCTTTGGGTTCTGGTTGCAGTTCTTGGTTGAGTCAGGAAAACCAAGTTTCTCCACTGTGATGCTTTTTTGTTTGTTTGTTTACATGGAATCTGATTGTTGGAGATGGGTCTTTGAACAGAAAAATATGATAGCTAAAAAGAAAAAATGTGCGTCTCCTTTCACAGGTGAGAAAATCATAGACTTACCAGGAAAGATGTGGTGAGCTTCATCTTTGCAGCTTCCTTTTCCCACTTTCTAGTGCAGAAGTTCAAGAGGGCTGCAAAACCACAGGTTCCACAAAGTATGACTGTCCCTAATTATAAGGTTAAAGGATGAATATTGCATACAGTAACAGGAAGTGTGAGGAGGAAGTACTACCCCCTTTTCAATAAAAATAGCAAACTCCAAATTTATAGTAGGAAACGTGAAAGTCCCAAGAGTCTCGGCCTCCTCTGAAGTAATTTCTTCCACTTCTGGGTAGTGAGCTTCTTATTTATTCAGCAACACTGCACCACCTGTGGGACAGAGAAAGCCAGACTTGTATGTGTGGCCTCCTCTGCTGAACCTCAGGGAAAAAGCGACGTCTTCCCCACCACTGCTTTTTCAGCTTTGATTTAACACTTGCACAAACCTGGTGATGGCCAAGGGAGAGAAAAGCACTTGGGACTATTGACACCAAAGAACTGGCAGCTGTTGTGCTGGTTTTAGGGAAGGAGCCACTGGCTTTGGGACCTCACTGGGACAGGTAGCAGGGCTGGTCTGGCACCTCTAAGGCAGAGCCCTGGTTAAAGTCAGTAGGTCTCAGTTGATAGGGTTGGGATTTGAGAGTTTGAAATGGATGTTACAGTTCAGTGATTGAGAAGAATTAAAACCCCAAAGACTGATTTACTTAATGAATTTTATTATGTCTCAGAGACTGGGTGGTTGCATGGTAAAGAGGGGAGAAAGAAGTTTTTGAAATCCAAGTGCCCTTGAGTTTTCCTGGCTGAGTGGCTTAATGAGTGGCCAAAGGCACAGAAGGGCTCTTGCTTCCAGTGCCAATTGGAAGTGGCAAGTTACAGATGAGACCTTTCTTTGTGATGGAATTGGTGTTTTCTCCCTGTTCACTGGAAAAGGATGGAAGACACATTGGTACCTGGTTGTGCTTAAGAGACTGGCTTACATATGACTGATGGGCACTTAAGCCATTGACTGAGCACGTACCAAACACATCAGCTTTTGGATGTGTAAAATTAGCTGGAGTGGGTATGGAGGAGGAGGCAGGGAAAATATTTGCCCCTTCCATGTTCCCAAAGTTTTAACTCAAGGTACTGGTACATTCATTTGCTTAATAATTTTATTTAGCTTGTCTTGCAGGTCTGCCTAGTCTCTGTGTAAGACTCGCACATCTGGCCCCTCTGTCCTGCCCTCCCATCTCCCTATGGACAGCGTGTACATTTTAAGCATCTCAGCTTTCCTCCGAACTCCCCAGCTGCCCCTGCTCCCAACATCCACATCTGGCATTTGTTAGTGGCAATTTATGGCATCACAGCTCTCCAGCCATCCACAATGCAAACCTGTGCCGTGGCTTTGTCCTGTTGTGTGACTTGGCTTGTAGGACACCTCCCTCAAGACCTCAGGTGGTGGATCCTGATGCAGAAAGAAAGTCTTCTTGTTCTTTGCCTGATTTTTAGTTGTGATGGGAGATAAACCAGTCAAATGGAAGTTTCAGAATAACATTCTCAATATTTTGAATTCTTCTCATAAATTAGCTTTAATAAGAGAGAATTTTTGAAGCTGTGTCCTAAAAATAGCAAAAGGAAAAACTTTGAGTGGGCCCTAATCCAAGTCACTTGCTCTCAGAAGGGAAGGATAACTAGTGGCGCCATCAGCTCAGTGAAGGCTGTGGACCAGCACTGTTGAGAATTGAGCTGGGTTTTGTTTCCAGTTCATCCAATGCTTCTAAGCCCCTGTTTAACTTTAATCCTGTTAGTGATGCTGTGTGATGGTCAAGTAGAAGGTAAGAAGGTGCTGCTTCAGTTGTTCAGATGATGGTCCATCCCTCTGTTAAGTACAGGTGACATTGCCTGCTCTTGTGTGACCACTGTGCATGGGAGGACTCAGTGTTGGGGTTAACTGCTCATGCAGACAAGCAACTCTGCATGTTCCCCTACTGTCAGTGTGCAGAGGTAATACAGACAAAGGTGCCTTTGTGCAAATCCAGGGATCTTGAGATGAAGATCAGCCCCTTAATGCGAAGTGCTATGAGAAGTGACTCAAAGTAGCTTTATTTCTAGTGTTGCTAATTTCCAGTCTTCTGGAAATTCTTCCAGTCTTCTTGTCTTTTCCTTTTAATTATGCCACCAGGTTAAGGTGTTTGCTCTTGTCCTTTAGCATGGAACAGCAGAATTGTTTGGGTATTAGTGCATATGTGGAGTTCAAACTGGATGTCTGTGTCTAACGTGGATGTGTGTGGATGGATGTGTCAGGTTTTAGAGAATTATTGGAAGCAGCTGTGGGTGGAAGAGAAACAAAGCCGTGGGTCTGTGAGCCAAACAATTAACATAGGAGTGGAATACTGTAGTTACATCAGTCTTTCTTTAAAAAGCCAGAGTTTCTCCCCAGTTCCCAAATGTCTATTATTAATTCTCTTGGCATGTAGCATAGCAAAATGAGTGCATTTATGAACTTGACTACTTCTTTTAACAAGTTCCAATAACTGCTTCCTAAACCTTGTGTTTTTATATCAATTACATACAGTAAGCATTGAAATCAACCAAAGAGAACTGCTGAGGCCAAGAAGGGTTATTTATGTTAAATGAGGATTGCCAACTGCCAAAAGTAAAATGTGGATATAATTTTATAACACCATTTTATAATTAAAGTCATAAGTGAGGTTTCCTGCTATTGTTTAAAAATGTGTCACGATAAATTTAAATCAAGGATGAAGGCACAGAAGGGGCTACTAAAGAACATATCAATACAACAAAGATGGTACAGCGAACATGTCTGTTGCAAAAGAAAAACATATGCTAACAATTTCAGTGAAATAATTATATTTATTGCATATAGATTCTGTTTTGGGAACTATAATCACTTAGAAACTGTTTTCATTCATGTCAGATGGAGGTTAATTTGTTGTTACTGTATGTCTATAGATAGATTTTACTGTCAGAGAAATTTAATATGTTGGTTTAATGATAAGGCAGTCTTTTAGCTGGACCAGATTTTTTTAAAAGGCCAAGAAATCCAGAAAAAGTTAATAGTTTTGGCTAATATTTATGTGTCCACAGCACTTTTGAGTTAATGTTGCATCAATAAAGAAAATAAAACCCTGGCAAGTAAGTACCCACTAGTCAGAAAAATATTTAAGCACATACTGAACTTCAAGAATTTTGGTGGAATGTTGATTTTAATAGAATTAAGCACATATCTAAGAGCTTCTATAGGGATTCTTTTTTCAGTTGTAGCCTGAACTTGAAGGAGAAATAACTTCAAATTGTCAAAGTGAACAGGAATAACAACAGCCTTTTTTTGTTTTTTTTAATTTACTCATTGTCTGAAAATATAACTGCTCCTATACTGTCAGAGATCTTCCAAAGATTTTAGGGCTGACCCCTTGCAGCCTATGGGTGGTTGCAATTACTCCCCCTTTTCCCAGAAAGAAGTGGTTTAATTCCCATGCATTCGTAAGAGTTAATCTGTAGAACATTCCTGGCTTTGGTAAGTCATGTTCATGGAATAGGTAAGTAATTTCCAATGGATCATTTCATCCATCGCTTTGCTAATAGAACCCATGTGTTTCATATCAGCACCGAGGGGACATTCATCAGGGCACACCACTCCTGCCAGACATATTCTGTGCACAGTCCCTGGTTACATCTCAAATGTCAATATGTGGAAAAAGATGAATAATAAAATGCAATAGATAGCATTTGTTACACATGCTATTTGTAAGTTCCTTTAAAATAGATCCCAGGGAAAGAGCTGATGGTAATACAATGTTGAAGTTATGAAGTGCTCAGAGGAAAGAAATGCCAGAGTCCAGCAGTTCATTGTAATTCTGCTGCCTTCTGCATATGCATTATTGTCATACAGGCTTTAACTAGAGGACCACAGCTTATTTCTGCACTGACACAATGTGTTTTCCAAACTGGAAAAAATTTGGAAGCTACACTATGCAGGAGCTATTGATGTCCTTAGGAATTCTACATCGTGCCTAGAAAATCTCAAGATGTATTTTTAAGTTGTTCATGACTGTGCTGCAATGGAGGCAACTCTGTAACTGTAGCACAAGAAGTCACCATAGCCACTGGTCTAATAAAGGCTGAAAAATGTTATTGTTAGTGACACTAATTCTATCTAATTCATCACTCACTTGAGGCAGAATTCTTTAAAGCCTTCCCACATCGCTGAGGGAAGAAGTGGTGCTAGGAAGAGATTGTGAGACGAGGAGTAATGAAATGGGACGTCAGGGGCAAGAGGAGATGCTGGGGGCTGGAAGACATAACTGCAATCAAGTAAATAATTAGCCAGAACCACTCTGACAGGGTCTAGAAATCTGTGACATGCAATTTCACAGTCTCTACAAATTACTCAACTTTTAATCATATTTTTGACTTCTCAGCTGAATTTATTTTGTTTTTATAATTAAGTGCTTCACTCTTGTCCTGTCTTTGGGGGAGGAAGAGAACAAATGACTGACTTCTCTCCAACTCCCAGTTTGCTATCCTGCAGCATGTATCCTTTTCCCTCTCTCTACTCTCTAAATCTTCTGATTTTTTTTTTTAAGCCAGTTATCTTGTAAAGATGAAATTTCTCTTTGTTCTATTGCATGTACCAGTTTCTTGCTCTTTCTTTTGTATCATAGAGGTTATGTTCAGGTCTACAGACTGAACTAAATGTTCCTAAACTCTTCCCTATCCCTTAAAAATCAACTCTCTGGTCTCCTGGAGTTCCATCTGTGTTTCCAGTGAGCACTGTGCAGATAGCCAGGAATGGCTCAGTGTCCGTAATTCTCTTTGTAAGTGCTCTGAAGTTACCATGTGTGGCTGATCTGGATATATTTAACTATTCCAAATATTTTTTAACATGTTTTCTTTCCGTAGTCTGGACTGTGCACTTAACTCTGTTGCTGTTAAGTTCAGCTTTAAGTATCTGATCTCAATTAACCTCCTTTAAAATATGAAGCAGGAAAGGCCATGTTTAAGCCTTCTAGATGTTATCAATAGTCAGGAAAAGCATCACACGTGCCCTCTCCTATTATGTGGTTTACTATCAATAGCTTGAGAAGGCAAACATGGAAATGTCTTGGAAGATTTAGAGGAAAAGATTCTGCTACTGTGGTGTTGCGGGGGGGGAGGGGGGGTTAATGCTGCCAAAAAGCTCAAATATTTGTAGATTACTTAATGTGAGAGCAGATGACTGAGCTGAAATCACAGCCTCCTGCCTTTAACAGCAGCAGGAAGCATTTTGTTTTGGTACTTCCCTGGGTGCTCTATAATGGCAGAAAAATTGCACATTTCTGTCTGGTGAAATTCAGTCAGAATCCTTGGTAGCTGGACAGAAATCAGGCTGGACAGAGCTGCTTAACATGGTTTGCATTACACATGAGCTGCAGATGCTGCCTTGAGGAGAGTATGCACATGGAATATTTTGTCTAATTAACTCCAGTCTGTGTCACCGAGAGGTTTCTAATCTTTGTCCTTGAAGTTAACATGTTAAAAAGTACACAAGGCTTCTCCCTTTCATGTGTCTTTTCTTATATAGATACAGAAATAGTCTGAGAAACAAGAAAATGTAAGTGACAATGTTTAAGCTGAAGTAAAGTGTGAAGTCAATCCGGACTTCACACTTTAGAGGATCTGGAATTTGGTGTTTTGCTGCTTCTGTAACCATGGGGATAAAAGCAATTACTTTGGAGCTGCAGCAAATTTATATTTGCAATCTGAATATCAGACCTTTAGGAAGCCTGCTGCTAAACAGGCCTCTCCATGCTCTGCTGTGGAGAATCTACATGTGAATTCTTCAGTGCAATTAGAAAGAAAAATAATTTTTTTTCATTGTTCAGAGAGAGCTGCCAAATGCTAGTGCATTTTCTGGATTTCAAAATGAGCTGTTCTTATGCTTAGCATCTCTCTAGGATGGAGCACAGCCATGATCCAAAGCTACACAGTGTCAAGCCTCCACCTTCACTCCAAGTGCCTGCATTGGCCAGTGGCCCATACTATGTTTGGACAGCACTGGTGAGAACAATTGTGAATTTTACCCCTTCCTGGTAAGCTACATGAAGTATTCATGTTTCCCATCCTTGCTACATCTAAGCACTGGGAAGTCTTTAAAGCTTCTATCTTTCCATGGCTTCCATGAGGTAGGAAGTCTCAGTTGCTTGGAAAATGGGGAGGTAGTTTCTCTGTGCCCCAACTTGTGTAGGGACACTGTGACAGAGCAAAAGTGATCTGGATTTCAACAGCTCAAGTGTTTTCTGTAGCTTTTAGTCTTTCTTTAAACAGTGACGTTAAAAGCTGTCTCAGGAGCATTTCAGAGGATACTATGCAATGGAGTCCTCCTCTTTGTCCAGATGTTTTATCCTAGATCCAAGTGCATTGTTGTCAGTACTGATGAAACATTTTACAATGAAACCCTGTTTAAAAGGAGAAAACTAAACTAGCCCCCATTTGTTACAAGAAATCAGTGTTGCTCTGGACAACCCTTACCTTGCCCTCTGACTGGCCTTTGGACCTCTGGCTTACAAGATGGTGTAACTTCTGCTCCTCTCAGCATGCTGGATATTCTAATCTGGTTGTCACAGCTTTCCTTAGCAGCTTGTACAATGCTCCCGTGGGTCTTGTGCCTCATGAGATTGGTGGCAAAATTGTGATGTGGAGCTAGAATTAAGGAAAGCACTTTCAAAAAGCCCCAGAAACTTGCCTGGTTTCATGGATCATTAGAAACTTTAAACTCTTGCCACACATGTTGAAAGATTTGCTTAAGTCAATGAAGTCTTTAGAGTGAACCTCATCAGGCAAAATTGGTGGTTCCTCTGAGAATCCAGAAGAGCATTACCAGTTTGAAGTAGCTTTTGCTATGAGATTTCTCTGATTCACTCGGAGCTGACACAGTAGAGCTGTGGAGCAACATGAGGGAAAATACTTAAATGATCTACAAAGCAAAACCACAGAATTTTGTGAAGTTATCATTAGAGCTGTGTTGAAAACTAGATGGTTTTTTGAAAGGAGCAGGGAAATATGACACTAAGGTCTGCAAATCTGCCTTACTTTGATTGGCACAGAAAGAAGCTCAAGCCTGGAAACTTCACCAACTGCTAAGTCTCATCAAGAGAACTTGGACCAGCCATTATTCCTGCAGCTACATGTTCAACTTCCCAGTCTTGAGCCAGATCCTATATGAAGAAATACACAATTGGAGCAGTCCTTGTCTTGAAGAGTCTCCTCTGTGTTCATTCAGCCTTCCAAGAGCTTTGTTATCCAAACTTTATTGAAAATAATTTGTACCTTTAATCTGCTTTGAAAATCTTAGCTGTGGGAGGCTGATAACGTCTGATATCTAAAAATGAGAGCTGTTGAGAAAATGTGGGATTAAAATGGGCTTCATCTACAAAGAAACCTGAGGCATTTTGTTTGGACCCTCCTTTAAAAGCTGTGCCTGCAGTACTCCTAATGCTGTAATTTCAAATATTTCAGTGACCTCCTTCTGAAGGTTTTCCATAGATTCTAATCCTGGTACTTCAGTATTATTTTGGTTTTACTGTTTCAGTGTCCCTGTGTTCCTGTTGGGCAGGTTTGCCTGACCAAGTGCCCATACTGAATGACACTTAAAGATTCCTGAGATGCCTGTGCTGTTCTTTTCCTTGTTTCTTTTCCAGTGGAGAGCTTCCATCAAACCAGAGGTGGCTGCAGATACAGGAGTAAAGGAACATGAGGCAATTGAATTACAAGACCTGTAATACTGGAGTGGCTTTTTCAAATGGGTATACTACTGGCTTTGGCTTTTTTTCCTGATCCAGAAGAAAATTACCTTTTCTGTGGAGAAATCCCATCTTTCAGCTTTCTGTACCCCAACAAATGCATGTGGAAAGGTGTTTTACTCTGGAAATGATTCTTACCCACAGGGATGGTGGGACATTGGTTCAATTGGTTTCCATTTCTCTCAGAATTGTCACCCCTTACTTTCAGTGCTTGAAACCAAGACAAGCTTGTGAAAACAGCTCCTGCTGTTTTCTGTCTTTGTAGGGCAAATCAGACAAAGGGGAACCACACCTCTTAGGATTCCATCTAGAATTTGGATCCCACAGGATTTAATTCTCATCTGGCCAGTTCCTCCCCTGAATTAATCCCCACCAGCCAGGGAAGTCAATCGAAGCACACCTGGGCTCCAGTACCCTACTCCATGCTCAGAGTGCTTGGCTTCCACCATCACCAGGCATGGTGGAAGTACAACCTCCACATATAAACCCCTTCCTGATATCACCAAAGCAAGGGGACCAGAGCCTTAAAATCCAAATTAAATGAACCTAATTTCCTCTGAGATGTTAATGTGCCGCACTGATTTCAAGTTAATCAAAACAGATGTTTTCAAAATGCATCAAACAGGATGTAGAAAATTTGGCTATTTAATGCAGATTCAAAGCAAATTCCTTACAACCACCACGGAAACCATGGCTGTTTGCTCAGGCCTGCTCAGCCAGGCTGTGCTTTTTAAGTGCCACTTGCTGCCTCTGTACATGGTTGCCTCCATTCTGTGCACTTATTTAAAGCTTGGTTATACAGAGCCACTAAAGATAGTTGGCCAAACCTTGTTTTTGGGTAATTAATGTATCCTGCCAGTTCCTTAAATAGATGCAGATCTTGTTCCTGTGTAGGAAGAAGACAGTTTGACATGTATTTTGTCATCTCTTCTGGAAGCTTTGCTCTGAAATTCAGATATTTTGCATAAAAGAATAACACAAACGGAATTCAACTGAGGAGTTCATGTCAGTATTTTCAGATTCTTTATATCTGTATTTGCTCAGACTTGATTGTAAACCTTTCAATTCAATACTAGCAAGAAGCAAAAAAGAGTTGTCTTATTCCTTCTGAGGTAAAATCAATATTTGATCCACAACATCCATTTGTGTGGCTACCTGATATTAAAGGAGGCAAAGTCCAGTTAATGCAACAACACTTTAGTTGGGGATAAGGCAGTCTGAATCCCCCTCTTAAAATCTTTCTTACATGTATTAATGGATGAAGGAAAGAAAAAAAATAAGTAGAAGAAAGAGTCTTGATACTTCAGTGTATATTAAACCTGGTCTGCAGTTTTGCATTTTTGTTGATTTTTATTGCAACTTAATGATTCTGGAATGACCTAATGGAGTAGAATTTGATGTCTACCAGCATTTTTAAAAAGCACCAAGGTAAGCTGAGGAGTTTGGGATTTCTACTTTTGAGAAGTACAACAACCTCTTTGGACAACTTATCCCAGAGTTTGACCACTCTCACAATAAAAAAAAAAAAAAAAAAAAAGGCATTTTTCCTATGGTCAGATGAAGTTTCCTGTGATTCAGTTTGTGCCTGTTCTCTCTTGTGCTGTCACTAGGCTCTAGTGAGGAGACTCTGGCTCCTCCTAAAGGTATTTATTCCAGGTGTTAGGATTTTCCTGAACTCTCTTTTCTAGGCTGAACAGTCCCACCTCTCCTTGTCTCTCATCATGGGAGAGAGGCTCCAATCCCTTAATCATCCTTGTGGCACTCCACTGGACTCACAGCAGTAAATCCATAAGGGTTTTGTGTACTGGGAAGCCCAGAAATGGGGGAAAGTGTTCCTGATGATTCTTTTATGCTGTCTTCTTCCATTACATGGAATGTATTTTGTCCCAAATCTTTTCTTGTACAGATACCACACTCTTCAATTGCCATTGTAAGCTGCATCACATTGGAACACCATCAAAAGCTCTGCACAGCTGAAGCAGGCTTTTTTTTTTTTTTTTCCTAATTTAAAAAGAATTTTCTTATGAGACAGGCCAAATTATAGGAGTTTTTGGAAGAACAGACTACGAAATATGTTTTTTTATTATTGTATTCTACCAAAAACACTGCTCAAAATAGTGTAACAGTATTCAATGTTTATTAAGATTTGTGAGGATTTTGTTAATTTTATCTAAAATAAATGGAGATAAGTAGCTATTAGACATTGGATGAAATCCCCTTCTGTATAGAAGGACTTTGGTATTTGATGCAAGAGGGACTCGGGTTTTTATAGAGATACAACTTATTCAAACATAACTGGTGAATTTTTGTAAAGCAGCTGTTAAAATCCTCTCTGAAGCTGGTGGCTTCAGCTCTTCTTTGGTGGCTGGTGTACTGTGATGGTCACAGGCTTTCCAGACATCTCAGGACTATGTAATTTGTGCTGTGTTATGCTCCAGATAATTGAGGACCCTTAAATTCATGTCACTGAGACTGTGGGGAATTTGGTGTCTGAGCTTTCTCAAAAGTCTGCAGTTTGAAACATTGTGCAAGACCTTGGGTACAAAGGAGCTCAAGTCCTGCTGGTGTCACAGCAGTGTCTCACCTAAATCCTTCTGAAGATGTGGACTGAAGTGTCCCGGGAGCTGGATGTAGGATCTTGTCCTGCTCCACATGGGAAGTGATGTTCCTGAGAATTACACCCCACGTTGCCCTTCCTTCTTGGCTGGCTCTTCCTGCACTTACATGTGCTTGAATGATAGAAGAGTTTAGGTTGGAGGGGATCTCTGGAGGTCGTCTGGTCCAACCTTTAACCTCATCTTTGTGGAGGAAGGAAAATCACTTGTTTAAACTTTCAGCCATAACCATTTGCAGTTGTTTAGCTCTCTGTGCCTCCAGGCACCCGTATTTGAATGTTTAATGTGCACACTTGCAGTATCAGTTCCTTAATGGCAAATTAAGGACTAAATGAATGGATTCCAAACCAAACAAAAACCAGACCAGATACACATCCAACCAAGCATCTACACTGCCTGTATAATCCAGACCACATTTATGAATAAATAGGTATGTTCTTTTTGGTGATTTTGATAATATGTTGTACTGAGTAGCAAATTCTAATTACTGCTCTTTGATACTCTGTAGCTGCGGGAGAAAAGCAACCTTCCCCTTGTATTTTTGCATGTTTTGTTTTCTGGTTTATAACTCATAATCCAAAAGCAGCATCTGTTTTTCTTTGTGGAATCATCTATGTTTTGTGAAGTTGTGGTTAGGAAAATTGAGATGTACTCAGGGAACAGTCATATATTTGACTGAGCAGTTGAATAGAAGCACACAGGGAAGGACTGGGTTTCTTCTTATTTTTTTAATAAATTTTTTGAGCCTAGTGAAGGTTTATATAATACTTGACTGATCAGCAGACTGAAGATTGGGGAATTGTGTTCTGTCTTGTGTAGCAGAGAGACTTATAATTACATTAAAAGGTTAAATTATGAAAAAAATTTCAAATATTAAAAAAATTAATGAACCACAGTTTTATACAATGTATATTTGCAATGTATTTGGAGTATCTTTGGAACTTGCTGTTGCTGGTCTGTGGTGAAGAGGCATTGAGTTCGTATCAGCTTTGCTGCTGGTGTGCAAAAAAAAAAAAGAGTACTGAGGATGCTTGTAATTAAAACTTAGTGCTCTTTGAAGAGCCACCATGCTTCGTGGCAAAGTTCCCAGGTAGGATTGACTCTTGCATCTCTCTGTGGCAGTGCTCTTGCACCTTCTGATGAGGAACCTGGTGTGCGTCATTGCCAGGTGTGGGTGAGCTTGGGGCTTTTCCAGGGTGGCACTTTTTGTCTCTGAGGTTTTTTCAAATCTGAAGTTAAAGCCTGGAGTAAAGCAGTAGGTGGCACTACAGACTCTCTGTTCTTCAGGGAACTTTTCACAGTAATTCCTCCTTGCCAGCCTGCCCTGAACAAGTGTCCATGTTTCCAAAAATAACAGGGCTGTTTCCAAGTTTTCTTGAAATATATGTACGGCTGGTTAGTCATTCATAATCACTTCTTTGCAAACACTGTGGATATTTCACATAAGAGCAGCACGTCAGAAATGGGAGTTTTGCAGGAATTCCCAATATTGTGGAAAGGAGCCCCTGAAAGGTTCTTTCTGGCAGCAGGGGTGGTGGGTCTGCCTACGTCAGTGACTGTGCCGCAGCAGTTTCCCTGCTCTCCTCTCGAAGCCTTCCTGGGGTTACAGCCTGTGGCACTGTCTGTCCAGCAGAAGGGGGAGGAGAGGCTTGCTGGAAAACTGCTCCTGTTTTCCAGAGGGTTCTTGGGTCAGCTGAAGTTGTCTTGCTCCCTTCCAACCCTTGAGAATGGAGGAGAGTGTATGTGGGAGGAGTGGCTGTTGTGAATGGATGGATTTTGCTAATTTTGTGAGTGAAATCAGAACTGGGCCCTTGAACTCATGTGCCATCACTGCCATCTTGACCTGCATTTGGTGTTGTGGTTTTTTTTTTTTTTTTTTACCAGAAGTGCAAGTTTTGGTTATACAACAAATACCTAGACCAGGACAAATGAAGGAGTGAAACCACTGCCATGGATTCTTCAGGATGAATGATGCAGAAGATGAAGCAGAATAGGCCAGGTTGGATGGATCTTGGAGCAGCCTGGCCTAGTGCGAGGTGTCCCTGCCCATGGCAGGAGACTGGAATGAGATGATCTTTAAAATCCCTTCCACTCCCAACTATTCTATGATTCTGTATCATTCTTTGTACTACACATGAGAGCTTGCTGCAGGCCTGGCCTGAAGTGCCTCAGGCAGAAACAGTAAAAGGCTCCCAAGTTGATGAAGAGGTTTTAGCAATGTTTTGGAGCAATTATCCTTTTCTCAGAGAGTTGTAAGGGTAGCTGCCTGCACTGACTCAAAGCTGTAGGTGGGAGCTTGGTGTCAGCATGGTCTTGCTCCTGTGGGGCTGAAGCAGTTGCAGGCTCCGGGACTGAGCCACGTCCTGCTTGTGGAAGAGAACAAACTTGAACCAAAGTCACTGCACATTCTTGCTCTGCCTGCACCAGTGCCTTTGCTCAGGTCCTACAGACTGGAACACTTTCCGTGCTGAAAACTTATGTCCAAACATGTCGTGGTTTGGATTTCCTGCTGCTGAGATCTGTCTGCTGGAGCCTCTTGCATGACAAGTTTATGCTAAATCTTCCTAAGAATTTGAACTTTGTCCCTTCTTCCTTGCTCCCTTCCCCACCAACCTGGTCCCATCTGCCCCTCATATTGTGACTCTTGCACACTGATTCACAAACCCCATATTCCATCTGTTATTTGGGGAAGTATAAAAGCACCTGCTTTTGGCAGGGGATTAAAAACAGCTGGTAATAAAGGAATTAATGGGACATGTGAACATGCTTAAAGCTTCAGCACCTGAAGATACTGGCCAGTTATGCTTCCCATGTGTTGGTGATGGCTGTTTCCTTTCCATGCACAGGGAGCTGCCAAAACAGGGCTCTGAACTACTTGATACCTGAAGTGGTGTAAATAACAAAGGTGATCGTTTTAGCTGCCTATACTGCTGCAAATGTGATTGCCATTTTTAATTTGATTTTTCTACCAACCTTGGTTCTTGAAGACATAGACTGTTTTCTTTGCTATCCAGGAACTCATGGTGTGAAGGAAGAACAATAAAGATGGGAGCAGCATGGGAAAACTACAGCCCAGGACAGAGCAATGTTTATGATTTTTTTTTGTTTGTTTTTCCCTGCTAAAAAAGCAAGTATTTGATTCTGTTTCTTTTTGCTTAAACTCTGTCTTGAGAGATCAGCCTAAAAAAACCTGAATCAATTAGAAAACAAAGAAATGTTGTCCAAAGACTGTGCAATGAATTTCAGTTTGAAGAGACCCAGGACAAATGGATTGCTTTGAGCCCAGATCTACAAGGGGCACAGCCTCTGCCTTCCAGGGTCTTCTCCTGGGTCCCTGTCCCTCTGAGGGGCAACCCGAGGCTCCAGCTCTGCCTCATCTTGGAGGAGCCTCCCCTCCTCTCTCCATGGACTGCCAGGGAGCCTAGGGAGATCAGCTTCAATAAGGTGTTACACTGTGCTGGTTGAAATGTTTCTACTCCCTCCTGTCTGCTGAGAACAGATACTTCAAATTTTGTTCATTTTATTTTTAAAATTTTTTTATTTTTTTAATGAATTGGAGATTTTAAGCTCTTATTTTGCCCCATTCTCTAAGCCTGTCCTGCAGACTAGAAGCTGCTCATCCTCTTTCCTTCGGCACATCAGTCATGCTGGTGATTCTAATGAAACAAGAGATAACTAGGATTGTCTCTGGCTCTCCAGCAGAACATGTCCCACTGTTGTGGGATTGCTTCCCGGTAGAGAGGTGAGATTTAGGTGCAAAATCAGCCACGTACTCACTAAGCAAGAGACAAAAGTCAGCTACCCACAGTGGTGCTTTGGCAGGGAATTAAATTCCTGCAGCTGGATTCTGCACATGTGGGTTAAAGCAGCTCCCCAAAGGCCAGTGCATCCTGCAGTGTGTGTACCATCCCCTCCAGTGTGTTTTTCCTGCTAGGCTCTAGTGTAAATACAGCTGCTGCCACAGGTCAGTGCTGCCTGTCACATCTTTGGTACTACACTTGGCCAACACCAGGGTAATGGTAATGGTCTCTTTCACCCGCTTGTGTGCATGTTCTCTTTCTTTCCCCCTCTCAAAAAGAAAAAAAAAAAAAGGGATTTGGGTGGTCTTAAGCCTATATTCATATAATTCTAAAGACCAAGAGTCAGACTAACCAGGAGGCCCTGGGAATCTTTTTAATTGACAGCTGTGCTGTCACAAAGGCATTGCCTTCCTTGAACTTACAACTTAAAGCACTTTAAATAGAGGTTTCAGGAACTTCTTGAAATTGTTATTTATTTCTTGACTTTTGTCATGAAAATGCTTATTTAGCAGAGACAGTGGATGCTCTAAAACCACTGCACAGCTGCCTTTTCCTGGTGGTTGCTTTGCCAAGGTAGTGAATGATCCAGGAGCATCTCTGATTCACTGAAATGAATTTTGAGAAGTGTGGAAAAGAAGGTGCAGTGTGACAATGTTGGGTCAGTGATGCTGGGGCAGGACAGGCTCTGGACATAACATGGTAATCAGTTTACTTTCTCAACTATCAGCTTGACTAAGATTGAACTCTGGGGTCAGTTAAGCCAGGGGAAAAAAAAAATCCTTTCTAATGCTCTGCTTTTAAAAATACACCAATGGTTTTGCACTTCTTAAAGACCAAATTGAAGCTGAAGGCTTTGGGGGTTTTCTAGAAAGTTTATATAAAACCTTCTACATTCCATGTATGATAACCTTGTTCAGTGCGTGTATTGAAAAAAAACCCCACATTGTAGAGGATTATCCCTAGGAAAAACATTGAAAGCCTAGGAAATTGGAGATAATGATGTCCTGAAAAAAACCCCTCTTGACATTGTAATATGAGCAATTGCAGAATCTAAATAATCGGAACTCTCCCTAGGAGGTGACCCTTTCTTATGATTTCTGGAGCCATTGAGCACCTTTAGTTCTAAGCAAGTCAGTGGAAATTGTGGATGTGCAGCACCCTGGAACTGAGGCTCAGAAAATCTTGTTTGTTCCCCCTGGGGTCCCTACTTTTTCCCAAAGAGAGATTTTAGTACAGCAGCTCAGCAGGGAAATCCTGGGGTTATGATGAGGGTCTCTCTTAACCTCTTTGGATTCATGTCTGTGTAAAGGTTGAGAGAGTTAAAGCTTACCAGGCTGTGGGAAAGTGATTTCATCACATTCCAGGGCAATTCCCAATGGGATTTGGTAGTTTCTGACCCAGGACATGAATGGTTGGCACTGCAGAATTTAATGGGACGTCTCTTTCTGTGGACAGGCAGTGTGCCTGGATCTTTGACCTGGGTATAAATATCATAAACAACTTTTTTTTTGCATTCATAAACAGTGCTCAGCTCTAAGAAATTTTAGAGAAATTACTGGGAGATGATCAAAAGTCTCCATCCTCTGTGAGGGGCTCTTCTGCAGATCTGTGCCCACATGGAGCAGAGCTCAGCACAATCCTGTCTTTATTTGCTGGGCAGTGAGTATGGAATTTTCTTTTCATTACTGCATCATTCATGACCTGGCCTGGTGGCTCCAAGAATCACATAACCTTATCCTGTACTCACGTTAGCATGAGCAGTTTAAATCAACATTTCTGTTGTGGGAAATTGTTGTTTGGGAAGTGGGGAGCATCCAGTAGGTGTTTCTGCTGGGATGTTTTTCCTGTTGAGTCTCTCCATGGATTCAGATCCCTGTCTAAATACAGGCTCCTAACACTGGCAGTGCTGTTTTGTTGGGGTGGGCAGTGAGCTCAGATCACTACATCTTTGGGTGCAGCACCAGCCTCATATTTTACTGGAGATTCTTGCAGCAGTAGCAGAGCTCTTGTCTGCAGACTCACTGGTACCTCATTCACAAAAGGCGAGGCTTAATTCAAACCAGGATTTAGGCTTGATTTTTAGTGGGAATGAGGTTCCTAAATATACAAGAAGCTGGGACTTTGTCTCAAACATGGGGGGCTGTAAGAGAAGCAACATTCATCGTGCAGTAATTTGTAAGAGTGTTTATTATTATTTTATATTGTTCTTATACAAGGGTGAGCAGTATTTGCAAGTGTATTCTTGTGGCGACATCAGTACACCGAAGACATTCTATTTTGGGATATTGAGATGATAAAGATGCTTAGGATGTCTAGTGAAGTGTCAGTGTGTCACACTAGCAACTGCTGTTTGCAAGGGGAGGATAATAAAGATAACTGTCTTTTGGGTAAATCTGTCTTGGAATTTGCCTGATAAAGCTATATCACTGCACTCACATCAGGCAGTAACATTGATAGTGGTAAAATTTGATTTTCAAACACCAACCTTTGTCTACCAGCAACATGGTAAGAAAAATGGATCATTTTGATCATTCTAAATGCAATTTGTTCCGTTCCTTTCAAGCATATAATCCTGATACAATGCAGGGATTTTTGTTTGGGCATTTTTCAATTCAAACAGAACAAAAGCACAGACCACTTGGAGGTTGAATTATCACTTGCAGCTGCACTGATAAAAGAGCAAACACTAAATGCCTCCACAGTTCTGAATGCTTTAGAAGCACCCAAGTTTCTCTAAAGCAGCTGCTTTCTTCAGTGTTATCTGGTTTCTCATTGAAAGCAGTATCTGCTCCTTCCTAGGGCATTCCTGCATCTGTCTTATGCACGTAACACAGGCAGGGCTCAGCAGTGGGAGAAGATCAGTTTTGCAGCCTGGTATCTGTTCCCAGAGAGATGTCAGGTTATTATCTTCAGGCTCCAGCTTCTGGCTGAAGTGTGTTCAAATCAAATTGTGGGTTGTGACTCGGTGTGCTGTCTGGGGCTATGGGCTTTCACTGTCTTCATTCTGAATAGGAAATACAGGATATATCTGCACATCATAATATACTTATCTTCTGGAAGAAGAGGCAAATTGCATGGGGAAAATGAGAAACTCCTTGCTTTCAGTGATGCTTGGAATCTGTCATAGCTGCGTTTCTGGGATTCACACAGAGTCTTGGCCTGACATTCATCAAATTTTTAGTATTTCCCTGTGGCCACTGCAGAGATGGAGATAATGTACTAAAAAAGGCTGCATGAACTCAACCTCCCAGACTCTCTGTAGCGAAGATCTTGATGTTCAGAGTCAGGAGAGAGAGGACTCCTCAGCAATATGGGATGCTGTGTTTTTCCAGAAGAAGCAGTATGATCTCTGCTGCTGTTCCACTCCATTCATTTTCACCTCGCTGCTGACAGTTGCTATCTGCAGCCTGGAGGTAAGCCAACACCAGTGCCACTTTGTGAGTCAAGTGTCAGGACATGGCATGGACTGATAGTGCCTGAAATCTTCCTGGGCCCTTAGAGATAACAAAGCCAGGTGCTCTTGAGAGCTGAAGTTCAATTCCCATCACTTTCTGTGCAGGCTGCAATCTCAAAAGGCCAAGCGGTGAGGCAGCACGTGTTGACAAGTCAGAGGAGGGGTTTGCTCTGGACATTGACTTTCTGAGGAGTGGGAGAAGGTTGGCTGTATTCACACACTTGCTGGATACTATTCTTACATGTGTAGCTGCTTTGAAGGGCCAATTTGGGGGTATTTGGGCACTGTAAGAGTTATCACAGACACTGAGACCCAGAGCCAGGCTCCCTCTGGGTGGAAATCAGAGCTGGGCAGGATGGGCTGCTCAGCCCTGGCCTGGGGCACATGCTGTGGGTTCAAACACAAGCACACCACTATGGAGGGCTTAATTAGCCCTCTCATTAACTCAATTTAGGCCTCTCATGAACACTCCTCCACACTGCCAAGGCCCTTGGCAAAGCAGGGTTGGTCCCTCATGTCTTTGCATCAGTCATTGACAAAAAGTTAACGGTGGAATTGCCAATATTATTTTTACTGATAGGTAAAACAAATAGTCACTCCTCTGGTTTATTTGATGAAAAATCAGACTCAGTTCAACAGAAACTATTTGCAGTAAAACTTGGCAAACCACTTCAGCCCAAATTTCACACCCTGGAAAAAAATGAGAGAAGTGAGAGTTGTCACTTCAGTGTATTTTGCATGAAAGGTTTAACCTTTGTTTTGAAAGGAGCTCCAAGATCAGGTTCAATAAAACTTTCTTTAAAAAATTCTGAAAGTAAAGCAGTGCCCTCAAATGGAAAAAAAAAAACCCTTGCCATTTGTGAACATAGTGAAATATTTCTCCATTATTTACTTTTTGACAAGCAAACAGAAACATTTTGGTTTTTGAGTGACCCTATGCAATTAGAATGAATAACCTGGAGAAATACTCCTTAGATCATCCTTGCTCCAGACTCTCTGGGACATCATACATATGTGCTGATGCTAATGGAGGAGGTTTGGAGGGAATTTTATTTTGTGCTGAAGAAGCAAATTTGTGTCATCAGAATCAGCTCAATGTCCACCAGCCTGGTGCTGTAAATCACCCTCAGGACTCCAAGCAGTGCTGGCACAGTGATGTGGGGGTGCCTTTTCTTCATGTCCCATTTGTTTGTATTTTGCATGAGGGAGGGAGGATGTCCTCAGCATTTTTATCAGATAATGCCACAAAGTGGGATAAATGAAGGGAAATGGAAGAAAAGAACATTTACAGCCCATCACCACAGCAGAAATTTGCTGCAGTGAAATTGAGGCCAAAGAGACACATATAAAAATAACTTAGGATATGTTTAGTTAAAATAAGACTAAATCTCAGCATTTTGGCCAAGCCAAGTGGAAGAATCAGATACTAACTGGACATCTGCAGCCAGAAATATTTTGGAAGTGGACCTGTTAAATGATCAAATGTGTGCTATGTGTGGAACCTTGTTTAAATCTGGATGTTAATACCACTCAGAAGATTTACAGAAACTGTTTGATTCTTAATACCTCTTCTAAAGATATATCTCTACAGCCCAAGTGTGTTTATTGCCCAATAATAAACAGTGTCGACAGGAAACTCATACAGAGTAAACACGATCCTTATGTTTTACTTCTCCGTTTCATATGAGGTCAATGCCCTGCTACAACTTTCTTCTCCAAATTCTTAGCAGCTCAGTTTAGATGTTTCTTCAGGCATTTGTGTCATGAAAGAGTAAAAAAAGCTTAATTTAATCTACATTTTTTTAAGCCTGCGAAATATTTAACTGGTAAAAAAGGCTGTAGAAACACCTAATGTAAACAAACATTATTTCTATTATTATTATTATTTATTATTTCTAATTTGATTCCAGTAATAGCAGCAATTCTTGTACAAACTATTTTCTTCTCATATATTAAGCATTATGTTGACCAAAGTTAGACAGAACTAGTTCCATAAAGTTAGATAAATTTAAATGTTGGCAGTATATCTTGTTTACATCTCCCATGGAAAATGTTTCTGATGAAAGACAACTTTTTTACTAGAGCATAAACATCACTTTTCTTGCTTTTTCATTAAAAATAGAGAAGTTCATCTTTTAGATTGTTTTACCTTTTTATCCTTTATTGATCCTGGATGCAATAGAACAAGGGTGTCAAAAAGCTTCAAAGGATGAAAGAAAGTCTAGAAAACTAAAACAAACAAACAAAAAAACCCCCCCACCAAACCCAAAAACAAACAAACAAACAATTAAAAAAACCCCAAACAAAGTAAGAATAAGCTGAAAAAGAAACCTGGAAAAGATTCAATCAGTACCAGTGATAAGACATGATTTTGAACAATAAGAAAGGACAAAAAAAGTAACATCCTTCCATATTTTTAAAAAACCAAAATATTTTATATAAGCATTTAATTTTTATAGGAAATGTTTTGGGAATATTTTAAACAACAATTAATTCCATTATGGAATAAAAATTGCTACAAAATTGCAAGTCTCTATCTAGGATTTCTGTATGCCATGGATTGCCAGCATATTTTAGTCAGGACTTGGAAGATCAGTGTTTAACTAGAGTTCCTGGCCTTTTTGTATCATTTTATTATTATCCAAAACATTTTTCTTTCCAATTTTTAATTGCAGCATAATAAATTTTGTAGAGTCTGAGAATTCTGGTAATGAAATAAGACTCATTTCCACCCTGTGTCTAGCTGGAGGTTTTGGAACCCTGATGAACAGCAATAAAAGTTGTAGAAACCTCCTTATAAGATCTGAAACTCAGGATTTTCATTTATGTTTCATTTTCTTGCGTCTCTGTGCTTTCACAGAAGATTCTGTGAAATGGAAGATTCCTGATTATTTTTTTAGAGAATGAGATAGACGAATGTGTATCAAAATAATGATGTTTATAGATTTACATCTCCTCAGCTTTGCAGAATTTAAATTTGCACAGATTGCCTCAGCTGGACACCAGCAGAGCCTGTTACGAGACTCTTGTAAAGAAGAAAAGCCGAAATTGTGGAACCAGCATGGTTTGGGTTGGAACGGACTTCAAAGATCACCTAGATCCCCATGCCCTGTTGTGGACAGGGACACCTACCTAGATCAGGCTGCTCAGAGCTCCATCCAACCTGGCCTTGAACACTTTCAGGTATGAGGCATCAAACAGAATCTCAGGACCTTGTCTTAGAAAAATCACAGTGTAAATTTCCATCAGGAGGAGCCTCTTACCCTTTTGATTGTGTTAAGTTGTAGCACCCTTGTGCCAGCCTTGGGACACAGGGCTTCACTCTTGGTGTGCTGTGGACCCAGCTGGAACCCGTCTTCCAGCTTGGTTTGATGGGAGAGAGTTCAGGTCCTGGGCCCTGAGCCAGCTTTGTGATGGGAACCAAAGCACAGCAAAAGAAAATGACTGAAAGATTTCTTTCAGGAAGATACTTGCTGATCAGCATTCAAGTTTTAGCATACACACACCCAAATTAGTTGGAAACAACAGAGAAACTTCCTTTCAGTCACCTCTGTAATTAATTAGGTTCCTTTCAAGTGCAGACTAGTGAGTTTAGGGAAATATTGAAATTACAGGGCTTGGGAATAGTTTTTTTTTCTGGTGTTCTCTGCTGAACTTTCTTTGAGTTTAGAAGCTGATGGTCTCTCTTTCCACTGCCAAAACTGTTGACCGATTGCCAAGGAGGAAGTTGTGGAGCTGAGCAATATAAGAGGACCAGAAAACAGCCAGACAGGAGATCTGGACCTTCCTATGCTGAATTTGTCCCTTGCTGAAGCTGCCCCATGAGGCCTGACTGCTGGATAACTGAGCTTCTCCATTGCTGTAAGTGCCAGCTGAGAGTCTGTGCTGCATATTTATATTGTAACCAGCAGCTCCTTTGTGAGCTGAGCAGGCGAGTACAGTTCCTTTAGTCCCTCTGAGTTAATAAAATAAGGATTTATGTTTAGAAACACTTGTTTATTTGTATACTGCCATGTACCTGTTAAACTCACGCAGGAAACCAAAATGGTCAGAGAAGACAAAGGCAAAACCCTCTTTCAGCAATGTCAACAGAGCTCCAGCACTGTTTTCCCAGTTAGTCTCCAAAACTGAGCTTAGAGGGCTGTGGCCAGAGAGCAAGGCTAGTCCTGCTGCTGGTTTGTGCAGTTTAACCCAGGAGAAGCAGGAGGGAAGAGATCTTGCCTGAAGTCACAGAGCCAGGGGTGGCCTGGAGCACACCTGGGACTGCAGTGTTCACTCCACCCTGTCTGGCCTCTCATGAGCACCAAGGCTGAGCTCAGCTCTCAGTTTTTATCTCTTGCATTGAGAAGATGGCTTTGGAGGCAGCAGCTGCTTGTCAGACCAGCACTGACCCCTGCTGGTCTCCTGTTGGGTTTTCTTCCTAAGGAATGATCAGTTATCCCTGTGTATCCATAGGAGTAGTAGCTTGGTCTATAAAACCTTGTACTGTGAGACTTTCTGAATCACTGAATCCCAGTGGAAAAAACTCCTTAGGAGACCAGTTCTGTGTCCTTTGTCATTTTCTCCCTATGGAGCAAACACAAACTCTTTCCTGCTCTCTCATTTTATTTCAAATCAGTAATTTCATTGCACAGCTCTGCATCTTTCAGTTTCTTTCCCATCCTGGGGATGATCTCTTTCTTCCTGATGCTGTCATTCTCAACATCATTGGAAGGAGCATTTTCAGGACTCCTCTTACTCCTTCTACCACCAGGAGAGTGCTTTGCAGGGCTCTCTGAGTGCATTTTCATCCTGGCATCCCTCAGGCAGGAGCCAGCCATCTCCTGGCTTTCTGCTGCCAGTCAAGAAGTGTTAGCAGAGGTGGTCTTCCCTTTGAAGAAATACAGAACTCCTTGTTGTGGGCTATGGGTGTGATATAAGGATATTAAGTCTTGGCCATGGAATTTACCTACCCTACCAGATAATTTCCATCAGGGAGCACCAGTAGTGTGTGGCATCACATGGAAGGTGAGCCTGTGCACTGGGCTTTAGGAGTTTGCAAAGGGAAAATAAAGGTGTTTAAGTTTACTGTGCAGTCAGTGTCACCTTTACCTTGATTATTTTAGGTTTCATATAATTGTAAAGTTTTTAAATAGCTTACACAATTATATGCTGGTTACCTTTAACATATTTGCTGTTCTTTTGCATTAGAATCATTAGAATGGATAAATATCATTACCTCTCATGGGTACATATTTTTTCCCCAAATGAAATGTGAAAAGCATTTCTGCAAAAGAGGGGCCTGGGAACACTTAGAGGCATTTATTATTCCAATCTGGTTTTAACCAAGTAATACCTTTCTGAAAAAAAAAACAACCAAAAACAACCAACAAACCCCTCAACTTTTGGAAAGGACTTTATTTTTTACATTGTGTACTGAATTTATCCTGGGAAAGTGGTGACAGCTTCTGGACATCTAAGCATGCAATTAACTGATTCCTTGAGCTATCTAAGGTGAGTGCAATTTCCAACATATTTTAAAATAAATGGTTTCTAATTAAGGGTAAACTGGTTCAAATGTAATGTATTTTGCAAAGGATTTTTGTTCTGGCATGTTCGTGCTGCTGGTCAGTGAGTTTATCAATATGAAAGTCTTCTAACAGAGTTAAATGCATTGAAGATATCCTCACTGACGTTCTGGAGTATTTTCAGAAGTGGTGAAGCTGAAAACCCCCTCATCATTCTGTGAGAAGCACAGAGCCTTGTGCTGAAGCTCCAAGTGCTGAGGTCAGTCTCAGCCTTGTTACAATCAGTGACAACTTACTATTTTAATTCCCATTGGCTTCAACTGAGACAGAATTTCACCCTTTAGTTTTATAATTCCTGTAGGAAATCTCCGGGGAGGGGAAGCAGGAAAACATGGCTTTTATGCTAGTGAAAGGAACCTGGGCTGATGTGTAGGGCTCAGCACAGGGTGGAAGCCTGGCCTACTCAAAATGGGATGTGAGGGTAAGGCATGGGGTCAAGTTACTTCTGATGGGCCCTCTGCTGAAGGTTATCACAGGGGCATGGCTTGAGGAAGACAGGACAGGCAAGGGTGGTGGGGGCATATTCAGAACACGAGGTTTTTGGTGGAGGTGATAAGAAGAAAATAAGGGGTTATCAAACACAGAGTGGCAGAGAACCCATAATGGTCTAAACAGGAACAGAAGCTTGGAGTGGCTGTAACACTGGATAGAGTTGTGGTCATGGAGAGTTATTTTAGAAGTGCAAGGAAAACATCCAATAAGTACAGATGAAACTATAGCACAGAAGTGGGGAAGACAACCCTGTGGTTTGGTGCTGCTGGGAGGTGTGCAGGCCATGCTATGCAGCCACTCTGCTTGACGTTTAGAAATACCCGGGCTGAAATTCCCAAAATGCAGAATTATGTGCAAATCCTTTATGCCCTCTGTGACTTCTTCTCCTTGCCAGGTAATGCAATGTTCCAATCTCAGTATGAAGCCTTTTTATTCTCTGAAATTCAAGACTGGACTATGCAATCATATAAATGGGATTAATGAATGCAGCTCATTACCGGCTCTTGATTGAGACCACACATGATGGTAATCAATCACTTTGGAGTGCTAATGGCTTTGGGTGCCTGACCCCTAACCCAGTCTTTGATGGCCATCTTGTCGGGGACACTGAGCAGAGCGCTCTGGACAGCGTCCCAAGCTCTGTAAAGCAGTCCAAGGAAGGCTGGCCAGATGCACGCGTTGACTGGAGCAATGATGCACACTCCCAGGAATAAACTGCTGCCACACTCAGCTCCTCTGCCCCTGGTGATGGAACACCAGCTTGGGTTGTGCCAAAGAGATTTTGATGAGGAGCTCCTGTAAGTAAGAGATAAGAATTGCATAAAGGAAGGGTGTCAGGGTAAAAGTCCAGCTGAATTTCCCTTGGCAGCAGGGTCTGGTGGAGGCGTTGGTGAATTCCTTCAGCTAGCACACTTCCCTGGTGTCACTCTGAGGAAGGGTGGGCCCTGAATCCCCTGGATGCTGGTGTGCATGACCTGGGGGATGCTGGGAGGGGCTACAGGACTGTCCAGGGTTGCTGAAGGGTCAGCCTGGCTGCTTGGCAGTCTCCATCTTCAGCTGACTTCTAGGAGCATGGCTTACATTTCCATGTTGTCCTGGAACTGTATGTTGTACCTAGTTACAGCAAGACTGAGAAATACCTGTTCCCTCTAGGTTTTATAAATCCTCGTGGCTGGTTTCAATTGGCTGTAACAAAAATCAAATTATTCCATCTACATTGTTGTCTTAGGCAATGATCTAAGATTATCTCAGTAAGATAATTTAGGCAGCTGCTGATTTGAAGCAGAATAACACTGGACTCTGAGAAATAGGAAAAAGAACTGTGGAGAAAGATTTGCCATGGAAACCTGTGGTGAACCCTCTCATTCAGGGAATGAGGTTGTAGTTGTACAGTGGCTACTCCAGGGGACTCTGGCCTTGGTTCTTAGCTGAGATTCATGCTGAACCTTAATCCTGACTTCTGTGCTGGTCAATTCTGCAATAACTGAGGGTGAGACAGATTTCTCCTACTCCTTCCACACTGACCTCAAAATACAGAGCCTTTTGTTTTGACTAAAAATTAAAAATTCAAGTGGTTCATTTATGAATAGCGAGATAAATTAAAGCCAGCTGGTCCTGAAATGGCTGAAACAAGTCAGGTTCCCAGAGCATTTGTCTTCATGGCTGAAAGTATGGTTTGGAGGGTCCACTGAATGCAGGTCTGCAGTTCATATTGATTCCCTCTCAATCCCAACTCCTTCTGCCCTGTGATTGCCAGGGGCTGGATATGTTGGCTCCTTGATTAAAATGCTGTTAGGAATAGGTTATACCCAGTCCAGACTATGAACCACTGGCCTGGAAGGATTAGGAACTAGGTTTTGATAGCCTTGCTCATGTTCACTAGTACAAAATAATTTTGAGGGATGGAGATTGTGACTATAACATAGAGAGAGGCAAGAGTGTGACTGATGGAAGAACTGCTCTGTCTGAATATTGGCAATTCTGCCTTTGGTCTCTCCTGTAATATTTTGACATTTTGGCTCGGTTTCAGCCCATGAAGAAATGTCCGAAAGGGGACACCGAGGTTGTGTGTTCAAGGCAGTAAGGATTGTGTTATCCTGATTAGGGCAGAGCAAGAACTGGTGTGTCTGCATATAATTATGGAACAGTACAGAGTGTGCAGTGCAGAAACGGCTATTCCCAAAACAATTCCATTACTTATATCTCATGGATTTTGTGCTTTTGATATTGCTTTGGCTATCTCTTACTAGGGGTTTCCTTCAGCAACAGGGCTGGATGTTCAGTTTTGACAAGCGGCCAGACGTTTCCAGTTCTCTCAGAGAGGTCACTGAGAGTTGGGCTGGCTATCTGACTGCAAATCTCATGGCTCTGGGTCTTCTCAGGAGATTTCTTATCCTCTGGGTTTTCCCTTGGCTGGCTGGAACTGTTAACAGCTGCCCTTGTTTCACTACTTCTGGAGCTGGACTAGATGTAGAAGCAGAGGCGTGTGCACTGCAGAGCCGTCATTGTGGTGCCTGGTTCGCAGGGGAGGTTGAATGAGGAAAGCATTGGAGTTTGCCAGTTTTATAATGTAGTACCAGGTACTTTGCTAGGAGTTGCAAAAGGTTCTTCAAAGTAAGAAATCTTCAGTATCTATTAATGAAGGTTGATCTATTAATTAACACAACAAAAGGTTGTTCACAGTCAGCTGGTCAAAGAGAAAAGAGTTGAAATATGTGAGTAAAGCAAAGAAAATACCCCAAACTCAAACCTCAGACTTGCTTGAGGCTCTTGTACTAAAATAAATCAGCTGGCAAAAGACTTTAAATCAAATGAAGAGGAAATCCAGCAGCTTATGGTTGTGATGTGGAAATATAATTTCTACTCTGCATTGGGGCTTTATCACGTGCATATTGTGGATTAATCAACCAGGAATATAACATAGAATATTTAAAGGGCAGAAAGTCAAGGCACAGGCTGTAAGTTGAGCTTTATGTGTGGATTTCTCTTTTTTAATTGCAAGGAGGCCAAAAGAGGAAAAAAGCCTTAAACCAATTAAATTTTCATGAATACCTTGTTTTACACCCAGAATGAGAAGGGAAGGTGGGAATTAGGGGAGGCTTCACTACACACACTTGTGCAAATAACATTGCAAAGATAAAGAAGATTTTGATGATATTCTTCTGCTGCCTTGGTTTTCTGTGGAGACTGCACTGTTTTATACTTGCAGAGTTCATTGAAAAGGGAATACTGAAATCAGGCAAGAATCTCTTTGTGACTGCCAAAACCTGAAGAATATTCCCAGCCTCTGGCTTGGTTGATAGATTTCAGTGGAAACAGGATTTTTCAGAAAAAAAATCAGATTTAGTTATGATAATAGTTTCACAAATATATGACACTTTTGCTTCTATGACATAATTGTTCTTCTATTAAAAAAAAAAATCATTCCAGTCAGGTAGATCTTGTAATCTAACAATTCAAGGGGAGTTTTGTTTCAAAATTGCCTCTTTTAAACCCTTCAGTATTGAAATAAAGTAATCCCTTCAGACTGCGTTACTGGTTCTTTGGACCCAAATTAAGTCATTACAAGGTTCTACTTCATTGGAAGTTTTTGAAAGACACTTGGATAAATCCAAACCAATGCAAAGTCAGCATCAGTTATTACATAGTTCAGCTTCTGATGCTGATCCTGGTCTTGTTCAAGACAATGGAAATCCTAGATCTAAGATAAGGTGATGGAAGTTCCTGAGATTTTTCTGCCACAACATAAAATATTTTGAGAAAGGGGCACATCTTTCCTGTTGCCAACAGGCAAAGCCAGAATGTAGAAAGAAGACATTGGGGATGTTTTTCCTTTATTTCCCAGGATTAATGAATCTTTTTATGTCTCCATGGTTCTGCTGTATTTTCTGATCCTCACAAACATTTCCTATTCACAAAGCTCACTGCTCACGATGCCCAAAGTGTCAGGATTGTGTTTGTCCCCTCCCTGTGTTTATGTTTTTAGCTTGGGACCAGATGGCAGAGACTTAAATTTGCAGTTACAACTGCAAATTTATGGGAGAGCAAATTCCTAACCCCCTTTTGCCTCAGTCCACTGTCTGCTGTGGTGCTTGGAGTGTCTGCTGAGGTCTCCTGGAAGCAGTGAGATTCCATAGGGAGCAATCACAGATACTTGCAATTTCTGCCTTACTTGTCTTGCCAGTAAATGTCATTAAGGCTTTTTTATGAAACAAGTTTAATTAATTCCCCTGAATTTAATGGCCACATTGCAGTAGTCTGTCACCCATTTACAGCATTAGTTTCTGAATGTACACAGCCCTTTTAAAAGATGAGAGCTGGCTTTGCTACATCAAGTTGTCATTAGGTTTAACTAGGTCTTTAATTATAACCAGATGGATGAATTATTTTAATCGCTGCTATATATCTTAACAGTAGTTTGTACATTGACACAAAGTTGAGAACATCAAACAGAAATTAACTGCTAGAGCAGGAAAGCTGCCAACCTCTAAGGGAAGCAGTTGATCAGAACCTGTCATCTTAAAAGGCTCAAAGAATGCAAAACAGTCAGGATTAGTATACTAAATATGGCTTATCAGCCCCACTCTCTTCTCTGATAATCCATCTATATCATTTATTTTAATACTTTGCTGTGCATATCTCAGAGTCTGTAATTAGACAGCTCCAGGTATTCGCTTCTTCCTGCCTTTGAAATTGTTTGCTTTGAGGCTCTTCAGAGAAAACGATACAGTTATTACACGACTATTTGATGCACAGTACAAAAGGATTTCCTCCTAGAACTGTCCCTTTGTGGGTAGCAACCAACTGAACTCCTACTGTCACCTCCAGGGATTCTTGCCTTTCAGAACAGCCTGATGGAAACTGAGGAAAGAGCTTCCAGGTTGGGAGTGGGAAAGTTTTTTTGTGCCATGTTTATAAAAAAACTTTCTTGCACTGACTCCTGCACTGAGAGCACAGTGTTGAAGCCTGAGCTTCCTTACTGGGAATGCAGGAGAATATCCCTCATCCAGCTGGGGAAAGGTTTAGATATTTTTTCCTGTCATTACCCCCTGTTTTCTGCCTCTCAGCCTGATGATGCTGCTGATTGCCAGTCAATAAATCTGGGAATGGTGTTTGCCTGGATTTGGTACTGGAGCAGACAGCAGGGATAAGAGGACCAGAAAACAGCCAGACAGGAGACCTGGACTTTGTAAAGTCTGTGGTCCATGATCCCATGCACTGATGCCAGTTCCTGGGACAGAGCTGATGCTGCATTTCTGCACCTGCCCTCTTACAGTTAGGACGGAATTAGGAAGGGGCTTCAGGAAGTCTCTGTACTGTCTCAGTACTGTTATTTGTGAATAAACCATCCAAAGGCAGTAGAATTTAAGTGACACCAAGTGATTTTGTTAGAAACACCCAGGGTGATTTTGTCTGTTTGATGTCTGATTATACAGAAATTACTTTCTAGTTATGGTGTTGATTTGAATGACATTATTGTGCTCTTGATCAAATGCGAATGCTGTGATAAAACCCACTGCATTTGTTTGTTTTCTTGCCAAGTAATGATGATGTATGAAGTAGGATTATATTGTCTTTTAAGAATGTTTTGTAATTATCAGTAATGGGCTAACTATGGCTTTTATTGTTTAAAACAGTGAGCAGGTAGTTATGAAAAACAGTGAAGTTAAAATATTCAAGTTTAATTTTCTCTTGACTTTGAATTATCTTACTCTGCTAAATAAAGCAATAATTTATACTTTGTCAAGCTATTTTATCTGTAAAAAAAGCCCTCAAGTTGCAATATGCTTTTCATTCAGCTGGAATCTTTCTCTCCAGCCAGAGCCAAAACAACCCTTGCTGCAGGGTCCCACTAATATTTTCCCCTATAAACTTAGGAAGTTCAGAAAATGTTTGTACTCAGGAACTTCTTTACCTGCCTGATAACAGACTTGCTCTAAGACACTGGATGAATCTGTGACAGTCATTTCCATAGGGAATTCTATAAATACCTTTGGGTCTGCTGGTCAGACTCTGTGCCTAACTTCCCTGAGTGTGAGGTGATTAGGCAGTGTAAGTTTTACAGATAGAAATCATAATTATATCTAAGGCAAAATGCTCTTTTAACTTCACTTCCTAGTTGTTCCAAACTTTCCCCATGGCAGGGATGGTTGCAGTGGTGTTCGGAAGGTCCTGAGGTTGATGCTCGTTGTGTAGGTTGCTGTGACAAATGTGGCAGAGGTGGCTTGGCCACAGTGGCAGCACATCCTGGGGCATGCTGAGAGGAGGGCTGGAACACCCAGGCAGAATGACCAGCATGAACACAGCAAGTGTCATGTAGTTATCTAAAAATTCATCTCTCTAATGGATAGGTTAAAAAAGCCCAGAGCTGAGCATGCAGGAACTTGCATCTTTGACAAGTAACTCTTGAAAACTGAGAGCTGCTCGCCACCTGAACGCTTGTCTTTCCAAAGATATCGCAAATGTTTTCTTTCACTCACTTCTCCTTGTTCTATTTGGCAGTCGGTCTACATTTGAAAGCAGAACAGGCTCAGAATTCCTTGTTTAATACCCGAACACTGAAGTAAATGTCACCTAGCAAGTGGGTATCTGAAAAGGAAAGGAGACATTAATGAGCTTTTACATTCTGCCTCCCAGAAACCAGAAGGAAAGATGAGCAGAAATTGGAATTTTCACTCAGAGCTGCATCTCAGTATTTACTTTGACATTTACTTTCACAGAATCAAAGACTAATGCCAGCTTGGAGCAGCCTCTGCAGCCTACCAGGTCCACCCCTGTACTCAGGAGGGCAACTTTCGCCATTAGATTTTTTTGGTTCCTAGTCAGAGTAAAGAGTCAAAGTTCATATACCTTTAAATCTGATGGTTTATGTTTCTAAAAGGAAAGGGAATAAAAAGGTCAGACAAAAACCCCTTTGATCCAGGAATGATGAAATATTCTTGATCAAAGTAGAATATTGTTGACATTCTTAAATTGAGACACTTCATTAGAATCTGTTTGACAATAAAATGCATCTGCCTGCAATCCCCTGGCCTCTTATCAGAGCTGCAGTGCCAGCTGCTGCTGCTTTGTTTTTCCTGGTGTGCCACGCTTCCCGAGTTATGCTTCTAAAGATGTTCATTCCTTTCTCATGACTTGCAATCATAGCTATGCTATTTTTCTAAAATTAAATGTGTGCTCTTGCCAGTCTGTAGTGCTACTTTGATCTTTCACAACTCTTCTGAATTTACAGAGAAGCTTCACAGCCTTTGTCCTGTGTGTGTTCTGGCAATTCTGAGAAATTGAGGAGATTTGCCTAAAGACATCATTATTGTTTTAGATGGATGTTTCTGTTCAAAGCCAGAGATTTTCATAATCCATCCCTAGACCTTCTGTTAGATAATTGTGGTGGAGGGGAAGGGAGTTGAGGAGTGAGCCCTTTATCTCCATGAGAAGGTGGATGTTTAAATTCTCTTTACCCACATGCAACTCCAACAGCTGTGAGTGCCTGGCTTAGACAGCTTCTGCCAGGGAGACATAGGGAAATGCATCAGGTGCAGGGATTTTCCTGGTCAGACTTAGAAGCTACTTTTATTAGTGATGGAATCGATGTACTGTTAGGGAAAATCAGCTTTGAAATTCCCTGTTTTCACAGACAATTTACCTGAAGTTTACCCTTGTGTTGAAGTGTTTGTGGAATCACTCACAGGAAAAAAGGAAATCCTTGTCCTTTGTGCTGTGCTTGTGGATGACTGCCAGTGTGTTACAGTAGCCCAAAGGGCAGGCTCTGTATTCAGTCACCTCCAGAGTAGCCTGAGCATTTACACCTCCAGGCCTCACTGTGCCTGTTGGATTGTGATGATGATGATGATGGTTTCCTTATGCCTCTGGTCCTGTTCCCCATTTAGCCATTCCTGGAACTGGCTGGATTTGCACACTCCCAAGATCCATCAAGGCAGTGGGACAAAGGAGCTCCTGCGAGCTGGCCAAAAAAAGAAAGTAAAATAAAACCTCCATTCATGGGATGAAGGACGATGAAAGGCAGAGAGGAAAGATGACACAAAGCTGACAGCTGTGGCACACGTCTCCTCTCTTAGCCAAGAAAGCTGACAAGTAGATTGCTCAGGACAGGCACTTACAGGTTACCCTGTCAGCTACTTGAATGCCTTGTCTTTTATCTGCCACCTTCCTAGGAAAGAACAGAGAGAGCCTGTGCCCATCTGATGAGCTGGTTCATACTGGCACATCATCAGCTTTAGCAACACATGAACACAATTTAGTCCCAAAGCTCCACTTGGGTTACTGAAATCTTTCCCCTCTCTTTTCTTGTGTTTGTGCCTGCATGGAGACACGTACCTGCCCAAGCAGCTGAGTGCCCTTGAAAAGTACTATTCATAGAAGTAAAATTCCCCCCCCCCCGGTCAGAATCAGTCTATTTTTTGTCTCATAAAGCCTAATTCCATCAGTCACTGCACAACAGTGTGACTTGATTTGTGTAGAGGAACTCATGCAATGCCCAGAGCTTGTTCTGTCTGATGTGGTTTCAGACCTTTTGCCTTGTTTCTGGCACCAATGAAGACAAGAACAATAAGGACTGACTTTTTTCCCCTACAATTTGCTGAATTTCATGTAAAAGAAAGGCTTTTTGTGTCTAATCTCAGAATAAGGGAGAAAGGAGAAAGACCTGGTGCAGCAGTGTGGGGTCAGGGAAGCAACTGACCTTCCCATAAAATGCATTCTAGTGAAAACTATCAATACAGCTGAGCAGAACTTGCCCAAATGCCATGAATCCCAGCATTTTCTAACTTCAGTTGTCAATGTTGCCATCCCCTATGTTGACCTAAGTTGGGGTATATGCTGGGTGTAACTTAAACACCCTAAAATTTAATTTCAAACTATAATTGTTTTTTTGTAACTCAGCCACACTAAAATTATCCCAGGAAGAGCATCATTTTCTTTGCACAATTTTGAGTTATTTCTGACCATGACCATATTGGAATTACTTGACCTGGCAGCTCATCCTCTATCCTTATTTAGAGAAATGACTTGGTGCTACCTCTGAAAAATTCAGCCAGGAGCCAATGTAAAACTTGGAAATTATCACCTTAACAGCTGCAGCTCTTTCAGCCATACCCAAAGCAAAGATGTTCCAGGTAACATTACCTATTGTTGCCTTTCAAGTTAGACTTGCTCCACTTCCTATTAGTGTCTGCAGTAAAGATCTCACTACTTGTCATACAAGCAAGTAGAGTTTTAAGACTCTGCTCAAGAAAGAGAACTTCAGTAAAATTTAATTTGAGTACAGGCAAGATTTGGTGATGGATGAGCCTCATGTATCTTGCCTGAGTGCAATCTAGCAAGGCAGACAATGACTGCCACTGTAGGTAGCATGTCAAAGTGCTGCCTAGAACCAAATCAGAATGTTTATCTGAATCATAGAACTAGGATAGGCCTCTGTTGACTCTCTAAGAAATTAACAAAAATAAATGCCAAGCAGTCTGTCTTTCAGTGAATGTAGTAAATTCCCTCACACATCATCCTCTCCTTTTCTTCTCCAGAACTGTGGAGTCTTTATAGAAGGCTAAACATGTTGTGTGGTACAAGAGCTTAAAAATTAATTAGTAAACAATTATTATACACTTTGATGAGGAGAAGGGTTGACTGTGATTATGATAGAGATACATTTGTGGGCCATAGGCCATTCAGAGTATTGCCAGTAATTAAAGATATGCTCAGTAACTCTTAATTAGCTTGGATAAATGTATATATCTGCGGTATCATCAAGCAATTTTCTTGAGTGCACAGGTTTTGTTGTTATAGATTAAGATGATTGCATACAATGTGTTTTGTGGTTCATGAAATGAATTTAGCTGTCTACAACCCTCAGTAGCTATAAATCAGTGTCACTGCAGGCCCAGGGAGCTGTGCTGATTCACACCAGGGAAAGCTGCGTTCACTGGGGCTTCCTGGATCTTGTGAGCTTTTGCTGTAAGTAGTGGAGTATGGTCAGGCCAAGATTGTGTCCCTTTCCCAGAAAAGAAAAGACACTTATTTCCTCTGGGGTCTCAGTCCTATGTGCTTTCCAGCTGCCACTCACACTGATGACAAATAGCATTTCCTCATTCAAATACTCCAAAGCCAAACAGATCATCTATGCTTCAGGAAATCCTGGTTCCAGCTCCCTCCCATTTATTGCCCTGCTTGAGCAACTCATTCACAGCCCAAGAAAATGGATTTGTATTTGGAATGCTCAAGTTGTTTGGGAGTGTGATAAATAGTGACATCAAAGCTATGCTCCTTGAAGAAAAGAGCAGAGTAAACCAGAGAAAGGGGAGTTTTATCAGAAACTCAAGGCTCCTGCTGGCAGGACCATATCTTTGAGAAGCCTGGCTTTGCTGGCTGAGGTCTGTGGAGTGGGTGCACCGTTTAAGGAGAGAAAAGCAAGACCTGTTTATTAAAGCATTTGGAGCAAAAACATGAAACCCTGCCAAGGGGCAAGAATTTGGATGACCTTGGCTGCAATGAGAATATATTGTTCCCATTCAACAGAGAACAGAAACAAGGAGCTCTGCTCACTCCACTGTCAGGAAAAAAATTTGTGTGTTCAGTACATTGGAGAAATGTCCAGAAATAGTTCACCTTAGTGAAAATATTACTTCTGGAATAGTACCAAGGTCAGCAAGACCCTGATTTATCAATTCTGTTAATGTTCATATAAATTCAAGCTGTCAAACACTAACTTGTCCAGCTGAGATATTATGAAATCTGTGTCTCTCTTCTCTGTATTTCTTTCCTTTTTGCACATTTCCATCCTTTTTCCATTGCAATTTAGAGGTTCAGCCTATGGCAAAGCAGGATTGCAAGGCTTTAGATTTTCTAGGCCTTAAATAAAGTAGAAAAGGGAGATTCTGCAACACCTTAAAATAATTCACAATTCCCAAAGTGTCCTTTCAGTGTAGCCATGTCTGTGAACAGGACATCAGTGTCTTACACAGATCTGTTGGATAAGCACTGCTATAGTGACTGTTCTGGTGAGGGTTCAGCACACGGGTTGTAATTCTCTCTCAGAGTTTGGTTCTGAGAGGGGTTGAACACTTTGGCTCTGGATTAGCAGAGCAAGGTAACACTGGTTTAAAATGTGGCCTATGCTGTGTATAACCGTGTACATAAAACAAAATCTACATAGGCTCAAAGAAAGTGAATTTGGTCAGAAATGATGGGGGAAAACAGAGTCAGGGCAACTTTGTGGCTGTTTCCAGAGTACTGGTTTGTACCTGTGTGAAGCACATCTCCAGTCCAGCAACACTTCCTACACCTGGCTCACTCCTCGTGCCTGACAAGTGCCTCTCATACCACCAAGGGGAGAGTGGCAAATGTGTCCCCTGTGCCTGTTTAAGCATGGTGGCACTGGTGCAGGTCTGTGGACCAACCTTGTCCCTTGGTCCCAGTGCCAGCTCCACTGCAGAGGAGTCTTCAGCTCCCCATTTGCAGAGACAGAACAGGGACCTTCTTGCAGGATGGGAACTGCCATGGCTAAAAACTCCTATGAAAACATAAAGCAGAAAGCAATCAGGTCTGTTCTTTTCTTAAAAGTTCAAGAACTTTATCATTTAGGGAAGAGACAATAAACAACTCACACTTTCCTTTGTTTCCCTGTCTCTGTTTCTTGCTGCTTTAGAACAATAACTACATATATCTCAAAGACTGATAAAGAATGAGAACCCGGAGGTACTGGTGACATTTCACAGGATGAAGTTAAGAGATAGCTGACCTAATGTGACAAGTGTCTTTTTTCAAGTCTTTGCTAATAGCAATAACCACTTAGACTCCTTTAGGTGTGTGTCAAATGCCAAGGGCAGTCAACTGAATCATGTCAAAAGGCTGCCTCTCATGAGTGAATGGTCTCATATCAGCACAAAGCCCTGTAAATCCACCAGGTGGGCTTTAATCATTTTGCTTTCAATGGATTTGGTTAGCAAGAAGTGTTTGAGAGGCTAATATTTCACCCTCTGTGGCTGGAAGTATTTCAGTTCTGCTCAGTGATGCTGACCCTGTAGCTGTACAGCTTGCGTTGGTGTTCCCTTGTTTGGCCTTTGAGGATTTGACCTGATAACAAAGCTAGGGAATCTCCTGTTGGTTTTCACTGAACTTTAATAATTCTTGACCAACACTGAATTTTGAAGCACTTTTTAGTTGAAATTCAGTTTAGAAGAGTCTATGAGAAGTAACCTCAAGGCAGACCAGCCAAATTTATGCCCGAGTATGATGCTTCAGTTCTGTATGGTCACCCTTTTCTTTTCTGTGCTCACATTCAATTAGACAATTCTAGATCAGACTTCCATTTTTCTTGGTGCTTTACAAGCATGTTACCAGGTGAGTCCAAAGAGATTCTAGTCCATTTGTGTTAATAGTAAGTACATATGGCAGATGTTATCTTAGAAAGAAAAAAAAGGAACATAAAAAAATTGTAAAGTGAAGTTTCAGTTTGCTCTGCAGTATTATGCTTAAAAATGAATACAGAAAATAGGAGTGAAAAGCTGGAAATATATTTAAAAATTCTACAATCTAAAGATTAATTTATCTCGGCTATTAATATAACTTATGGAAAATAGTTTCTTTACTGCTTTTCCCTTCTCCTCTCCCAGTCCCAGTCTTTTACCTACTACTTTCTAGTCCTTGCAATTTCCCTGGAAGAGGAATGATGCTGTCTAATTTAGATAATGTCTAAAGCAGGAAAACCCTGAGTTGTTTTTGGCTTCTCCCCAGAAGAGAGAGCAAGTCACCAGCTGTGGCAAGAAAAAGCAGCTTGAGTCCCTCTGAACACAGGTGCACCTCCTTTTGTCCCGAGGCTTTCTCCAAGAGTGGCACACACTCTGTGGCCACACTCCCAGAGCTGGTACTACATACATCCAGGCAGCCCAGAGATAGGAGCAGCTGCTCTCCTTGTTCAACTGTGCTGCAGCAGAAATTGCTGCACCCAGCTTCTGATCCTGCCTCTCTGCTGAGCTGCTGATCCCACTGCAGAGGGGGACAGTGGTTCATGTGAGCAGTGCCAAATCTGGCTCAATCCACATGACCCAGTTCAGTCTGGTTTTGTTAATCTAGTTTATTTTGAATGTAGTGAATTAGGAATTGCTCTTGTGGGCTGTGCCCTTTGGGGAGATGCTGGTGGACACTGAAGAGACAATCCATGCTCTGCTGTTCTCCAAACCCACTTCTCTTCACTCCACAGGCTTGCCAGGTGCTCCCTCCTACAGCTTGGGGCCACAAACATTGACAGCCTCAGATGTTCTATAGTCACTGATGCAGAAGGGAGCTTGAAGGGAAGGATTTGCAAACTGATAATGAAATGGGTTTCTCTTGTTTACAGTGAGTCCCACCCATACTTGAGGAGCACTTTGCGGGAAGGCCTGAAAGGGCTCATTTGGAGCTGTCACAAGTGGGCACAGCGCTGTTCCCACTGGCCAGAGGAAGCTGCAAGTTGGATGCCAGTGTGTGATAGATGGCAGTGCAGGGAGGAACAGGCCAAGAGGAGCCTGGAAATAGAGAGAGTCTCATGCAATGTAAGGGGATGAGTCAAGAGTTTGTCCATGGTAACAGTTTCCTTATTATTTGCTGATCTTCATGCAAATATTTGGGATTTTAGGCACTCATGTGGCCATTGCAGGCTTTTAAAATGATCATACTTTTAGTCTACTCATTTTTTTTTCTTCCTTCTTTCTTTCTCTTTCTCAAAGTTTCATCCTTAGAAAAACTTAACTACATGGACAGGAAAAAAACCCCAATCCCTTCCTTTGACAAATTAGAAATCTCTAAAGACTTATAAGCCAGTATGAAAGATTGACTTAATGGAGCAGTATATTTTTGATACAGCAAGGAGCCTCCCAATCCTCTGATTAGACTGATATAGATTTTCTAGAGATTAGCAAAATCTGAAATGCATTAAAAAAAAATCCAGTGTGACAAAATAGTTTTGACAGCATAAATGAAACCTAAAGCAATGTAAAATGTAATTACTGCAGCTATCCCTGTGACCCAACAGTGTACACTGCCTTGTTCTGCCCTCAGGAGAGCTGGGCTTATTTTCCACCTATTTATTTTTCTGCATGTTTGGCAAGGATATTTTTAGTTTAATAATTTGCTTTTCTTTGGTGCCCCATTTCTGGTTCCGCTATATTCTAACGTGGGTTTTGGTGAAAAGATTAAAAAAATAAATAAATAAGGGATTGGAAGGTTATGAGAAGGGTACAGGAAGCTCAAAGACAAACCGGAATCAATCCCTTACTGCCTTTCCACGTGCTTTGGTGGTAGGGCTGTGTGAGTGCTTTATTTAACTTGCAGAGGTCCAGGAGAAGTGCTGAGGTTTATTTACATTCCAGTGGTATGGAGGGGTCCTGCTGGCACTAGGAATTCACAGTGCTGGGCCCGTGCATCTGTGCAGTGACAGTTCCTGCTTTGGAGAAGCCAAGTGACCAAGTGACAGCAGAGGAAGAAAAAGGCTTGGAAGTCCCACAAACACACAGAAAGTGGGAAAGCGTTGACTTGTGCTTTACCCTCCAAGAAGCACTTCTTCCCAACATGAGGGCCCTGGCAGCAGCTACCCCAGCATTGGGAATGCAGCTCCATCTGCCAGAGCTTTCTTCTGAAAAGCTTCCTCCTCACTGATTTGTTTTTTTTGCTGAAGGTAACATGGTGGATCTACTGAATATTGTGCTTTGTGTGTCATATCTATACCTGGTTTTGAACTGGCAGCCTTGGGGAATCAGTTTTTGGTCCCTGAGCCCTTGTTTTCCTAGCCATTGCCACAGCAGGGAATGACAAGTCAGTCAGCAGACAGCCCCAGATGCAAAAAAAAAACCCCTTTAAAAATAAGCACAGGGGCAGTCATTGGTGTTTTGGGAGGGGATCATGGTTGGAAATGTAATCTGGCTCTGGGACAGCACCTATCTGAAGTGTTTTTGTGACTTCCATTCCCATGGGATGTGAGGAAGCCTGTGCTCACAGTGTGCTCCTGCCATAGTCCTGCTTGCAGGGCTGCTGCTCCTCTCGCAGGGTTCACTCTCAAGCCTTCAGAAAAGCCTCCAGTTGTGATTTTTATATGGAATCTAAAGCACAGTTTCCCCACACGTTCCTGACCTCTGGAAAGCTGGCAGCCCTCCAGTTTTCCCAGGCCTTGCTGCCATTTCCATCCCCACATCAGCAGAACTTTTAATTAAAGTTGCTGTTCCCCATGGCTTGGTAGTGGCACAGGCAAAATTTTATGCTGCTAACATACCCTCTGATATTTTTACTGAGTTGCTTCTTCTGTCTTTTGCTCACTTATAACTCCTGATGGAAATTTTGCAGGAAAGGGCACTCTCTGTGTGGGTCCATGTCTTGGACAATGGGTTTCCTATACAGATGGCAGTAGGTTTATGGTCATTTCTGTAAATGTATGATTATAACAACCATATCAGGAATTTAATTGATAAGCCAATGATAACAGACCCCATAGTAACCGGCAACACAAGCTGTGTTTTAAATAAATTTATATATTTTCATACAGTCAGATGGTTTTCTTGCCCTGGAATTTAATGCATTTTAGATTTGCTAATCTCTCAAAAATCTATACATCAGTTTAGTCAAAGGATTAAGGTTTCTTTAGTAAATCAAAAATATACTGCTCAATTAAGTCAATCTTTCACATCAGCTTATAAGCCTTTGGAGATTTTTTAACTTGTAAAAGAAAATTTTTCAAGTAGGATTTACACTTCTACAATGCAGGAAAACAGAAAAAAATACTAAATAAATAGACATTACAATTAAGTAATGCCTGTGGAAAGAGGCATGGTTTTTTTTCACCAAAATATCTAATATTGGAAATATAGATGTTCCAGGTGAGGCACAATGAATTCATAGGGACTCGAGAATTTTATCCTTGAAGTTTTACTAAACAGATTCCGGTCAGTGAGATTTGAGACCAAATTAACTCCAAAATTGATATATCTCTGCAGAAATTTTCATTATCTATGATGTTATGTCTGATACTCTATGAATCATCAGAAATTATGTCAAGAGGGAAGAAAAAGCCCCTCACAACTTTTGAAACATGCAGAAATCTTCCAGATCCAGGGCACAAATTCAGCCTCTGAGGAACAGGAACTGGGCAGAAATTTTCTGTCATTGGTAGCATTGGTGACCTGTAATTCCCCCAGTGGTCATGTGAGGATCCACAGGAGCTCATGGTTGTCAGTATATTTATTTCCCCAAACCTTTCAGCTGTAGAAAAGCTTAATTTATTGACTTTACAGGCAGAGAGCTGAGGCACAGAGTCCCATACATTTGTGGGCACTCCCACACTTCAAAGCTATTGGGCAGGATTTACAGAGAATATGCTAAAGGGGAGATTGAACAGAGATCTTCCAAGCACCTAGACTTCTGGACCACCCACTGCACCTTTTCTCTGGTTATAGGCTGCCCCTAAATACACAGAGGGGCTGAAGACAGTGGGGATAATTCCACAGTCCCTCAATGCAGTGGCTGCTGTGTTCGTTAACTGAGGTCCTCCTTCACTGTGTCAACACACACCTGCATTGGTTTGTTGTGGTTGTGCTGCAGAACAGATAATGCCTGTTAGAAACTTGTGCAAACTTCTGCAAACTGCCTTTGAGCTAAGTGACTTATTTCACACAGGCCTGGGAAGGAACAAAGAGCCCAGGGTTCCTTATTTGTGCTGTGTGCCAGTGCAGTGCAGAGCTCACTGGGCATGAGGTGCAGTTTGACTGCAGTGCCTTAGGAAAATTAATTTGCTGTGCAGCCCCTGTGTAAAAATTATTATAGGAGTAGCAATAGCAAAGGCAGGTTTTAAGGCTGAGTTCTAATCCCCACTCTTGGCTAATAACTTTCGCTAATAACTTTCTCAAATTCTTTTTGCTCAGAAATTTTCCGTGCTTGGTGTTACCCCTAAGGTGAAGTTTTTGGAAACTCTGAGAGGTTTTTGAGTCATGACAGCATGAATAAAATACATTTCTCCTCCTCATGTTTTAATGAAACTTTTACATTCTGAAAAGCCTCTGAAGCAAAAAGCTCCAGATTTGTTTTGTAGCCCTGAGTAAGGAAAAGAAAGCAGCGTAACTGATGTCTGTAGAATATCCTGGATCACAGAACTGCAAGACTTGTGCTAACTGTGTGTGGTCACAGCAAATTTAAAGAAGAAGGATGACATTCTCAGAAGTACCTAATGGCTTAGGCCCATTTCCAAAGCAACATTTGTTGCAGTGTGCACCGTGCGGGGTGTACTGGGTGCCTGTGGCGGGGCACGGCTGTCCTCCTGCGAGCTCTGCAATTCCCAGTTATCAGCAGGTCCGGCGCAGGGACAGACAGTGATGACACAGGTCTTGCCAAGGAACAAGAAGAATTTATTCCTGGGCTCCCAGTGAGGGCTGGGGTTGAACAGAAGTTTTTATATAGCAACTCAGGAAGCGGGGTGTAGGAACATTAACCAATGAGGGTAAGGCTGGGGAGGGGTCAAAGGTGGGACTAACATTTTGTAAACCTATCAGGGAGAACAGGGGAGGTGAATAATACAAAGTAACAAATGGGGTGTTGAGGGCAACAAGACAGACACAGAACTCTCTGGAAAAAGGGGTAGGGATAGGGAAGATTGACAACTTGAAAGGGAGGAGGTTAGGGGAGGGCTTGTGAAGATTGGCAACTGGGGAAGGGAGGGGATTAGGAAGGAGAATAGGGGGCAAACATGGATTCAAAGCAAAAGACACCACAACAAACATTGACATTTAGGAGATTAAATGTCACAGAATCTCATAGGATCGAGACACCTGCCTGCCTCTTGAAAGTAAAAACCTGTTTCATTAGAGCTGGGCAAGGAGTGTTTCTCTTTTCATGAAGCCTGGGATTATTTTGATCCCCAGGTTGGACCAGGAACCTACCAACACTACATGGAACTCCCATGATGTGCCACAGAGGAGCCCATGGGGGAACACTGTGAATGTGTAGTGAGGGATTTCCCCTCTCTGAAGGATGAGAGTCTTCAGCTGCAACTCCTGTGTGCTTTAGGGGCTGTAGGGTTGAGGAGATTCAGTTTGAAATGTTCTGTATCCTTACAAAAAATTGAGCCTCACTGGCCGAATCTACATCTCTCAGTCAAAAGTTTGACCACTAATCTTAAATGACACAAGTGAATAAAACAAACCCAATTTTAAGCAAACCTTTACATGGGAAAGTGTTGCAATCTGTCTCTGACTCTGTATGCCCTGATAAATATGGTTTGGTTTTCAATTCAGTCACATCTCAAAAAGTTTCAGCTGAGGTATTTAAGACGCATAAATGTGGCTCTTAGGGCTTTGGTTTAGTGGTGAACTTGGTAGTGCTGGATTTACAGTTGGACTTGATCTTAAAGGTCTTTTCCAACCTAAAGGATTTTATGGTTCTTTAAACTCAACTTGAACTGTCTATTAAATCTCTAAGATACCTCCAACAAGAGAAGCAAAAAAAATTATGCTTCAGTGCCTCCTATGGCTTTTTCACTGCTGTTGGCCAGATCTGAAAAGTCTTTTCCAAGTTACAGGAACAGATTTGTGGCTAAATGAATTTACTTGCCTGCATCTTCCATTTTCTTTCACTGTTATGTTGTCTCTTTGTGTGTTTTTCTAGTAAAGGTTTGCTGCTTGAAGTTCTTAGAGGATCTGAACATCCACCAAGGAACTTGGCTCTCAAATGCAAGATCCCTTGGTCTGTTAATGATACCTGGCTGAAGGCTGCCAGAGTTAAAAAATGTTCATTTTCTGGTGCCTCCATTAGAGGTGTCCTGGGTGTTGGTTCCAAAAACACTGCACCTTTACAATGAATGAAAGAAGTCACTGAGATGGTGCAGCTCTTAGAAATCCCTCTATGCTTTAAAGAATTGAAAAGTCAGTGCTGGGATAATGTGAAAGCTGAGGAGTCCAAAGTTCAGAGTGGAGGTGTCTGAAATACAGAGTTTGTGTAACTGACTGAGCTGTGTGCACATGCACAGGGTGAGACCAGAAGGCATTTTCCAGCTCAGCTTTCCTTGTTAAATATAATATATAATTTAATTGTTTATTATTTAATCTATGCTTTGCAGTATACAGGGTGTATAATGGGGCCAAATCAGTACTGTGACTGGAAAGGTAATTTTTGGATTTTTTTTTTTTTTAATCACTTCTGGCCTTTTATTTTTTTGTTTTAACCTGGATTTAGTGACAATTTATACATTTTCATAATCTACAGAGGAATGGAGTGGCTTGAATTTATGCTGGAGTGCCCGCCCTGGGACCAGCAGGAAATGATTCTCCTCTTGATCCCTCAAAACTCCCACTCCCAGCTGAATTAGCTGGAAGAGCCTTTAACTGTATCCAACTTGTTTGCTTTCTCTCTCATTTGGACTATTTTTTTAAATAATGCCATTATTACTTTCTTCTTAGCAGATCTGTTCCTGTAAAAATTTTAATACAGAACACCTTCCTTTCCTTGCATTTCTATCATACATTTCTGTATGTCCTGTTTGGTCTTAGAAATCCAGGGAGTTTTAAATTTTCTTAGGACAATTTCCCCCAATAGCTTTGCAGTGAATCTGGTCTGCATCATAAGTGCCATGTGCTAAGCAGCGAAATTGCATTACGAATTGGGGCAGTAATTATCAGCCTCAGATTATGGCATTATTAACACCTTAATACTGATAACTCTCAGCAGTTCACAAGACCATAAAATGTTTTCTTATTAATACTGTCACCAATTTTTCAGCCAGTGCTGGAGATAACTTGACAGCCCCATAGAGTTTGATGTATGTGTCTGGAGAGGGGGAAGAAAAAGAAAAGTTGAGACCCTCCAGTCAAACCAATGTCTTTAATGACTTCCATAGATTAAAATAATCCCTATGGGAAATCCACCATGACAACAGTTCTTATACAGATTTTCTGATTTTCCAGTCACTGCTTCTGTGCCGCAACCATTCTTTGAAACTGTTTATGTTAGTGAAAAGCCACATTCTCAGAGCCTTTTTTTTTTTTTTTAACCTTTAAAAAGAATGTGTTTTAACTCCATTAAGAGGAATTTGAAGTCCTCACTTTCTTCCTTGGCCATTAATGTGCCTATTAGTCCTGCATCTTCTGGATGTTTGACAACGTGAAGAAATGTAGGGGTCAGTTCTGACTCTTGTATTAAAGGTCATCCAAGTGTTTGCACTTCAGTACAGTATTTATAACATGGGTGAGTTCAGCCCCTGGGGGGATTGAAGAATTAGGCTGCATGACAGAAGGCCAGGCAGGGACAGTGCTAAAGCACACTGCTGGTGTTAATTTAAAATCAAAATGAGAAAACAGATTTGCAGTCCCAGAGTCAGGTATGCTTATTGCTGTTCAGATGTAGCTGCAGTACAAATGTAGCCTTGAACAGGCTCCTTTCAAAAACAAGACCTGAGGCTAGAGTCTTAAGATGAGGAACTTTTTTAAGAACCCAAGTTCATTCAACACTTTCTTGTTGGAGGAAGAAGTTGTAATTTTTGATAATGACAGGAATTAAAACTACTGAGGAAGTTTCAGTCTGCTGGGTGGGAGACATGAGAGAGCGCAAAGGACTGGAGCGTTTCTGTGGGTGTCCACTGAGAACCAAGATCACATGTTTGTAGCACTGTTGTACTTAACCTTTGTACCTCTGCTTCAGGTTCTGTGCTCAACCAGAGAGCTGTGAACATGATGGAGGTCAGACTATTATTTGTATCCCTGGCACTAAAATTCTGTTGGAACACATTTCTGTGGGCACAGTCAGAGACAGGTCAGAGACTGTCAAATTAAAAATGAAGCTTGGACTTTTCCTGTTCACCACAGTTGTGTGGGGCTTTTGACTGCTAGGTAGATGTTTAAGAAGCAGCTTCTCCTGATCCCTGGGTGGTGGCAGGAATCAGGCTGATCCCTTTGTGTTCCAGCCCTGAGTGTCTGTGCAATGAGGAGCTCTGCAGCATTCTGCAGTATTTTTGGAAGTCCATTGTTATTGCAGCACCCTTCACTGGTTCCTCTGCCTGCTTTGCCTTTCTGAAAGATTAATTCAGTGTATGTAATGTAAAAAGCAGCCATTTATTCCCAGTTTAGAGGGGTGTCTCAGGCACCATGCAAATATCAGTGTTGTATTGAGATTAGCTAGAAAAATGCAATAAAACCTATTTTGCTAAAAGTAGTAATGACTCAAGACCCAAATTTGTGATCAAAGGCTACATAGTGTGAGATACATTAGAGATTTAGCAAAAAAAGTTAGTTCAGCCTGAAAGAAGAGAGAGGTGGAGGCGAATGGTGCAGTGGACAATGACAGAATAGAATCATAGAATGGTTCGGTTTGGAAGGGACCTCAAAGATCATCTTGTTCCAACCCCCTGCCATGAGCAGGGATACCTCCCATTATCCCAGGTTGCTCCAAGCCCCAACCAAGCTGGTCTTGAACACTTCCAGGGATGGGGAACCCACAACTTGTCTGGAGAACCTGAAATTCGAGTGTCTCTTAGTCTTGTGTCACTCTTGTAGCCAAATGCCTCTCTGGGTTAGCGATTTCTTTTGGTGGTGATGGATAAGTGAAATCAAACCATCTTCAAGGGGTTAAGCTGAAGTTTGTTGTGAAGCTTTGGAAGAAGAAAGTCAAAGTTAGCACAGTTTCAATCAGGGTCAGCCCTGGGTGTGGTGACCTTTCTGCTCTGACCACCACCCAGCTGAAAGTTCAACTACATTAACAGAATCTTGGGGGTGTTTACATGAGAGGCTATAAAAACAGTGTTGCTCCAGTGAATTTTCACACTTCCATTTGTTTTAAAAGTTTGAAAAAAAATCAACATTTCATAAATTCTTTTTCTCACATGTCTGCCTGAATGAAATAAGCAGTCCCACAACTTTATTTTAAGCTGCTTTTCCTGTTTCCCACACATTGCAGTCAGCAACCTTTGCCCAGGGCAGGATGACCACTGATTGATATGGAATATCCAAGTCCTGCCTGTAGTGGTAGGGATGCTCCAGCAACTAGGATGTTTGTTCCACTTGCAGGTCAAGGAAAAAGGAATTTCTGGAATGATCTGGATAAAAAATAACTGTTTCTTTTGGCTGTCTCGCTTGGACAGTCCTTGAGCTGTTGTGTGGTGGTTCTATTTACACCAGGAAAATCCAAGCAAACAGGCTGCTCTGGGCTATCAGGATGCCTTGAGTTTCCAACATATTTTTCCTGCATATCAAAAGTTTGGATCTTTGCCATGTAGTCATTTTATAGAGCTGTGAGTGGAAAGCACTCCAGTTGTGGTCAGTCTGTTTCCTAAGCTCTCCAACTCCTGCTTTTCCAGGAATGGTCAGCACAGCCTCCTATCAAATAAATACTTCTAAATTTGTCCTTTCTTGATTTAATGCTCTACAAACAACTGCCCCTCCTGAGCCGTTTTTAGTGCTTGCAACACTGTTGTGTTCATTTAATCCTTGCTCCCTGTACAAATAGACAGCAAGGACCAGGCTCTACACCATGATGGCAACTGTGGGAAATGTGGGAGAAAACATATTAATTGTTTTCTGAATGTTGGTGTATGTCAACAGGCACTCTGTGGTATCATATATGGGGATATTGTATTTCCAGGAATCATCTCCAAGCTTTATTTACCAGGGAAATAGGAAAGGAGCTGTTCATGTTTCCCATAAACAGCTTTCTGGTGCTTCAGATGGATGTTTGCTCATTCTGTTTACATCATGGGGAAAAAAAAATGAAAGTCTGAGACGTAAATCCACAGATTTACATCCCTCTTGCTTCGTTCAGGCCTGGGCAGCTGGATGGGAGAGCACAGAGCAGTGCTTTGGACCTGTGCCTGGCTCTTCCCAACTCTGCTGTCCAGCCAGGGATGACCTTGGCTGAGCTGTGCTTCCATTTCCATGTGTGTGAAAAGTCAGTCTGTCATGATCCTGTTGGTTTTTTTGTTTCTTTTTTTCAAAGTATTTTGACCCCTGCTGCTGAAAAGAGCCAGACACTCCTCTCCATGATTTACCCAGGTGCATGGGATAAAAGCAGGCTGCCTGGGAGGAACAGGCTCCCTTCTTTGGAGAGCATGGTGTTGCTGGAGGTGCATGACTGTCTGAAGTGTTTACATCCTGGGGTTCTAAAGTAATATCTGTAGGCCATCACTTTGGGTTGAAAATTGATTTTATTAGGTGAAAATGAAAATGAACTGAAGAAATGAACTGTGAGCCACATTGCTGGGCTTACAAAACACGTTACCCAGCCTGATGTGCCCGGATGCAATGAATACACTGAGACCACCTACTTTGAACACTCCTCTGATTTTCCAGTTTCTTTAAAGTCTAATAATACTGGCAATGCAGGATGAAAGCAATTGTGAAAAGTGAAAAAGTCCTTGTTTGCCTATCCTGTCATCTGGGGTCTGTTTCACTGAAGCTGAAAATGAAGGTAACTTGCCTTAATGCTGTAGGACAGCTTTTAGTCTAATTGAACTGTGCATCGGCCAGAACCCAGTATTGAGCCTTCAGTCTCGGGTTAATCCTTTTTATTGGCTTGGGTGCAGGTTATCATCCCTTCTTATCAAACAAGGACCCCTTTCTTCTCGCTCAGGATCAGAACTAAAAACCAGTTGAGAAAGAAGTGACAAATTCAAAGCTTTAAGCCTCCCCCCCCCCCCCCCGCCCCCGCAAAACCCATCTTGTGGACCCATGAGGTGTTGTGCGACACACACGCTTCAGCTGGGAGGCTGGGGTGCATTTTTGTTGCTAGGAGGCTCCCTCCCCTTTCAGCTGTGATTTTTTGGAGCTGCAGCTTCAAAGTGTGGACTTGGTTCAATTGTTTTGCCCAGCATTCTCTGAGCAGGATGTCAGATTAAATTTATAGGCAGTGCTTAGTGTTTGAACACCTGCTTCAGCCTCTTCTGCTGGCACAGCTCTGAGCAGAGGTATGTCGAAGTCACCAATAGCCTGTGTGGAATGTGGGTCACTAATTTTTTTTCAAAGGAAAATAAAGAGGGCTTTGGGGAAAGAAAGTGATAAACAGTTATTTTGTATCAGGGAGCTGGTCAGCCTCCTGGGTCACAATTGTCCTTTCTGACCTTAAATGCTGCTTAAACTAACATGAGCAAAAATCCCCCACATTTATTAGGAAACTGTTTTACTATGATTACAGGTCAAATCACCAAAAAGCAAAGAAAACGTTATAGTCTGCATATTTTAAATACAGGCAAAGATTTTTAAATTAAATAGGAAATCCCCGACAAAAATCATGCTATGTATGCTTCTGATTTATCCTATACTGGGTTTTCAGAGTGACTTCTCAAAGTGACTTATTCTGGCATGGTATTGTTAAAAATTAGTATAAAAGTACAAAAAAAAACCCCCAAAAACCCAACCCACTTTTTTCCCCCTCGATAATCAGTACCTTGCTCATTTGAAATAGATTCTACAGTGTGAGTAATATTTAACAGGTTTTATGACAATGAACAGGGTGAGAAAATAGGTTTATTAAAAATGTAGTAGGGGATGAAATAAAAGGAGATCTTTATGAAGGCCTAAAACCTTGGTGCTTCTGCAGCTGGGTTTTTTATGCTTTCCTATGAAACATCTGGTGTGTGGGTCTCAGAAACAGGATCTCAAATTAACGAACCACTAATCCTGTTGGCATTGTAGGGTCTGATCCTGTTTGGCATTGCAGTTCCCGCTTGTACAACCCAAACTCCAGCAGCCAACAGCAACTGGAGGTGTGTGAGAAGTGTATGGCCCAGCAAGTTTTTGATGCCCCTGGAAGAATGCAAGCCTTTTTTTTTTTTTTAGGATGTTCAGCCAAATTCTTCCCATCTTCTGTTGTTTTGCCTTCAAGATGCTTCCTGTGCAGGCCCCCAAAAGGAGAGGTTGCAACATCTTAAAAAACTTTTTTTCCCTCCATATTATTCTTTGGGAAAAGTGTAGCTGGCTGGGATGGTTTTTTCATACAAACCAGCCCAATGCCTGCTGGCCTGGGTATCCAAAATATAGTTTTATTGTTGTGGAAAGGCCTTAATGAGGAAGAAAAAAACCCCTATTTAATAAAGTGCATCAAGTGCCCTTGGGAAAAATTAGCACACAATGACTTCTTGTGCTGCCAATTGAAAACGGCAGATTGGAGTAGTGATAGGCTTTACAGGAAATATTAAAAAAGCACAGATGGCTCAAGTTTACATGTTTACAGTGGAGCTGGAACAGCAGCTAAAACCTTCCAGGATAGTATAATTTACTAGAAGGTCACAGACCTAGTGGTTAGGAGTGAACCTGAAGACTATTGTAAACACGCTGTTAGGATTTGTAGAGGTTTAATCCCAGCATTTTTTGTTATTTTTTGCAGTATTAGAAGCAATTGGCTGCAGCAATAGTGAAAAGAGATACTTAAAGCATGGAAAAATGTGGCATTCCATTGGTGAGTGTGGAACTGAGCCCTTGCAGGGAGCGGGGAGGGGGTTTTGCAATTGCTACTGTTACTATGTAATTAGAGGCTCTTTGGCACCAATCTATGGTTCGGCTCACAATGTGATTAAAAAAAAAATACTGAAAAATGTAAGTTGAAACAAGCTGCTTCAGCAATCACAAGAGTATCTGCTGTGCTCCCAGAGCCCTGCTCCACAGTTCTGAGGGAGGCTGGCCAGGGAAGGATACCCTGGGGACCTCGGTTTATGGCCTTGCTCTGCCACCTTGAGCTTCCTGGAGCATCTCAGTCAAGCCAGCTAGGATGGTTTCTTATTTAAGTAACTAATGAAATGCTAATCTATTAGAAAAACTATTTTATTTTCTAAGTTTGTGGCATCTCTGGTGGGATCTGGTGGAAACATGAGCACAGCAGAGAGCAGGGCACTCAGCATTCTTCGAACTCCCTGAGCAGACTTTTCATCCTCTGTGGCAAATGTCACTTCTTACATTCTTCCTCCTGTTCATTCAGACTGTCAGATCTTCAGGATACAAACTGTAACATTCCAAACTTAGAAAATGGATTTAAGAAGGCCTGTTTCAAGCTGCAGTGTAAAATGATAAGCTGGGATCTCTGAACAGACTAACTGCCTTTAGTGACAGGTGTCCTTTAATGATGTGGTTTGTTCCCTGCAGAAATCAGCTTGGTCAATCAGCTTAATGACATTTGAATGTGGAACCATGTCCTGCCTCCCCTGCAGTTTGAGCTACTTTGTGTCCTTAAAACAATCCCTAGCCCACAGAAATAGGACAAGCAGCTAATCTGGCCCGGGCACTGAGAGTAAATCTGAAGCAACAAAAAGCCCTAAACAAAAGTATAACAAAATCTGGCTCATGTATTTCCCAGTTTTCAAAGCACTGGGGAAAACAGTTCAGTACTGTTATTCCCTTCCAACAGATGGACTGACTGAAGCATGAAGAGGTGAGGTAGTTTGCCAGAGAAGTGATGAAGTTTGGATTCAGAGACGGATGTCTTGATCTCCCAGTCCAGCGTTCTGTCCTTTGGAGCAGAACCACTGGGCTGTGCTCTATGTAGCCTTTGTATTTTCACAGATATGGTAGCTCACCTTGTGCAATTAAATGCCACTGATTCAAATGACATCATTCCAAGTGCTGTCAGTCCAGGAGCTGCTTTCTTATTGTTGTTTTTTTTCCCTTGCGCATGTACATGCAAATGTGAATGGCGTTATTTTCATTTAACAAGCTCCTGTGATATCGTTGGAATCACTCGGTAGTTAAATCATGTTAAATTAAAACTGGAGGCTGCTGCTGCCTCATCACAATCAACAGTACAATAGGTACTTTATTAACTGAATATTTACTTTGCAGACATTTATCTGCCTCATCAGAAAGTTGACTTCACCTGGGAATGTTAAAATGGGTGAGTTGAAGCTGGAGTTCTTGGCTAATCTGGTGCTGATCTAGATGGCAATATCTCCATGTGAATTTTACCAAATGAAACCCGCATGACTCACCCCATAAAAATCTCAACCAATAACATGAGCTCATTAAACACAAATCAATCACCACAGCAACTAAAACCATAACATGGCAAGGAGTATTTCAAAAAAAGGGAAATTTGGGTGAAAGTGCCCACCATACCCAGCTTTTCGAGCTGAGTCCAGTGCTAGTGATGATTAGGCACTAGAGAAGATGGTGAGGACTCAGCCATGGCAAGAGTAGAGATTTTCTGAAAAACCCATATTTTGTTCACCACACAACATTTTCCAGCTCCTTGCAGCAGAACTCGCTTCAGGGGCCAGAAGCCTGGGAGCAAGCCTTGCAATTTAACATCTGGTGTATTTTCAACCTCTCCACTTTTCCACCAGAGATGGGGCATGCCTGGTATACTGTGTCAGGGGCTGAGGTCCACATGAAGAGAGAAGTGGTGTGAAGCACATTGTTAGCTTCAGCCAGGTCAGAAGGAAGGAGTCCAACTCCAGGGCCCTTGAGGTCAAGAGTCAAACACCCTCTGATTACTGCAGCAAGAGCAGGAACCTGTGATGATGCTGGACACACAAGGGAGACCTTTGGTCAAGCTCAGAGCTGCTTTGGCCTCATGCAGCCTTTCTGTGCCAGCCCTCAGCTTATTCTGGGAATTCTGCCAACCAAAATTCCCTGCTCACTGTGTGAGTAGGTTTTAAACATCTCAGCCTAATCTAGGGGCGTAGTTTGCCACCATTTCTAATGGCCTTCTATGAATGCCAGGTTCAGGAGCCATTTTCAGCTGAGTAGCTTGCAGTTTAATAGGACTTGTTCTCTGAAGGATCCCTTTGCCAGTGGGAACAATCGGGCAGGCACTAGAGAATGCCATGAGCCAAAACAAGCATCATCAGCCCTGGTGATTTTCATAGAATCACAGAGTGGTTTGGGTTGGAAGGCACCTTAAAGATCATCTCATTCAACTGCCTGTTATGGGCAGGGACACCTTCCACTGTTCCAGCTACTCCAAGCCCTGTCCATCCTGGTCTTGAACACTTACAGGGATAAGGAATCCACAACTTCTCTGGACAACTTGTGCTAGGAACTTACCACTCTCACAGGGAAGAATGTCTTCCTAATAGCTAATCTAAACTTACTCTCATTTTGTCCACTATGTGTTTTTCAATAGTCAGTGAAAATTGAGTTTGAATTGATCTGCATGGGATTTATTTGGTACCTGTTTGTGGGTGTATTTGGGTAGAAGCAGCTGGATGATGTGCTGTGATTCTCCTACTCACTTTCGTGTGGGGAGAGAAAGGTGATATCCCATGGCAGACAGTTCTCCTCAGCAAGGTCTCCTCGTGTGTCCAAACCTCATTTCCCAGTTTCTTACCAGTAAGGCTGATGTTCCCAATATGCCTGAGACTGGAGAGCTTCTGCACTGGTGGATGCAATCCTCATGGCTGCAAGAGAAAAAGCACAGAGACAGAATTTATGTTCCAAAACTCACAGGGAATGATGAATCTATCAATTGCAATGGGATCCAGACTGGATCATGCTGAGACCCCTGTTGAATGGTTGTGAATCAATGTATGTGACAATATCCCTCTTTTTCAGAGCTGCAGTTAAATGACATGCATATACATCCATATTTTAATACACAGGCACACTTATGTAGGCCCATAACCCTCTTTGGTAGCAGCAGTTTTAGTTTATAGAAAGAAGCTGAATAGACAGACCCTGTCCATCTCTAGATCCATATGTTTACATGGGCCAGAGTTCCCTGTGATGTAAATCAGTGATAGCCATTAAATTCAGTGATGGATATGAGCTGAGACCGGACTGTTTCTATTTACAGCACAAGCCCTGCTGTGTTTTATGTTTTGATAAGAACTGAAAATAAATTACAGGGGAGGAAAAATTTGAAGTTGCTCAGCAGAGAGAACTTCTTAGGCAGAAAATGTTAAAAGGGCTTTAATTCCTGACAAGAAAATGTGACAGGGAAATACTGGGATTTGGAACTGACCTCAGAAAATTCAAATGAGAAGTAGAATATAGTGAAATATAATGTTGGTTAGAGGGAGATAAAACAAATTGTCAAAGGGAAGAGTGGGTTCTCAATGTGAGTGTTTCTTCTTCAGAAATGAGTTACATTTTTTTGGAAAATACACTCAAGCCAAATGTAAGTCAGTGGCATACACATAGAAAACTTGACCTGTGTTAAGCATGAGATCAGCACTAAACGCTCTAAATCATCCCTTCTGACCCCAAATCTGGCCCATGAAATCCTACTGTGTGTTTACGTAAATCCTGGCACAATTAGTTCTTGACCTCAGCTGTGACTTGGTGGTATAATAATTATTAAAAGTGAAATTTTGTCTCCATATGTATGAATGAAAAAATAATTATTTGTGTTAGCTGTAGGTGTGAATTGAAAATGGTGGTTTTAGAATGCTTTATACATTGATGAACAAGCACTTCAGAAATAAAGGACAATTTTGGAAGAGAAAGCAGAGAAATCCATTTGTGGCCACAACTTGAAATCAGTTGTTTGGATTTAACAAGGATTTAACACAGTTTAAAAGAACCCCTCCCTAAATTCAAATTAAACTTTCAATCAGTGTCCTCAAGTTGTCCCCATGTAGACAAGTCTGTGGTCATGATACTCCTGCTTGTGCCTTCCAGAATCTCCACACCTAAGCTGTTTCCTCATCTCTTTCTGATGATGGTAGCTCTGTCCTTTATCTCCAGATGACTTCTTACACTAAATGCAGAATACATTAAATTGGATCACTCTCAGTTTGGATGAAATGTATTACTTCAGGGCTTAACATTTCATCTTGGCTTATGATTAGGAGGATGAATGCTGATAGAATGTTGTCTTCATTCTCCAGGAATGCCAGAGAGGTAAATACAATGTCTTGCTGAACACAGTTTGGACCACACCAGTTGTTGGTGCTCCTTCATGTGTGTATCTTTTTAGAGAAAGAAATCTACTGCTGGAAGCACCCTTAAATTAGGGACAGAAGCATGGCAAAGGGTTGGTGGCGCAGGGTGGGAAAAAATCCTGGCACTGCATGGTCTGCACCTTTGGAATCTACTGCAGATTTGCTCCAGTGTGGAATTAGTGTTTAGCAGACATATCTTGGGTGATTTAAGGTTTTTATATTGATGTTTCAAGTTTAAATTCTCTTTCTGTCACAAGCTTCCTGCATGAAATAAGAAATGATAATCCTGCCCAAACCCTGTCAAAATTCAGGAGAAATTGGCTATCACATCTCTGGGTACTGTTACCTGGGTTGGCCAGAGGAGATGATCTCCTACTATGTGTGCAGTGCCTAAAGGATGAGAACATAAAGAGAGGGACTCTCAGGTGACCTGCCCCTTACAGCTCTTTGTGCTTGTGGCTTTAAAGAGAAAGGATCAGACTAAAATCCATGTGAATAAATGCATCATGTCAGGAAAGGAGAGGGCTTTGGTTTTCTGTTCTGTTCAGCTGAGGCAAGCTCCACACTGGCTTCAGAGAAATCACACTGGGAGCAGAATTGTCCAATTGTTCCAGGGATTACAAACAGGTGACACTTGTAGGCCGCAATAGCTGTGACCTTCTGAGCTCTTCCTGAAGCAATTCAGTGCCTTCAGCTTTCACCAGGAAATTCTGCTACTTGTGTCTCCTGCAAAGATGTTGAAACGTCACCTTGAATATTCAGTGGTCAGCAAATATAATCTGTTCTGCCCCCAGTTTGCCCTGCATTATATTGCCTTGCTGGATTATATTTCACTACTTCCTTTAGAAGAAGTCATATTAGACTTGAGTCAAGAGAGTGGAAAATTCAAGAATAAAATTCCTCTGAGACTGTTTAATGCAAAGGCACCATCTGTGGCTCACAAAACTCACTACTTGGGAATGCAGAGCTGGGGGAATCTCAGGGTGAGCATCCCTGCCTGTGCACCCTGGCTGTGTGACTGCTCTCACAGACAGAATCAGGGGTTGGAGGGACTTGTGATGGCACTTGTTGCCCTGTCCCATGTTGGTCTCTGCTTCCACCTCTCCATTTACTCTGAGGACCCACTTGTGGTGCTCTGCTTCCCTATGAATGCCTCTATCCAGGGAGTGATGATGGGGTTAGAGGCATTAATGATCTCCCCTTGCAGTCCTCACTGAGGTCCCTACAGGTGCTGTACAAGTCTCTGCAACAACAGCCTCGGAGCCAAAGGGTGGGGTTTTCATCTTCATCTCAAGATTGGAGAGGAGAAGTGCTTGCACCACCAAATCCCTAAGACACTCATAAATCTCTCTTTCCCAATAGACAAGGCAGATGTACAGTGGGAAAGGAAAACAATTGAAAGAGGAGTGAAGGGATTTGCTTGCTGTCACAAAGCAGTTCTTGGCACAGCCAAGCATGGGTTTCAGGGGATTTTTTAGCCTTTCTTCTGTGCAGTGGACATTTCCTCCACTCTACCACTGTCCTTTCAGGGAAATGATCTTGTCAAACCAAATTATTTAAAAGCTTTAATTCAAATACTTCTCTCCAAGCACCAGGTGATGACTCAGAACAGTAAGCTGTCATTTCCATCCCTAAATCCTGCATGTTCTGGCAGTTCCAATATGAGAAACAATAACTTAGGACAAGTAGTTTCAGTGATTCCAATTCTTGACCACTTCTCATCACTTTGGTGATCAGAGATGCTCTCTTTAACCCTGGCTCAGCCTCTGAGTATTCCCTACTCTTTTAAACAGCATTTGGAGCTGCTGAAGCTGCTTTGAAGGCATGATTGAGTTAAATCACCTATAAATCTTACTTGACACAGTATCTATTTCAAGGTAGGGAAGTATACGCTTAGCAAAGTCGTTCAGAATCATTAGCTGGTGCTGGGAGAGAGGAAGTATTTCAATCAAAGCTTACAAGCATTTTGTCTTACATTAGCTTTTGACAAGACCCCAAGGGCCCAACTTTTGTCTTTTTAGTGTCAGAGACATCACACAGGACTCAGAAGTCTGGATGAAATATTCACTTACAAGAGAGATTTCTCAGAAATCATTGATGCAATTCAATAGATGAGATTGGAGACATTTACTGCAGCTAAGTAGTGGCTGGATGTGGAGCTCCAGGGAGGAAGATATTACTCTGTATATCTTGCCCATATATAAAGTAGACAAAATGTAGTTTTATCAGGAGTTTGTAAGAGTTACCAGCTCTCAGTCATTGTGTCCCGGTGGTAAGTGTATTTAGAAGCCTGCAACATGGATTTTTATTAATTCATAATAGTTGAAAGCCATTGGATATTGTGCTTTGACCTTCTAAACAGCAACAGCGAATCATTCTCCCCAGGTGATTGTGTGATGAAACCAGTAACCGCTCTTGAAAAGTGAGCATATTTTAAAAAGAACTGCCATTTGTAAAGATCTAGTCAGAGGGTTTGCCGACCAATCACGGTGTCCAGGTGTGGGATTTTGGGGTCAGCACCTTTGTTTTTGTATATTGCACCGTGATGAGCCCTCTAGTAGCTCAGCAAAAGCACCCCACAGTGCAGAGGTTGTAAGAATCAGCCAAACTTCTCACTGGTGTAATGGCCTTGGGGCTGTTCAGGATGCAGCAGGAATTAATTGTCTCTCTTTGACAGAAGTGAGTAACCAGTCCTCTTGTGTGCCTGGAAGCACCTGGGTGTGCTGCTTCTGTCTGACTCAAACAATAGCTTGGGCACGGGAAAGCTGTGCTGAGGGAGAGGAGACAGACCCATTGTTTCCTTTCTCTTAATCTTCCTTATTTGGTTCATTTTTAAAACATCTTTGAAGAACTGTGCAGTTATCACACAGCTGTCACGAAGCAGCTCTGAAGTTCCTTCTTAGCCCTGAGTATTCCATCTGTCACTACTTCACTGTCAGAGTGTGAAGGACCAAAGTAGGTTAACTGTCCTTTTTGGTAGGATACAGCTAAAAAATCCTTATGTGGTGTTATCTGGAAGTAGTTTCCTATGCCTTTCTTATGGTGCAGGACCAACTTAAGCATGACTGCTACAGATCAGTATGTACTGGTATCAATGTGTGAGCTGCAATGAAGTCTGAACATGCTGCTGCTGCTAGACTTGTTTGCCATGGAGAAAACTGGAAAGAAGGAAGTTGGAAGCAGGGAAACAATAGGCTGGGGAATGCTGATGATGGAGAAGAGATGATTAAAACTTACATCAATGTTCCTTGCATGCAACTTTATGTTGAGTTTGCAGATTTGGAAGTTTTGTTGATCATAATATTGCACCCTCCTCTTAAACAAGGGCAAGAGATTTGTCTTAATCTTTGCTTTGGTACCCAGGGCACCAAGCAGTGGGGTCCAGTCCCTGCTCATTCTCAGTTCTGCAGTGTCCAAACTCCTCCATTGATTTATTAACAACTCTCAGTAAAACCTTTCTCTTGTCAGTGCCACATTTGATTGTAGTTACTAAGAATTTGGATTATGTGCCAGGCAAGCTGTTGATGTAAGACACCCCTGTACACCTGTCCACTTAGAAGGTTGATCTTATATCGGTCTTTACTTCAGGAAATGGCTGCTACTAATAATTTATTGGGTGCTGACAGCCTGTTCTTCCCTATCCAAAATACCTCCTCTCTCCAAAGACTGCGTACTGAGTGAGGCAGACAGTGCCTTATAAATCATGATCAAATACAGCCATGCTGCAGTGATTCAATATGTGATTCATTTAAGTTTGAAGGGAAGGAGGAGAGATGGGAAAAGATGGGATAAAAGCACTTTTCCTGAAGAATGCGAAGCCTCTATCACAGATTATTTTCAATTAGATTTGCTGGCATGAGGCTTATGCATGCAGGCAGGAACTGGTTGTCTTGTGAACTGTCTGCTTTATTCACAGGAGCAATGCTTAGATGTCCTTCTTAGGAGCTACTTAAAAAGCAGGGCTGTTTATCTGTAAAGGGAAAAATTATACATGTTGCTCTTCTTTTCAGCCCTAAGGTTATGTCTCTTCTTACCAAGGTCTTGATAAGCATTTGTTCTTGAATCAAAAGATACTTTCAATTGATGAAAGCAATTAAATGATTTGACAGTGGCTGTCTGTGTTAGGTCTGTCTTTAAGGATTTTGGTGTCTCAGAAATTCTACACTGAAGATTTCTGATGTGTGTCAAAGAACTTGATTTAAACTCTGATTCTGGGGCAGGGTGTGTATGTAATGACACAGGAGAGGGAGTCAGTCTTTCAGTTCTGGTGTCTGAAGAGGTGTTCAGAAGATTCCACAGCTTTTGTCAGAGCTGCTTTCTTGTGTGAGTGACTTAAAGGTTCAAAGAGCTGCTTCCATAGACCTACGTCTGAGTGCCTGCCCTCCATCGGGAGTGTCAGCCCAACCTCTGCTCATGGCCACTGAATGATCCCCTGGGAAGTACAGGGGTCCGTGGGAGCACTGTGAAAGAACCTGCAGAGCACAGGAAGTGCAAGGTTCCAAGTTTGACCCTAAGTTGTGTCTTGGGAATATTTATCCCAAAGGTGTTCAGTTCTGGACAGATGCAGAAACAAGGTACAACATGATCAAAGCCTGGGGGCTGCTCTGCTGTGGAAAGCTCTGTTTTCCCACAGGGTAGGAGTCCTTTGCACACTGTGTTGCCATTTACTGGAGGTAAAGTCTTTTAAGAGCATCAGCATGATTTGGGACTCTCTAGGTTCTGATTACCTTATATGAGAGTTGATATTACTGCCCTTGCTCCTCTGATGGACACTGTTGTCCTTAGACAGCAGGTCCTGACCTACTTGGAATTGCCACGTTTTTCCAGCCTGACATGTTCAAGTTTACCTTTAGTCTGCTGTCTTGGCATATTTTTATGTGTCAGCCTGACAGTCAAGGTTCATGGTACCTTTGCTCTCTGCCAGCTTCTGTCTGAGCCCCACACTCATCCCCTTGCTTGTCTGTGGGACATTGGGGATTGTCACACAGTAATGTCCCTATGGCAGCTGCTGGCCTGTTGATCATCCTGACTAATGGGAGTGGCAGTACATCCCACTGGGGCTCTGTGGGAGGCCTTTGGCTCCCTCTCCCTTCTGTGCAATCAGCAGGGAGTCAGGGAATGAATTCTGGCACCTCCAGGGCTATGGCCAAGCTACATTTCTAGAGTCCAGAAATTCCCCTCTGCATTTGGGCCATGCAGGTGCCGTGCAGGTGATGTGTTCAGCATGCCTGGATGGACAGACAGAGCTTGTCCACAGGCTCTGCCAGGGCCCTTCTGTTCATGTGCCAAGCAGGAATTTGCATCTGTGCTTTGGTTTGGATTGTGCTTGAGGGGAATTTCAAAGGGAATCTTTCTACTACCACACAACAGTTCACGTCGCAGAGCAGTCCTGCCATAACATCTGCTCATAAAGCTCTAAACCTTGGCAGGCATCTGGTTCATGGGTTAGGCTTAGGGCTGGAGTAGATCTCAACACTTTATTTTCCTATATCCTTTGTATCACTCCACAGTATCTGCCGATGTCAGTGTAGGCTTAAGGATGGCTTTGGGCTGCAGTAATCCAGGTTCTTTTTAAAACAGGGTCTGTTTTCAGATGTACTCCAAAGCAATGTTGCCTGTTATAAACTGTGAGAAATCTTCACAAAATTAGATAGCAAAAAGATAAAAATCAAGAAGTTCCAAATTCTCCTTGCTAAATTGGGATACAGACCTGAATGACTCAGAAGGAATGGATTCAGCCCTCCTCTCTCTTGCACCATGTGTGGGATTTTACAGCAGCACATCCATGGTGGTTCTCAGGTTACCAAACCACAGTGGTAGCACCTGCCCTGGGCTTGGGGCATACAACAGGCACAGTTCCTGTAGGGCCAGGGAATGTCAGCTGGTATCAGGGAGGCTTTTCCTCAGGGACAACACATCAAAGCATTGCCTTGATCACAGGCACCATTTCGGGCTGGCAGGTTTCTCTATCCTTTACAGGGCAGCGAGGCTTTAGGGAGCTTGCCACCCTTGCTCAGAACAAGGGTCATCTTAGCCTGCCTTTCACAAACAGGTGAGTGCCCAGCGCCCCAAAGTCAGGCTTGTGTCAGTCATCTCTGGGGTGGAGGGAGCTGAGATTTTTCTGTGAGGGAATTGACCAGACTTCCCTGCAGCACTGTGGGGAACCTGTGCAAAACCCACTGGCTGCCTCTATGGCTGTGGGTGGACTGGAATTCCCAGCATGAATTGTACAAACTCTTCCAGCGAAGGAGTGGGCTCCTTCAAATTCCAGGCACAAGAACAACTCTGGAACGGATAGTTTTAATCTCTGAGTCACTGACATATGGCAGCTTGGGTTCCTCTCCCATCCCCAAAAGTTTCCTGGTAGGGAGTTCTAGCAACCTGCCGAGTTGTGCGGCAAGCTGGGGAAAGGTCAGGCATTGCTTGTGCTCTGCACCTACACAGAGAACGTGTAGCGACAGATCCCAGCTGGAAAGAGGAGCCTTGTGAATTCCCAGCACTCAATGTACTTGTCAATACACATTTATTCTCAGTAGACTTGGGCTTAAGATCTAATTAGGATTTATTAGAAGGTAAATGATCTTCTTAACAGAAAATAGAGTTTAAACTGGTGAGGGTTTTGTATTAGCACACACGTGCACATACAGAGATTTGTATAAGATTATTACCCAAGCTCTTGCTGTAGAAACCAATATGAATATTTTTTCTAGTGAATCAGACAAAGGAATTGATTATTTTTCTTTTTATTAATTAAAATATATTTGAAGTCAAATTGATTTGAGTGTCACTGGTTGAGTATCAAAATAATGGCTCTTAGAAAACCAGGCATTCTTTCTGCAGCCAGAGCCTCAAGATATGCTTCCTGGGCCATTTCTTAATCTTGTGTAGAGCTGCTGGGGTGGTGAGGCTACTGGAGCAGCCCATCTATAGCTCCAGGAGCACAAAGCTGTGTTTTTGAGCACTCCTGACATTAGTGCCACCTAAATGACTTTGAAATATCATGAGGTATCCCTGGACAGGTTTGTGCAGTGAGGTCTCTGTGTGCACAGGAGGTGGGACAGGCTTGGAAGCATTCCATGCTCTTATCCTTCTGCATAACCATTCCTGACTCGTGATGTGGGTTTGCCCTTCAGCACTCAGTGAACCAGCGAGCAGGCAAGCTGGACCATTCCCATTGCGTTACCAGCCCTTCTCATGGATCTTTTGTATGTGGAAACAGTAAGGGAGATGGTTTGGTATGGGAGAGGGGCTGGGTCAGTGAGAGTGGCTGCTCAGTGTGTTCTACACAAGCTAAATGCTTCTCCTGGGAAGGATAGAAGGAAGGACGGAAGGAAGGAGGGGAGGGAGGTGAGGGAGCGAGGGAGGGAGGTGAGGAAGGAAGGAAGGAAGGAAGGGAGGAAGGAAGGGAGGAAGGAAGGGAGGAAGGGAGGAAGGGAGGAAGGGAGGAAGGGAGGAAGGGAGGAAGGGAGGAAGGGAGGAAGGGAGGAAGGGAGGAAGGAAGGAAGGAAGGAAGGAAGGAAGGAAGGAAGGAAGGAAGGAAGGAAGGAAGGAAGGAAGGAAGGAAGGAAGGAAGGAAGGAAGGAAGGAAGGAAGGAAGGAAGGAAGTTGCTGTCCCTCTGCTAATAAGACTGTTCCTCTACTGGGAGTGTGACTGCCTGTGCTGGAACAGTCTCTGGCGAGGTTTTGGCTGCAGCAGCACCCAGCGCTGCCCTGGATTGTTCTGGAGCAAGGTCTGGCAGCAACCATGCTCCCAGGGCTGTCCCCAGGGGCTGTTTGCATGTAGCCTCCCTGTTTTGAAGAGTAAGGGTGTTTACTGGCAGATACTCGTGCTCTTCCCTGCCAGCTGGCCTCTGTGCCCAGGAATGTTCCCAGGCACACTTCATTTACTTGTATAGATAGAAGCTAATGTTACCAGCTATCATCTGTCCCTGAATCTCACAGCACGGGGCTGGACTGGCTGGGTGCTGCACAAAAAGCTTTTGCAGCAGTGCCTTCTGCTGCATGGAGTGTTTATGGCTGGTGTTGTGCATGTTTGAAACCGGGTCAGGTTGCCTTCACTGAGAACCCCAACAACACCACCAGCTTTGTCCCAGACATGTTCCTGCTGTAAGGGCTCCAATCAATGCTGCTATTGGGACTTCAGCAATGAACCACCCTTTATGGTCATGACTTTCAGTTCATCAGTAGTTCACGTTGCTGTGCTGCATGTTCTTATTTACTTCTCATTAACATTAAGTTTACTTTGGAATTGTTGCTTTCAAAAGCAGGAATCCCAACCCAAATGAACTGAGTGGAAAATTTACACTGATTCTATACGGATAGGATTTTGCTGTAATTTCCTGTTATAGAATCACAAATTGGTTTGGTTTGGAAGGGACATTAAAGATCATCTAATTCCAACTCCATTGCCATGGGCAGGGACAACCCAGGTTGCTCAGAGCCCCATCCAGCCTGGCCTTGAACACTTCCAGGGATGGGGGAGCCACAGCTTCTCTGGGCAGCCTGTGCCAGGGCCTCACCATCCTTGGAGTATAATATCCAATCTAACCCTAATCTCTTTCAATTTGAGGCCACTCCCCTTGTCCTGTCACTTCAGGTCCTTGTAAAATATCCTTCTCCATCTTTCCTGTAGGCTCTCTTCAGGAACTGGAAGCCACAATTAGTGACCTAAGGCCTTTCTTCTCCAGGCTTAACAATCCCAATTCTCTCAAGCTTTCCTCATAGGAGAGGGGCTCCATCCCACTTATAACCTTGGCCTCCTCTGGACTCTCTCCAACAGAGGTGATATCCATCAATTAACTCCCTGTGTTCCAGGTTATTTTACTTTAGATGAACTTCTTGTAGTCTTTCTAGTTATTTTCTTCCAATATCTCTTGTCCTTCTGAGTCCCACTGTATGATTTTTCTCCTCCTTCTTTGCTGTTTTCCTCTCCTCATCCCCAGTCCATCACTTTCTATAAAAAATCTTAGAACTTTTTTTGTTGTAGTTAATGAAGCTGTATTTGCAGAAGTTTAGGGCAGCAGAGATCACAAAAAATAACAGGTCTAGGGGAAAAATAGAATTTTTGCATGACAGCATCTCCTTTTGGATCAATAGCAGTGAGTCATATGCCAGGGAGTCTAGTTCGGTGTGATTTCTTCTTTGGTGATTTCGAGGAAAATATAATGTATTTTAGGATTGTCATCTGTGTTCTATTCGAAGACCCTAAGGATGCTTCAAAGACATGATTTACAGTAAGCTTTTAGTCATAGCTGATACAGTCACCATTTTGTGATGTGGGAGTGATGCTGATATTTTGTATATTCTTTATTAGGTGTCTGTAATTACCCCTTACAACAGGGTTCACTAAACTACCACCTCTGTCACCTCTGTCACTAAACCAAGGCAAACCAGACATTTTGGCTTATTGTAGTACAATTGTTGGATTTCGTTTTTAATTTTTGTATGGATTAATCTTTTGTTGGATTTAATTTTTCATCACCTGCACAGTGGTGTCACCTGCAGATAATGTTGGGGCAGTTTCTTCCCTCAAATATAGTGGGTTATTTTGGGTAGTTGGAAATAATCATCAAGTCTTGTGTTCTCAGAAGAGCTGCTCATCTTGGTGCAGGTGATTGATGTGCAAATAACAGACCTGGGGTGCTTTTGCAGGAAATAAAGAAACAGGGAGCCCTCCATGGTCTTTAATACTGCTGTTTATATAAATGATAAGAGACTGTGGGTTTGAAGGCATCGCTACTACCTGATTTCTCCCTGGGAGCTGAACATCTGAAATGCTTATGGTATTAAAATCTGTGATTGCTCCTTCTGAGCTAGTTTCACTTAGATCCAAAGTGGTAGTAGTTCAGAACTGTTACATTGACCTTGTTTTAAATTCAGATGTTTTATCTATCTATCTATCTATCTATCTATCTATCTATCTATCTATCTATCTATCTATCTATCATATATATCTATATATGCCCATTTTGATCCAGTTTTCTGATTTGGTGGGTACAGTTCCTTGGTAAAGACAGAAGCAGTTTCAAAGCATGCTGCGATGCACATCTCTTGTATCTCCTGAAGAGATGCATTTTATTCTCCTCTGGACCATCAGCTCCACAGACACATTAGCTGCCTCTATGAGGAGAAAAGACAAATGGACCCAAAGGAAAGTTTTAGGGTTTAATGAAACAGTAAAAAACCAAATACTAAGTTTTTAATGAAAGAAATGAAAATGAAAAGCACACAGTAGGCAGTTCTTTATGATCCATTAATTCCTTTCTCTTGCCCTGCAGAAAGCACATGTGTTCTGCAGTAGCTGGGCTGATCCTGTTGGCAGATCTTTCATTCATTGTAATGGTGCAGGATCAGGGATTTAGGAAGGAAACTGGGAATACAAGAGGTAGGTGAGATCTGCTGAGACATAGATACAGCTATCTGCTATCTGCACATAAAATCACTTGCAATTTTTCAAACCTCCATCTCTAATGGATTTCTTTGTCCTCACAGCCCCCCTTGGCTAGCTTTTCTAGTGACTCAACTTCTTCTCTTATTTTTTGCCCAGATTGATTCACTGTAGATGCCGCTTTTCTTGAGTCAAAGTTGTTCTTAGCTCTCCTGGATCTTCTCCCTGCCGTGCATCCCTCTGCCCTACATGGTGAGAGAGCAACATTCCCTCTGCCTCTCACTGTCTAGCTGTTGGCCATCACAGCTACACCCTTCCTTCTGTCACCTGCTTGTGCTGCCCTGTCCCAGAATTCCTGCTTAGTATTGGAAGGCACACGAGGTGACCCCAATGTTAGTCCCATTTTGGAGACCACCCCAGCATGCTCCAGTGGTGACAGCAAATGGATATGAGCTGTGGTGTCTCACAAATATCAAACCAAACACTGACTATGTATTTCTGTAGATGCCTTTTTGTATTCAGCATCAACTTTTCTTCAAAGCAGAATCTGTCAATTTCTGTGGGCAAATTCATCACCAAACACAATAGGATCATGAACAGCAAAGGCTTTTAGGGAGCACTGTAATGTGAATAATTGTCATTGCAGCAGCACTTCCAAAATAAGAATTTCCAAAATAAGAATTTCCAAATGATTTTATAGTTTTGCTACATAAGTCACACAGTACCCAGGTAGGCTCAAATCAAAGTATTTAGACCGTAGTATATTTGAGCTAAGCCTTTATTGATGGAAATTTTCATGGAACACGTTTTCTCATGGAAATTCAATTTTCTCCATGTTGTATTCTTCAAATACAACATTTGAAGTTGTATTTCTTGCAGATGAAGTGAGTGTGCTTGTTCATTGTGAAGATAACAATACAGCCAATGAATTGCATATGCCTGAGTAAACTCTAAACACACAAGCCTAACATGGAATATAAATCTAAATGTCTTGCACATGCTATGCAAATTCAAGAGTCTTCAATAGGGCCCTGTTTCACCAAGGAGCTGATTCCAGAAAAGTTTGAAAAAGCAGTGGAATAACTTTAACATTATTAACCCACATAAAGACTCCTGAACATAGTACAAAATCACTCATGTTGATATTGGCTCCCCCCTGGAAAGAAAAAGAGATCAAAGGGTTTTTTTTTTTTTCCCCCTGAAAATATTAGCCTTGAGTTTGTTTTCAGATCTTTAATGTAAAATTGCATTTACTTTCTATGTTTTCAAGACTGAGGCATTATTGTTACTCCAGTTCAGTAGGCTTTTTATAATTCATTCTTATACTCACATTTGTTTAGCTCTTTCTGAATGGCAAAGAGAAGGTTTTCCCCACCAAAAATGGAGGGTCTTTTCAAAGGTGGAAATACCTTAAAGAACTGCACCTTTCTGGTTATTCCTAGATTTGTTTATAAGGTTAGAGACCCATAAAGCATTCAGAAATAGTTTAATGGGTAAGTTGACGCAGACGCTGAGAAGTAGTGTAATGGGTAAGTCGACATAAATTGCTGCATCCTGAGACTTTGTTCACTTTCTGTTCTAGCATATTGTTCTTTTTAGTGCATTGTAGCACCAGGTTACTCAAACAAGATAAGAATGCTCATTTCAACAAGAGTAGGACTAAATCTGTTTTTTTTCTGAAGAATATTGCACATTGTCTTTTATTGTTATAATTTCAAAATGGTGCCTCTGTATTCTTGTCAAAACACAGGGAATTTTAATGCATCTTAATGGGATGTATTTGTTTAATATCTGCAGAGAAAAATCCAAAGTAACCCTCTCTAATGCATCTTGAGTTTCTGCTTTGTACTTTTGTTCATCAGGGATCACCCTGTCTCTGGGGTTTACCACTAAAACCTTACCAGTCAGTGCACTGCTTCACTTCCAGGCAGAGCCTTACATGGGGTGAGAGGGTGTGAAAAAACCCTTTTCCATTCCAATTTTTCAGTCTAGAATTTCTACCTCCTTCACTTCCCAGGAGTGACAATCCCTTTGTCATAAACTGCTGGTACTGCAAAAATCCAGGCACCCCAGATCCTGGGTGACACCAGCAATTCTGTTCACTCTGCTGAGAAGAAATGCTGAAAATTCTCCTGCTTCCCCAGGGTCTTGAGAGACAGCTGGAAAACCACTGCATGGTCCATTCTTCACAAGGCTTGAGAACTGAGGGGAAGCATCTCTGTCCAACCTTTGACTCCTTTTTCCTGATAAGAAGAACCAAAATAGCTGATGTGGAGGGAATGGTGAGAACCAGGATAGCTTCTCTCTGTCATTCAAAGTTAGGACCCTCTCCTGCAGTCCTGATGTTAGGGGGGAGGTCTTGCCTGAGTGAGGAATGCAGCCCCAAATGAGTTCCTTACTCCAGGATGTTAGTTGCTGTTGAGAATATTTACAAATGGGCTTATTTAATGAAGTGATTTGTTGATCCTAAGAAACTGCTTTATCTCATCAAGTCCACAGCACAGGAAATCTAATGTGAAGGTTTGGTCCCAGCAAAGTATGCTTGGCTTGAAGAAAAGAATCACACTTTGGAAAGAAAGGAATAATGGAATGTTAAATTACTAATGGCTTTTGCAGCTTGTTTGCAGTTTGATCTTTCTGTGCTGTAAAAATTATTTCAGTATTTAATTTCTGGGGCTTAATTTGTGCCTTTGCTTGGGTTATTAAAAAAAAAAAAAATCCTTCTGCTTGGAAGAGTTTGTTTCCTACAACAAAAGAATAGTATTACAATAGATGGTTTGCCTTTGGCTGCCAGAAGCCCCAGCTGTTGATAGGAGGATATTCTGCCCAACTGTGTAAATAATTTTAAGACTGTCAGGCTTCCTTGAAACTACGAAAACACAGCTTACCTCTCCCAAACCTCCAGTCCAGGGGTGTGATTCTCTGTGTGCTACCTTGGCTTTGATAGGTCTGTTCACGCACTTCACTCAGATAAATGCTCATGTGCTTGACTGGATCAGAGTTGTGCAGCTGTGTCTGCTGCGGGCTGCAGCTCCTGTAATCCTGCTCAAACAGTCTTTCCATGAAGCCTCTTGCCAGTGCTGTGAATATGGACATGGGAAGTTGGAGCTCAGCATATGGTGCCAAGGCCTGGGCAGCCTGTGCTGAGCCTTGGCCACACATCACAGTCTCCAGGCAGCTTGCTGAGGTTACATTGGCACAAGCTGTGGGTGCTGCTTCCAGGTGTCCTCAGAGAGCTGGGACTACGTGAGGATACTAGTGGGGTCACTTTGTATACTTCTGTGGGGGTAACAGACCTTACTTGGCCCACAAGCAGGGCAGAGGAAGGGTTCCACCTGCTGACGTGGAGTGGGTGTCTCCATGTGGTTGTCTCCTGTTCCAGACATACCTGGATTTCTCCACACATGAGCTTGTTAGACTGCATACCTCATTCTACAAAAGGGAAGCTGACCTGTGGAGACCTGACATGATTTGCACAGGGTCAGGAATGGTAGAGCTGACGACTGAATCAAAGTCTCTTGAAGCCACACCAGTGCCTCAGCCACAGGGTCACCATTCCTTTGGAGAATATTTTCCTTTGGCTCTAGCAGCTTTTGCAGCTGCCTGGCTTTGTAGAGCAGATCCAAGGCTCACTGAAGTCACTGGGAGTCCACTTACTGATATCCAGCAGGCTTTTAATCAGTCCCATTAAGTGCATTTTTCCTATATATTAGAAAAAACATGCTCCCATTACCTGTCCCAGTTGTGTGTTAGGGAAGCTGTAGGGCTGGAGATTAGTGCTGTTTCTTTTACCTTGTAAGGACCCTGGCAACTCTTTGAAAACACTGATAGAAACCAAGGTCATTGCTCCCATCTCCTCGCTGGAAATTTCTGCTTCCTCAGAGCACAGCTACATAAACAGCTGATTTGGCATTTAGCACAAGGAAAGGAATGGAAACGCTTGGCAGGGTGGTGGGAATGAGTTATTGGAAGTGATGGGGGTAGGGCCAAAACCTTGGAGCAGAACTACTGGTGGTGGAAGAAGCTGTGCTGGATGCTGAATCCACTGTTTCTGTGGCTGCAGCCTCTTTGAAGAGATGGGAGCTATCAGATGTGGGTGGGAAGGGATCTCTTCAACTGCTAGTAAAATGTTATGATCAGTGTGATCACTGATCACCCACTTAACCAACAATTGTAAGTGAAGATTTCCTTTAGTTCTCCAGGGTCAATACTATTCTCTGCCATTACCCCAGACTGCAAAAATGTTGGGTGGGAATTCACTGCTGTTTTTACATTCCCATATTCCCTCACCTGTGGTAATACCAACTTTTCTTAGCAGCCTTGTCTCTGCCCATGAGGATGTCAATTCTGTTTTTTATGAGACCAGTGCCTTCTGTGGCATGGTTTCCTGAGGTTTCCTCTGTGAGGGAGGTAGAAGGCTGAGCAGAGCTGAGCACAAACATGATGTGCACCAAAACCCACCAAAACCTGAGTTGTATTTCTGTTGACTGTATTTGGCTTCTGTTTTTACCCAAAGATCATTGAAACAGTCACTTAGATGAGGCTGTCTGCTGCAACTACAGAACAGTCATTGGCTTTGTTTAAAATTATATACATGGACTCAAAAAAATTGTGCTCCTGGCAGGTTTTCTACCTGTTTGCTGGTCCTTCTGAGGACCCTGAGTCTAGACTCATCCCAGTTTACATTAGATTCTTAGACAATTGTTCAAGTTGGAGACCTAATTCCTTTGGGCCTGGGAGCGCTCAGTAATCAGTGGAGAAAAAAAGTTACTTCCCAAAAGCAATTCAGAAATTTAGATGGGATGTAATTGCCTAAACGTCTTCAGTCATTTCTACTGAATATAAAGGGAATTCAGGATAGGGAAACTCCTAGTTTAAGCAGTTTAGTGAAGTGCCTGAAGTTGGATGAGATGGATCTGTATGTTGGTGACAAGTGATTTCTCATGGACCTCACTAGACTTTCATGGAGCTGCTTAACTACAGATATGTTGTTTAATAAGGAAAAGAGAAACCTGTGGGAAAACAAAGAATATCAATAATCACACATACTTACAAAGAATATCACTAATCACACATACTTACATCTGGCAATAAAGTTTTTGGGAAAAAAATCAGTACAGCAGCTTGTTCCCTTTGAAACATAATGCTATTAAAATGTTAAACATGAAGTTTCTATTTTTAAAATAGCAGTTGAAAAAAATGCACGAGATTAATAAGAAGCTAAATTGAAACCATGTTGGTTCATAGGTAACACAGACAAACACTGAGTTAATGGGGAGGGCTCTGTGTGCGCTCCAGTTTGGGCCACTGCTTGTTTGGTTTTTATTTCGTCTTTCTTAGGAAGCAGAAGGGGGTAGAAATACCAGCCTGTTTAATCTCTTACTTCCTTTCTTTGGCTGTTGTTCAGTTGAGTTTATTAAGCCTTCTGGAACAGCAGCTTATGGCAAGTTAAGACATCATCTGCCACCCCAATACATAGGGAGTTGCTGATATAAACTGTTCTCCAGCAGAAATGGACAATAGTCTGCCCACAGAAAAGCCTTAAACACAAACGAGGGGTTATGTAGCAATCATGTTGGAAATTGAGGTTTGAATATTGAGCTATTGGCCTGGAAGGCAGAAATCACGTAACACAGGTGTCCAGGAGAACTGCAGATTTCTGTCTCTGTTGTTGGAGCAGATGCAGCTGAGAATAAACAATTCTTGTCCAGCTAAAAAGCAGGAGAGAGAAGCTGCACCTCCAAGGAAGTGTGTACAAAAGCATATGGGATTTTGTTCTAAGGTGACCGCAGTCTCATGTTAATAACCACAGCTGCCAGCCCAGAGAATTTGATGAACTCAAGTCCTTGATATTAGATTAAAAAAATGATATTGAGCAGGAAAGTAGAGTGTTGGTAGGTTGGACCCTGGAGAAAAGCTTTGGTTTCATTGGCACTGTTGTGACCATTTACAGGATATCAAAATCTGTTCCACTGACTGCAGTGGATTTAGGATGATACTTGCCAGCAGCACAACAGTCCCACATGGCTTCTATTTTCTCCCAGATTATTACTTTTGTTTTAAAGTCTAAAGGAACTGTCTGGGTGGCAGTAACAGAAGAATGAGCACTGGAGGACCTTGTTAGTAGCCCAAAGGAGAATATGCAGATAGTGGCTTGGTTCAAGAATTGTTGGCAGCAGCAGTGAATGTTACCAGCAGCACTGTTGGAGCTGTGTATGGAATAACCTGCTGTAAATAAATGGCACACAATGTCCAGAGAACATTTACATAAGGGAGACGTCTGTAAAATATTAAAGAAGTAAATGTAGGAAGGAACTAAGAACTCATTGGAACTGAATGACAAGATAAAGCCAGGAGAATTTCTGCCCCAAGGCACTCTCAGTCAGCTCCAGCAGTCTCCCTCCATGTGAATATGACCTCCAGACATATTTCCCAAAACCAGGTTTCTGGCTATTCCTCTGAGGATGTTTGATTTTCAGTTGAACCCTGCATGTCTCATAACAAGCTCCAGGTCATGATTTGTTCTCCATTTCTTAGATAATGGAGATTGGGATCAGTCAGTGATGAGAACCTTGGGGAAGGGCACAGATATATGGGGAGGGATCTGCTAGTGTTTAACAAGAGAACATTAAAATCTTTCCAGTTGACTGTACAATTACTCTGAGTTTATGTGTATGAGCGAGTTACGTAGGTTGCAAAGCTTCAATAACTTAAGCTCTGCAAAACATACACATGGAATAACAGGAATGCAGGTGCAAATTGCCTGATGGCAGCATTGCTAAATAAATCTTTTTTTCTGGCCAGAACTGTCCAGAATTAAAGAAAAATAATCAAAAGCCCCAGAATTTTGAGTGTTAGATGAAGAAATCACATTTTTTTCTCATTGATCAGATATCCTATTTTCTCAGACACTGACCTATTTACTCAAGCACTTTGAAGTCTCAGGGTTATTGTTTAGGTGTTACATGCTACTGGTAAAATTGGTTGGAAAGTAGAACTTTCTCTGTTCGAACAAAATTTGAAGTTTCAAAATGAGTTTGCACACCCCATTGGGAAATCAGGCACTCAATGAAGTTGGAGTGTGTTGGGCACTCACCGTGTAGGGAATATTCTGAGAAGTTTTACTTTGGAAGCATCAAAACATTTTGATTCTGAAATTTGAAAATACGATGTTTGATAGCAGTGATTTTCTATTATCATATCATAAAGTGTAACAGTGTAAGCTCATTGGGGTGTAACATTTTGCACACATGGTATGTATCAACATTTGTTTTCATGTAACATATGTATGAGTTGAAACAATGAAATACAGTGATATGGTGAGAATAAAACATATGAGTCAAGATTAACTTGGAAAGTTAAAACATTCAGCTGTAAAACAATTTGGTTTCACAAAAAATGGTCTTTATTATGTAAAAACTACTACATCAAACTGCTCCTAGCTTTCAAGCAAGTTTCATTATTATAAGTGAAACCAGTGATGTCCAACAATTTCCATTGTGGCAGCCTCTAATGCTGTTAAACTTTTACCATGCGTGCTGAAATCATCCATGCTGAAGGCTGCTGCAGGCTGGGCTCCCCTGGAAATGATCGGCAGAAGTGTTTCAGCAGTTTCTGAGGCTGAGCACAGGGAAGAATATGTAATTTTGCTTACATTAAAACACTACAACTGTTTCAGAGAAAAGTATTAAAAAGGGTACTGGGGTGGTTTTTTTTGCCTCCCAAGCATCTGCCCTGGTTTGGCCAAGGTCATATCTCATATCATGTTCACACGTTCTCTATGTAGCTCAGGAGCTCTGCCGGCTCAAGGAGGGATTGGTGGAACCAGGGACTCATATCTGGCTTTTTGTTTCTCATTTTTTGCTGCTCAGATATGTAGGCAAGGTTTGGAAGAAACAGTAGCTTCAAATACTTTGTGTTCTTGATTGATCTAGTTAGGTAATTGTGCCCTCCTACTAAGGGAAAACCAGCTGATCTGCAGAAAACTCAGTTTGGTTCATGGAACATCTGCTGTTCTTCCTTTTCTGCCTTCAACCTCAAGTCCACATTTCGAGGCAGTCACGGTGAGATGATGCTCTCCTCCATGCCAAGGCAGAGCCTGTGGTGCCAGAGATCTAATCAGGTGGTGACACCAAGGACTGGCAGGGATTCATGTGAACATGGAAAAAGTAGTTCTCCTGGCTCTCTCACTCATGTGGCTGTCCAGAAGCGAGGTTTCAATTATAAGCAAGGCTGAAGTACATTTGTGTTAATGAGAAATCCGTCAGCCAAGGTGCAGATACTCCAAGAATACATGTGATAGGATAATGTGCATGTTGCAAATTCATTTGACATAGCTGCTCACTTGAGTTTGGTTAATTAAGATGGATGATCCCTTTTGTCTGGGAAGTGGCATCACTGAACCCAAATGTCTGCGAGAAGTGTAAGATGTTGTGGTTCCTGGGCTGCTGGATGTCAGGAGTCACCTCAGAACACCTGGCCGGGGTCTGTGAGGGAAGGGTGGGTGGCAAGGTGCAGGTTTTCACTGCTAACATGGAACGGGGTGGCTTGACAGCCCTGCTGCGTGAAAACCTTCAGGACCAATTTTTGGGGGATTCCTGAATGTTTTGGAATACTAAAGCTGCTCTTCCCTGCCCGGCTCTGGGTGCCTGGGCATCAGTCTCCTTGTGAGGAGGGGTTTTCCGAGACTGTGAGGAGAGATGGGAGGCTGCTCTCTGAGACTGTGAGGGGAGGAAGTGGCTACCCTGGACTGTGAGGAGAGGAAGGGGCTGCCCAGGTTGTGAGGAGCGAAGGGGGCTCCTCCCTGAGGCTGTGAGGAGAGTATGGGGCTGCCCGGGCTGTGAGGGGAGGAAGGCACGGCTCGGGCTGTGAGGAGAGGAAGGGGCACTGCCCGGGCTGTGAGGGACAAGGGGTTCCCTAAGGCTGTGAGAAGAGGAGGGAGCCCTCTGAAGAGTGTGAGAGACTGGGAGCTCCTCTCTGAAGCTCTGAGGAGAGAAGGGGGCTCTCCGAAGCTGTGAGGGGACGGAGGGGCTGCTCCCGCCGGCCACAGCAGCCAGCAGCCCCACCCCAGAGCGCATCTGAGTGCAGTACTGAACTAACAATAGCTGAAGGATTTGGAATTAATTCCTACACTGTTTTTGTAAATTATTGAACTCCTTTCTTTCAAAAAGGTAATGATATTTTGATTGGTTTATTTCTGTTGATAACTTTTACTTAAACAGGCATCAATAGTCAAGAAACTCACTATGAGTTCTTTTTCCTGAAACCTAATTTCTTCCACCCAGATGTCTTGTGGGAATCTCAATGCCATCTAACCATGAGCTCCTGTCTATAATTCAGCTTCCTGAAGGAAGGACTAGCTCAGCTGTCATTTGTTTGCACACATCAGGTCTAACTTCCTCCTTTGGGCTCCTACATTGTCCCAAGGGACCTGCCACTCCTGCCCAAAGCCCTCCATGCAGTGTGGAATGTAACCTGGTGTCCAGGGCAGGCTGCTAATTACAGCTTTAATTTTATTGTGCTTAGGAGGAGACAGATATCCAAGCTTCCCTTACTTGTAAGTATGGATCTGAAGAAAGGCAGATAAGGTGTGCTGACAGATGGGACAGCCCAATGGCAAATTGCCCATCAGGTGAGTAAAACCTGTGACTGATGAGCCCCATGAAAGGGTGACTGTTACTAGAACAATACATATGGATAGATAAAACTATGTATCTACATATATATTACACCCCCCCACCCCGACCCACACCCCCTCCCCCCACACGTAGATGTATTTGTTTCTATGTGGTGTTAAGAGCATCAGTTCCAAAAGGATTTAGAAAATAAGAAAATGTGTGTTTTATATTATTCCTGTGTATACATTTTCTTACCTAATACATTCTTCATTTCCTCCTGAGCCTTCTTAAATAAGTTGCTAATGTATATGCAGTGCAACTTATAAGAAACTAATGGGTATGTAAATAATGTCTTGCAATGTCTAATTTTGGTGATAAGTTAAAACCCCCTGCACTTCGTGGCTCAGAAGCGACCTATTATTTTAGAAGAACTGATCTATTTTACAATAAGAAAATAAAGACAAGGGTCTGCTCTTAGTTGTAAATACTGCAAAAATTATTTTAATTTTGAAAATGGTAAGCTGTGGTTTTGTTAGTTGTAAATTGCTGCAGCTCCATAACTTTGAAAGGGGGATCGACTGATTTATATCAGTTGAAAATTTCTCTTGGAGTTCTTGATGTTTTATTCAGAATTCTTGGATCACAGTACATTAGAAATCACTGTGGTGGATTTACCATAAATATTAAGGTTCTGTGTTGCATTATTCTTTGAATAATCCCACTAATTTCGGAGGCTGAAAAGTACTCAAGAGGACTGATTCCACTGGAAAGAGGAAACGCTGATCAGCCTTGGACTATGGTTCTGGGAGTATCAGCACAGCCTGCTTCCTAGTGTGGTGCTGAACTGAGCTCTGTAGCAGCTGCTCTGCTCCTTGTTCTGTGTGCTGTTGTTCACCCAGCTGTGCTGGGTTCAATACAGCACCTCTTGGGATGGGCAGGAGCCTTTCCACTGACTTCATCAGGCATTGGGTGTTCAGGGATCTTGAAGGAGATCAAATGGCAGCTGCCAATGGAGCCTGGCCTTCTTCCAGCTTTAGTTATTGCCTGTGGTGCTTATACAACCTGTTTGGTACCTAATTTTCTCTCATTTCATAAAACAGAGAGTGACTCAGCCATGCTATGCCACTTGGTATTGTTTGTATATTTTCACTTATCTTTGTTTTCAAAGGAGCTAAATCCAACAGCTATCCAGTTACTGACCTTTTCTATATGAGTTTGCGTCTCCAAAGGCTGCCTGTTACCTTTATATGACTAACCAAAATATGAAAGTTCAAATCCTTGTTAATATCTCTTAAAATGTTCATTTTTCAAAGCTGGGACAGATGTTTGGTGCCATTGGAAGAAAAACCTGCAAACCTGGAACAATGGTAAGGTCGATGTTAAGGTACTGATGATGTTTCAGAAATGGAGCTGGTTGAATTATTTCAGATTTTAAGATGTTGTTGGTCTCTTCAAATATAAATTTTGGGCAAAGGAAAAAAGCAATAATAGAAATTACTACAAAAAATATTTCCATTATGTAGTTTACATATTTCTGCACTCATAAGATTTGAAAAGGGGAGGCACAGTTGTTCAGGAGCAACCAAGTGTCAAAGGCACATGAGTTTGGTACTGTAGATGCTGAATGAGTTTCTGCACTGATCACTGAAGAAGGCCAGACATCCACCATCTGGAGTTTGGTAGCTCTCATCACACCAGGACTGTGCTCCCATTTTTCTCCACTTCCACCAGCAGCTTGTCCTGCTTGCTGAGTATTTTCCTTCAGGTTATTTGAGGGAAACAGGTGTTTCCCAGGAAGCCTCAGTGCTCACAGCCCTAATCACCGTCTCTGGCAAATGGATCCTTTGTGCTGTCTGGAGGATTAATAGAGGGTTAGGTGCTTTAAAAAATAAACAGCAAGTTCAAACAGTGGGAAGGAGTGAAGCTGCATGTGGCTGATGAGCGAGGTGATGTAATTTATTTAGCAGAGGTGATACAGTAGTCAGAGATGCCATGAGGGGAAGGCTCCTTTGAAGGAAACAGGAGAGTTATGAAGCAAACCACAGAGGAGCTGTTAGTGGCCGATGGAAAAAGGTTGCTGAGTTTGAAAGCTCAGAGCTCAGGTGCAGTGCAAGAGAATAGGGGCTCATTGTTAAGGCAAGGATCAGCACTCCCTTTTGTTCTGTGCCCTGCCCCCCTCCTCCTCTGGCACTACAATAATAATATCTTGTCACTCCTAAGACATGCTGGCACAGATTGTGTTCACTGATGGATGTTCGCTCAATGGACGTACTAAAATGGTTTGTTTCTGTTGATGTATGTCTTTGTAGGCTCCTCTAATGGGAGTGTAAATAAATGAACCCTTCAGCAGGGATTTCTTTCACTGCAGTCCAGTTTAACCTCTGAGTGCCTTGCTGTCAGGAGTCACTCCAAATGCTTTACTGCCTTATACTACTGCTGCCTTTTTCTGGAATTTCATGTATTCCATTTGCTGCCCATTTGCACAGGCAACTTGCTATATGTGGATGCAATTAATATTTTATAATGAGTATTTAGTAAAACAAGACTGAGAAATTAGGACGAGCACTCAAGGAAGGTGAGAGCCTAATGTTCACTGAGACAGTTACAAGGATTTCCCATTATTTCACCTAGGGGTGATGACAAGCTCTTGAGATTAATTTATTTCAAGTTGTGTGCAAGACCTGGTTTGTATGAAATTGTGAATCATAGAACTGGAACATTTTCCTGTGGTCAAAATACATAAATACTACAGTGGTACTTTTCCTCAAGACAATGGAACTCAAAGACATCTTCAGAAATCACGCAGAATGAGTGTATAATAGTGATAAACCAAAAATAGTTTTGCAAAGAAGGTAATCCCTAATGTATTATTCTTTGGAGATTTTTTCACCATAAGTGTGTGGGAATAGAGTTTTGAAAGGAGGTCAGCATAGTTTTCATAGCTCTGTTTTAGAGTTTGAAGTGCTCATGCTTGGCACACTTTGCCTAGCCTGGAAGTGCCATAATCTGTTACTCTGCATTTAAAGAACCATTTAATGATCACTGACCGAACCCCATTTTGTCAAGTCTCCACTTAAAAAGGCTTCTCCAAAGAAACTCGTACACCAGCAGCAAGGAGCTTCTGGAGAAGATGGAAATGGAAGGTAACAGGCCTAGTGCTGACAGAGAAATTTCAATTGCTACTTGGAAAAACTACAAAACTAGTTGCAGTTTTCCTTCCATTTCCATTATCAGTTGAATCAGTCATGGAACAGGATATGCTTGCACAGAGAGAGAATGTCACACAGCTACAGAAATGCTCACCAAGTGCAGAGATCTGACATGATCCGTGTAACCTCCTAACAAGTTGTGTGTTGGGACAACATTCTGTTATATCATACATCTGCAACAAAGACAATTAAAAGCAGCCTTCTCCCACTTCAGTCTCAGGCATGCAAATGGAGATGCAAATGCCAGATTTTGCCAGGAGACCCAACTATTGACAGACATTAGCCTTTCCTGAAATGCTTCTGCTAATTCTAATGCCCTCTATTCTATCTGGAGTTTTCAATGCAAATGTACTCACTGAGGAAGAAAATCCCCTTTTTCAAATATGCAATTTATTTTTCAGCCTATATGTTTGCTGACCCTGCTAATAAAGTGCAATTTAAAAGCTGCATTCTAGAATGGAGAACACTGTCCCTCCATCCCTTCTCTTATGTGTTTGTTGTAGTGAAAATGTAAGGACTTTATTGGAAGGTTGGCCATGAGGACACTGGAACAGAGCATCCAGTATCTCCATATCATTCCTTCATTATTTATGGTTGCAATGTAGTACATGCAGCACCAGATGTGTACAAGAAGAAGGAGGGGTGCAAAAGAGAACTTCAAATGACTGTGATGAATAGTTGAAAGTGAACAGAGGGGCTTTTAAGGCTCCTTTAAAGAAAGCCTAATGTTCTGCTTCCCTAAGCAGCAGGCTACTGATGATGGAAAAGTCACAGACATACCTACAGAGATTTGGGAAGCTCTTGTTTCAGTAGGTCTTTATGGTAGCTAAAAAAATAGAATTCCTGTGCTCCTGCCAACTAGGCTGGTGTGTCCAGCTCACTTTTCTCCTTTCCATTTTGCTCTATAAGGACAATGTGCAATGACTTGGACAGTGCTGAACACCAAACCAGGTCTATCCTTCTTTAGCCACCCTCCCAAGACTAGGTCCTACTTGTGAGTGGTACTTCTCCATACTTGAGCAGTGCCATCTCTGAGGACTTCTGATTCTTGTTCTGTTCTGGTTTTGATGGTGGCATAAAATGCCAGGCCCTGCAAAGCCTCAATCTTCTTTGCCTTATTAAAAAAAGTGGTGATATTTTCTTAGACATACACAGCCTGCACTTCCCTGATGGCACTCTGGAAATCCAACATTAGTATAAATCAGGAATGAAAAGCCTTATGTCCTCTTCCTGCATCACCCTGTTTTATAACAAGCTTTGTAAACTATTCTGAATACAGGCTAAAAATTACTGGCTTTTCCAACCAACAAACTCCTTGATTAATTTTTTTGTTTCCCTTTTTGGTAACCTGATTTGAAAAATACAGCAAAAATGTCACTGATGCAAAAGGTTTTTTTAAAGGAATTCTTGAAGCTTTTAACTGAGTCAGTTGTCTGAGCACAGCTAAAATTGTTTAGAGTGGAATCAAACAGCCTTTGTGCACTCCGGGTTCTGTGGGATCACATCTCTGAGGGCGATGCACTGTGTGGATGCCAACGTTCAGCTGACACTGAGCTACTGCTTCATGCTGTCCCCCCATGGGCTTTTTCCCTTGTGCCACTTCCACTTCCTCCATGGTGGTGGGTGTGCTTCAGGATGAGCCCTGAGTGTGGCTGAATCCTGGAGGTGAGGGGGAAGGGGATCCGGGCAGCCTGTGTGTGTTACAGAGAGCGGGCAGTGAGGGATGTAAAACACCACCCCGATGTACAACCACCCCGAGCAGCAGCGCTGCTTGAACTCAGCATTTCTTTGGTTTGTGCTGATTGAACTGATAGAAACGTGCCCTCAAAGAGCTTCAGCTCCTAAGTTAACACCATTCTTATGAGGGTGAATTCATCACCAGGGCAGGCCACCCCTCCTCGCACAGGTCTTTAGGAAAGGGTAAAGCAAATAAGCGCCGTGGTGCCAAAATCAGAGCGATGGCTGATGGAGCCCCGATGGGGAGAAGAGCCAAACAGCCTGAATGGAATGTCAGTAAGCATGGAAGTTAAAAATACACTTCTCAGGCCTTGAGGACACTCTGGGGACTACAAAGCTATATTGATACTAGACTTCAAAAGTTCCAAATAAACAGCAGGATTTTCTCAATGCACAGAAGTGCATACTTGTGATGTCAGAGCAATGTTATTTCTGCACTGCAAATCTCAAGGCACATGCCTTAAAAGCCAGTCCAGATAAGTTGCAACTTATTTAATTTACATTTATAATTGCTCTTATTTTATTTTCATGTATCATAGAAACTTAGTTTTAGATTCATACTGTGATTCCCAAATTTTTATCTTTCTGAAGAGAATGTTACTCTCTTTAGAGTAGAGAGCATGTCTTGTGTGAGAGCAAGTGATCTTTCTGAGGGTTAATATTCATTCTGTGCTAGATGACCTTGGACAATTGAAGTAGGAATGATTACATTGATTTGCTTTGGGTGATACTTATCCACATTTAACAGTGAGCCTCTAAAACCAGACTTTTCTGGAATGCTCCTCATTCTAAGTGTTTGGAACACCAACATGTTTCTTGTCCCACTACAGATGGCTTCCCAGTTCTCAAAAGGCTTTGTCTTTTTACTATAGAAAAGAGAGAACTGTAGATACCATTGCCTGGATGGAAATTGCTGAAAATAGCTGTAAGTCTGCTTTTGTCCTCTGTGTTACACACAGGAGTTGCTTTTGTGGATTTATTTTAACTTACTTAGATTTGTCTAGGAGAACTTGGAAAGACTGTAGTGTATGGAGAACATATTTTATATTTGTGTCTCCTTGGTCTAATAGCAAAGCTCAGATAGAACCAAAGGCACGACAAATACCATATAAGAAAATCAAGTCTATGGATTTTTTAATAGTAGACAGATCCTGTGGAATATTTTTCCATGATATAAAATCCTTTAATTTGTTGTAGGGGGAATTAATGAATGACTGTAGCCTATGTGTAGATCAGAGTGGTGAATTGTAACAGTACTCTCAGAGGTAAAAACCCCAAGCACTGATCTAGAGCAAGCTGAAGAGGTTGTATTTATGATAAATGCCAACCTCCTAACAGGGAGCCAAATCACATATTTTATGAGTTTGTGAGTGTGGCAGTTGACTGCTGCTGGAAGAACAACCACACTCATGGCAGCAGAGTTTAGGCATAGGTTGATCTGAGTTGAAATAGCAATCTGCATGGCTTCATGGGAAAGCTTAATTCTGAGAACATGAAACTCCTGTTCTACACATGCAGGGAGCAGCATTCTCCTTGTGTGATTGTTTCAGTGTAAAAGGGAACAGCCATATTTAGGGGGGAAGGAGGAGAATTCCATTTATATTGTATGTCAGAGGACACTTCACTCCCCAGAGCATGAAGAAAAATGCCCTCTATAACTGTATTTTTAATACAACCAAACTCTTTGCATGAGGACAAAGCTCAGAAATATTGCTGAGTTTTTCCATGTGTGTCCCACTGTTCAAACTCCCTTAGTTAATCTCATCTCTGTGTTCAGTAGGATGTGGGGGCTCTGGAGTGCTCGGTAGCACTAAGGGGAGCTGCTTTTAGAGCTGGATTTGAGCTCTGTTATTGAGAACTCCTTGGAGGGTTGGGCACTGCAAAGTAGGACACTTGAAAGCCAGGTGCTGGGGAAAGGGAAAGTGCTGCATGAGCAAGAAGTGAGATTATAAATTAGAGTTCAGCTCAGCATGTTTGGAGTCACATTAATAGCTTAGGGGTTTGTAAGAGAACACCCTCAAGGATTGAGAATTACAGCCAAAGAGGAGGGAAAGCATAATGCTTTAGTACCGTGTGATTTATGCACCAAATAAGTTAGAATTAGTCACCAATGTGAAGTGGGTTTGGAAATATTAATAACCCTTATCCAGCACTTATTGTATGATGATCAGACATAAATCTTCTTTGAGCGAAATGGGAAGTAGCCAAATCCTTTCTCCCTGCATATGGGAAATACTCATGCTGTTGTTCAAGGGCTGCCCACTTTGAATTATGTTTTTTTTTCTTGGGGTGAGGCCATGGATTGCTCATGGCAACTTGGGCATTTCCAGTTGGCTCAGAGTACACATGCCGCAGATGGGATAACTGTGTGGAACTGGGAACTCTCATTTCCCTGGGCTGAAGCAGTGTACAATTCACTCATTGGAATGGGCACTTTTGCCCAGAGAGGGCATAAAAAAGGTGTGAAAACTCTATATGTTGCAAACTCAACATTGTTGCTGTTCATGGTCTGACTATTTTGGTCCTGAATAACTTTTAAGACCTTTTTCCTACTTTTTGTGGTTGTTTGAAGTGGAAAACTTTCCATTAAGGCTAAAATTCTGTTCTAGTTGATGCTTTGCCCATTTGTATTTGTGCCAAAACCAGTACAACTTTTGATTTCTTCTGAGCATCTGTCAGCTGGTGACCCACCACACCTTCTCTTGTGTGGCCTATATAAACCAGTGCCGACCAAAGCTTCAAAGAGTGACTTCCCTCCCTGTAAGACTCTACCTCACACTTATTTCCAATAAGCTGCCATCCTCTCCATTTTCCACAAGCAACATGTAATTGAGCAGTAACCTCAGTGTATGAAAATCTGTGTGGCAGATGAAAAAAAATCATTAGACTAGAGGCAGCTGGACTGCAGTCATGGAGTGTAAAGAGCTCAGCTCCCATAGAAGCTCTTTCATGGATATTTAGAGTTTAGGACAAAAAAAAATGTTTGGTGGAGGTGAAATCCTTACCAACCCAGGAAAGAGGGAGAGCTGTTTGAGGAAACAAATGTTGAAGTGGGCTGCTAGATCAGCCAAGTGTGAACGGCCAAATTTGCTTAGGTTGTTGAGGGTGTTGTGTCCCAGAAAATGAAGAGTCCGTAAGACACAGAGAGTCCTGTGCATGGCAGAACAGACTTTAATGCTGTGCCATAAAAGGATATATTTTGTTTCATGCAACCTTTATTATTTTAAATAAGTGTTTGGCATTGTTTTGTTACCTGAAGTCACTCAGCTGATATTTAAAGCAGCTTTTTGTTGCAGACTTGCTGGACAAGATGTAGTTGTTCTGCATAAAACATCCTGGTGAGCTGAAGCACAAGACTATGAGGGACACTCAGCACTTGTTCTTTGAGTCCATCCTGAGAAATATTCAAGCCATCCCTTCCCTGAGAATGCACGAAGGAGGTTGTTGTGGTTGCTGGGAAGCCAGGAGTGGAGATTAGAAATGATACCTGCTCTTTTCAGCTTAGCTGAGCAGGCCTAGAGAGCTGAAGTAGTTCCTAAACCAAGAGTCACATGTGTGCTACCTCAGCTGTTGCACAGACAAGTTGTTCCTGAGGACCTTGGAACAAGGTGGAATATCCACATGAAAAATCAAGAAAGAATCCTCTTAGTTTAGTCTTACCTTTTCCAAACTGACACGGAAGTACTTGCAAAGCTCTTCAGTGAATCTTTTCCTGGCATTACTTTTGGGAATAATGATTGTGGAATCAGAACCATAAAAGGCATTAAAATTCTCTCCCTAAGCACATTTCCCCTGTGCACATCTGTGGAATGTGATTTTGAAATGCCTCAAATTCACACACACAGAATCTGTCACCATTCCCTGTGACCTTGATCAGGAGCATATCTCTTAATGCCTGTTTTGCTTCCAGATAAGCAGAGCACCTCCCATTGACCCAGGCAGGTCATTATCCTCTTTCCCTTTATCAGGAATCCTTCAGCCAATTAATCACACACTGCTCTGCAATCTTCAGGCACAATTATGCCTGGACAAGTGTTGCTCAGCTGTTCCTCCTGCTACAGATGTGACATATCCTGAGATTAGCTCCGATTCACAGAAGTCACTGATCCCGTATCAGGCGCTAAGAAAAGCAGGGCCGTCTGGGAGGGAGGTGACACCATCTTGGAAACATTTTATCACAGAGTAAGTGGAGATGTCTAAAAAATCCTGCTTGCCACCACCACATCACAGCAAGTCCTTCTCACTGGCTGTTGCCTCTCAGCCTGAGACAATTTACCAGTATTTTCTAGATGAGATGTCAGCAGACTAATAAACTGTTAGTAGTGCACCGATGACAGACAGTAGCTAGTTCTACTTTGGGATAGTAGATAGCTTAACTTGGAATCCCTGTGATAAACCTATTTTCTTCTCTTTGGTGAAAACCTGTTTTATGCACATCAAATAGCTTCTAGTTTTATTTTATTTTCCTATTGTTACCATTTGCTTGGGATAGTCCATTGTGGGTGTGCAAGTGAAATATTTTGATGGTATTTTTTATTAGCCTAAAAATTCTGCCTTAGGTTTTTTGTTTTAGTTGTTGGTTGTTTGGTTTTTTTCAGTAGCTCTGGCTTGAAACACTTAATTGTTCTTAGAGGGCCTGGGTCAGAATACATTATGTAGCCCCCAGAAGTACTATGTGACACCCACTGAAACTATCAGCTAGCTGTACCTTATCTTGGCAGTGTGATTCTGTGTTTGCAAGGTTGTTCTTTGTAACCATTTTTAGCTACACAGAAACTCAGGCAAACATTTGGTACAGATGCTTGCAATTCTATAAAATTGTGTTATTCTTTTTTAAAAATGGCCTTCTGAGTTCTATAAGCAGACCTTGTTAAAAACAAATTCTGAGTTTTGAATATTTAATTATGGTTCCTCCCATTTTTATTTTTCGAAAGCTCATTTTTGAACAAGATAAGCAGATGTTGAATATGTAGTTGCTTACTATGGAAAATCATAAAATCTGCAGAATAACTACCCTTTATCACTTTCAGGCTTCAAATAAATTCTCTTAGAAACCACTATGGAATAAAGGCATTTGCATTTCCCCTGTGGATGGTGCCACAGAGAGTCAGTGGGCAGATATGATCTGCTTCTGCACCCTGTCCCTGCCTGGGTGCTCTTTGCACACTGGTGTGAATGCAGGACATGAAAGCAACTTAAATAGGATTTGGGGCTGTAGAAGAACAACTGGATTTAGCTGGGGCTGAGGGAGCTGTGAGCACACAGCAGGACTGGGTGTGAGCTCACAGGGCTGAGCTGGAAAATGTCTGTCTTAAACCACCCAGAAATTCTGCCCCTGGTTTTCTGCAGACAGAGCCATTGCTGTGACTTCTCACAATGGTTTCTCAATTTGCAGTCTAGACCAAGCCTGTTTGTGGATCAGATATCGCAGCAGTATTGCACCAGATATTGCCATCTTTTTTTGTAACAAGGTGACCAGCCAAAGGAAGAGGGACTTGGACTTGCGTTGTCCAAGGTCAGCACAGCTAAAATCCATTTTTAATGGCCTTTATGAATCAGATTCTCACATACAAATTCTCACTGACTGGTCAGTTCAGCTTGTGAGTGAGTCCAACTGTGTCAAGACTCTGAAAAAGGATTTTTACTTCCCAGAGTGTCTTGCAATCTAGGTATGGGGCTACAGGAGTCTGATGTGATAGCTTTGTTGCTTGAAAAGCTATTTGCATCTTATCAACAAGACACAGAAAATGGAGATTGTGTAAACATGCATGTGTAAAAGGATTGTTCACTTTAAACTTTTTGCATTTTACTTTAATTCTCAAAATTATGAGGTAATCCTTGGGTATGGCTGATTCTTCAGTAGCAAATACTACATATTTATATATTTTTTATGACACAGCTATTTGAATTATAACACTTCTATTATTTTGGCTCTCACACAGGGAGAATATAAACTGCCTCTGTTTCTGCAGCTCAGAGCTCTCCAACCATCCCCCTCCCACATTTTAAGATTAATTAAAGGGAACTTTAAACTCAAACACATCTCAAAAAAATCCAAATAGAGGTGGTCTCGTCTTTAAGATGAAAAAGAGGATTAGAACTGGAGGAAACTGAAATTATTTTGGTGTTTTATAAATAATCTTCCAATTTCCTATCACTTGCTTCTTCATTTCTTGTAGGGTTACTGCTGGATTCAGCTACTCTTTTTTTTTCCAGACTCTCTGCTTTCTGTGGTGATCAGCTACAGGAGTGGAAAAGAAGCGGGTAAGATGAAAGGAGTTACAGACTCCTAAAGAAGGCACAGGAAATTTCTAGGGATGCAGGTAGGAGTAGGGTGTGCAGTTCAGCGGGGGCAAAGCTAATTTGCCATCTAGTCCCCATAGGAACCAGACAGAGCTAAGAATAGAGCAGGTAGGGCATCTGGCTTCTGATGAGGAAAGTAAAGGACACAACTTTTGTATCAAATCCTGAAATTTTCAACCTCTTTGGCTAGGAATTAAAGTATTTAACATGTAGTCTGAAAGGGGGTTGTGTAGTTTGCTTCTCCAGTGTTGCTCTCCAGTGATGCATCTGTTGCTCTACTTGGGGTCTTAGCAAAATGAAGAAATGCTGAATAAAGTTTATTTCCTCTGTGGCTAGATTTTACCAGTGTAAACGCATATCCTTTTATTTTATTACCGTAAGTTCTAAAAGGATGTCTTCCTGCTTGGAAAAAGTTACATGTTTTTCTTGTTTTCAATGTATTTCACTAGTTTTAAAATACAACTTTAAAATACAGCTTTACTTATGGTCTGGGCTGTGAGAACACCAACACCATCTACCTTTCACAGGTGGGGATTTGGAGTTGCAGAATTATCAAGAAAACCCCAGGACCATGCTGTAAATCAGGATGCAAACCCCATGTTCTCTGCATAACCCAAGAAACATCACCTTTTTGGGGACACTTAAAATTTTGTTGAATTGACCAAGGAAAATATTTGTGTTCAGACTCTCCTTATCTAACAGGTGTGACTGGATGTGATTTAGCACAGGGTCTTTACTAAGTTAGGAAAAGAAAGACAAACCATGTGGTATCTAGTGAGTAAACTGCAATAAAATGAAAGTATTTCATTCAAACATAAAACCAAAACTTAGAGCTTGACCTTAGAATGAATTATGGTGGCAAAACACTACTGTGAGGTGAGTTGAGATGGGGCCCTAAACTCAGAGTCCCTATTAAAATGTCTGTCAGTTTAAGGAAAATTGAATCCTGTAAGTGGTCCTGTAAATATCTGTACTGTTTTCTTCTGTGAAAATGTCTCATTCTTAAGTCCTGCTTCTCCTTCCCTTTTTTCCCTGGAGGAATGATGAGCACTGTTAGTGGTGATTGTACTTTGCCTTTCCCAAGTTCCATGTTTCTGGATGGATGTAGCACGGATTTCACGAGTTTTTCGATTAAGGTCCTGTGAGCAGATGCCAGCATGTGTGTAAGCACTGTTGTATGCTTTTCTCCTCCTCTTATTTATTACATTGCAGCATCTGAATACAGAGGAAATTAGAGATTCAGATTTGTACTTCTCAAATAAAAGAAAAAAAAAAAAGGGAAAAATAGTGAAAGAAAAAAGAAAAAGAAAGGGGGAAGGACCCCACCAAAATTGCTTTGTGATTCACTGTGGGGTCGTGACCCCATCCCGCTGAGATTTCTGTTCCAAAGTAGTAACTTGGTAGCTGGAGTTTTTTAAAGTGGTTGTTGATTGGCTTAGCTGTAAGAAAATCACATTTCCCTGAAACTCTTAGGGATACTTTAAATGGGTGGATTATCCAGCTGCCTGATTAGAAGTTTGGGTTATGTAAACATTGAGTGTTTAGATTTAGGCTTTTCAGTTGAAGTCCAGGCAGCTGTTTGCACTTAACTCCATCAAGAAGCCCAGTTAATCAAAGAGCAGGAAGGATTTTTTACCTTCTTAAACCTGTGTTATTATTTCTGCTGTCCAAACCCTTTGGAGCTGGGCTTGTTGCAATGTAGAGCAAGGTCTTTTGGATGTTCTGCTGAGGAAACAGGAAAGAATGGATGGGGTTTGGGTTAGTGAGATGTGGTGCCTTGTGGATTTTTCCCTTTTGCTATGACATAATCATTTTTCCATTAGTTGAAGTCAAACTTGACTTTTTGAGTCTTGGAGAGCTGCTCAGAAGAGAAGGTGGAGGCAGATCCACCTCAAGGCTCTGGCTCTGTCCTACACATGTAACAGCTCCAACCATGAGGATCTGTGGAACCTGTTTACACTGGATTTATTTTAGGGCATTCTTGACAGTGTGAATAGGTAGCAGAGTAAGCAACTAGCTTAACACTTCAGGATCCAAGCAATGAAAGAGTCTTTGTATAGTGAAGAAATAGAGCCTTTCTTCTCCAGGAAAAAAAAAAAAAAAAAAAAAAAAAAAAAAAAAGCAATAAGGAAAAAGTAATCTTAAAAGTTTGGGGTTTTTTTTCTGTGTTCTGTTTTATCCACTACCATTTTGGAAATTTAAAATTTCAGGAGAAGAAAACCCCTCAAAACGCTTTGTAATGCAGCTTCTCTCAGTGGTTGTCTCTTTAGATTCCTCTTCCGATTGTTGCAATTATAACTTTATTAATTATTGATTTCTATTTCTGACATTTTTCTTTATTTTCTAATTCTAGGGGTAGCCAGATGAAACAGGGAGCACTTTAATGTGCATCTATAGCTTGTGTACTTGTGATTAGCTGAAATTAATTTCTGATTATTTGATATAAGTAAGATTTGCTGCCTTTTCTGTATGCTCACAGTTGCACTGTGTGCTACAAAAACCTAAATATATAATATATTACAAATTGTTAAAGTACTAAACCAAGTTTGGCAGTGAGAAGCAAAGCATATAAAAATATTTTATTTTTTCTAAAACCATATTCTCCAAATTTTTTAAAATTGGCAGCTATTATGTAGTTCTGACCATGGACAGTATCATCAGGGAGCTTTGGTGATGCTGTTAACACACAAGTGATGCTCTTGAAGCCATCAAGGCCCAGCTGCGATCTTTTATATTTTCACCCAGAGAACTGTGGTTTCATAGGCCAGGCATTTCACTATCAGTTTATTGGATAATAAATCCAAGACCCATAATTCCAGCCTGAATTACTAATCAGTGTCATATTGTAATTATAGAAAATATATTCAAGAACATTGTTGCTAAATATTGATTTGCTTTTAATGTATAAAATAAGCCTTAATTTATATTTTATAATGTAGTTATCTTTCCCTGTAATTACATCTAATGTTTATGATGTTAACAAAAAAAAAAGTGTGCCAAATAATTCTGGAGAAACCCTAATTTCTATCACTGTGTGGTGCCTGGGGACACATCTGTTCCTGTAAGTACTGGAATAAAACCCCTACAAACAATAAGCATATGGAAATGCAATTGGCAGCAAAGGACTCTGGTGAAAAATTGGTTTGTCTCTGCTGACATTTCATTGTGTCATTTGATACTGAGCTATTGATCAATATTTGCAGACAATTTAAAGCGATCATATGGTCCTGTCAGGAAAACAGTTCAATGATCCTTTATGTTTTCCTTCACTAGGGGCAAGATTATTTAGAAGGATCTGGAGTGGCAGGACAAGAGGGAATGAATTCAAGAGAACAGGCTTAAATTGGATATTAGGGAAAAAAATCTTCCCGGGGGGGGGGGGGGGGAGGGGGAGGGGGCACTGGAACCAGAAAAGCTGTGGCTGTCCTATCCCTGGAAGTGTTCAAGGCCAGGCTGGATGTGCCTTGGAGCAGCCTGGTCTGGTGGGAAGTGTCCCTGCCTGTGGCAGGGGTCTTGGAACGAGATGATCTTTGACGTCCCCTTCCAACCCAAACCGTTCTGTGACTCTGTGACACTGCCTGGTCTCTTGGAAATGCTTCCACCTTCAACTCACCAGGCCACTTTATGTCACCATTGCTCCACGTACAAAACATGTTTGAAGCAGCATTAATTAAGCACCAGGCAAGCATGCATTTTCCAGCTTGTTACAGACCTCAGCCTCCCAGAAATGAGAACTCAGAATTGTCCTTGCATGGCTCCTTTTTGTTGGGAACATCTCTCTTGGTTGTTTACCAGCTAGGTGACTCTGATTTCCAAATGCAGGGGATGCCTGGTCACGTGGGGCCCCTGGGTCATTAGCTTCTTTCAGGCTGTTCTCCCTTGGCTTTAGCTGGAAGTAGATGGGCCGAGGAATGATCTCAGTAACATTCTCTCCTTTCTCTCCAACTTTTGGGACAGTTGCTTAGCAGCCACCCAGTGGGGAATGGTAGCAAGCCAGTCCTCCCTCTCTGCAGGCAGGCTGTGGTCAATAAGTAATGTCATGCTTGCCAAGATAAGGGTAAAAAAATCTCATGCTTGAAGGCATAAGACGATCATTGCAGAAGTCAAGCTGGAGTCCCTCCCCAGAAGTGCTCTAGCAGTACACAGCTACCTCAGCCAACAGTGCTTGTGAGTCTCCCACAGAGCACCTTCTCTGTGCGAGGAAGGGCCCCTCACACAGTCTGTTCTCCCTTTCTGCACCTTGCATCTTCCATGTTACTGTTCTAGTGCTTACTTGTGCACAAAAGTAAAGTTGGAAAAGCTGGGGTTAGTCAGAACCTCACCTTGATGCCATCTGTGCTGTGGCTCTGTGCTGGTATCTATTTATCATGGACTTTTGGGTTTTCCTCCTTCCTTTGGGGCACATGGCTACTCTGAAGTGATTTCTGCAAAATTCCTGCTGTTGTGATGCAGCTGCAAGGGAGGAAGTGTGAGTTTAAACCAGCTGTGAGTATTTCCACCTCTGTAATAAGCTCAGCTTTACATCCAGGCTCGGTAGAAAAGAAATGTGTGCCAGAGAGAAAGTCTAGAGGTTTAAATCATCAGCTGGTATAAATGGGCATCATTCCATTGACTTCAGTGCAGTGACACTGGCCTCTGCCAGCTCAGGAGTCTCTGTGGTGGGCAGAGAAACTGAAAAAAAAGCAACTGTGAGTAGTTTTTGTTAATTTTATTTAGCTTGGGAAGTAATGGAGTATTTTCTCGAGCAACTTGAGTCCAGAAAAGGACTTGAGTTCCCACAGCCTCTGGCTGGGAGCATGGGCTCCCTGAGAGTGCCCTGGGAGCTGGACAGAGGAAGTGCCCAGCCTGGCCTTTTGCAAAATGCCTCTTTCCATGGGCATTGGGAGGCAGGAGTCTATGGGGGAAAAGGTGTTTTAGTGGCCTTTTGATAAAAGAAATGGATGTGAAATGGTGCTTCCCTTTTAGACATGACACTCTGGTGAATGCTGTGTTTGCACAGTGAATCAGATTCATCACAGAAATACTAAGCAGCAGTGATGGAATAAAGAGGAAATAAAGGAATAAAGAAGAATCTCTAATTATGATTCAGTAGGAAAATATACAGCGGTTGATGACTCACGTAACTCTTCTGTCAGTGTGTGTGCTGCAGCAGTGCAGTTCAGTGTCCTGAGCTCCAATATGGAATACCTACATATTAGATTGGACTGGATTTTCACAGTTCTCTTCCTGTAGTAAGAGAACAGCTATGTGAACTCTGAATTTTCGTCTTCTGAAGGGAGAGGTGCTGCCATGCCCCATCTACATGACAGACTGCAGTGGGAATTGGGAATCAGTTGCTAGGGAGGTTGGAGGTTCTCAACCTTGGGCAGCTGATCTTTATCTCCTAAACATTGCTGTATTTTATTAGCTGATTCACCTACCAGAATCATTGATTATGCTCAATTTTTGGGATAAGTACCTGTATCAATGGTAAAATTGTTTAGACCAATTAGACTAAAATAATTAGGATTATGCAAAGATTATGGTTGTTTTTTTTTTTTTTCACTCTAAGTATTGAATCCTTATGTAGTCCACTACTGAAACACAGGCAGGGAATATAATATTATGAAAGTTTGGTCAGACAAGTGTGGCCCAGCATTTTCTTACAGGTATTACCTGTTTCTATTAAATACCACTGTAGTGTTTCAAACCTAAGAAGTAAAGGACTGGGGTACTACAAGATGCTCAGCTCCTGAAATCTCCCAGAGTTAAGGTGACCAGGTGTTTTCATTATCCAGTTGTTCAACCTGCCTAGTCCTTTCAGGCTCCTCTCTTTAGCTGTAGAAAAAAAGAAAAATGGCTCTGTTTTAAAGTAGTTATTTTTCAGTAAATTCACCCATACCAATAAACCCAAGAAAGCTGATTCAGTGTCAAGTGTCCACCCCATTTTGCCAAGGTACACTGTGCCATGTATTTACTCTGGGGGAGCCTGCTAATAGCAAATAATTCCATCTTCTCATTTTACCCATGGCAGGGCTCAGAAGATAACCTGTTGTTAGCAGAGGAGCCATGGAAAGGGAGGTAGCCCAGGGTGCTCAGGATATAAAGATGTGTGTGTTAGTGCAGGGGAGCAGCCAGCTCTTTGCACTGCTCAGTTACCTTGCGATTTCAGCACCTCAGCTTGGCCCTGATTGCCTCCAATTCTGACAGCCAATTCCTGACCTTTCACTCTCTTATGATCACTGCTGGTTTGTGCAAGAAACTCAGTCTCCTTCCTTGTCCAAAAATTTTAAGCAAATACTGTTGTTAGTATGATTGCCTCTGCAGTATTGGCTTCTAGGAACCAAGAAAAATCTCACATCACCACTGTGTACAGTTACATCATCTCAACATCAGAGCTGCCAACTCTCACTCTTTGCTGGAGAGTTATTATTTCTGCTTTAATGAGATGGAGTGACCTCATGAGCTTCTGAAGAAAGCCCACAGCTGCCTGCCATACTGACAGAATAAAGTGGTCAGATGGGACTTGAGTTGATAAATGCTTCAATACAGAAGCACCTGTGCTCATGGCAAGAGATCAGGTCCTCTCCAGTGAAGCAGATCCTAAATCTGAGCTACTCTTCTGTGTCCTTTTAAAGTGGTAGGCTGAGAATGGAAAAGAATAACAGTTGTCCACAGCTAATCTGAAATGTGTTGGGATTTAAAAAAAAGAAATCTGGCGTCAGTTCAAGCTTCATTTTTAACTGGAACAAATCTAAATGTAATTGAAAACAAGAACGTGCATAGAAATTACCAACCTGATTCTTATTTACACTGCAGAATCTTTGCACCTCTCCAGCAATGTGAAAGGTCTTGGAGCATGGTTCAGTTATTTCTACACTTCTATGATGGGCCTGTTTGTTGACATGGAGCTCAGAAATATTTATAGGAGTGTAGGATTTGCCTTTCAGAGCAGTGGAAAGTCTGCACCTCGCGGCTGCTGGGTACTGTGCTTTTACTTATTTAGGGTGTCCAGTTGGACTGTTGAGGGGAAAGTTACGGTCTGGAACACAGTTGGTCAGAGGTTCAGTAATGAAATGTGAAGTGCCTCATCAGCAGGTCATTTTTGTGAATCAAGTAGGCTTTGGTTATTGGCTGGAAGCAAAGTGGCCTTTCAAGCCCAGGTAAAAGCAAATGGTCTCTGGGCTATGTCCTCGGCCAGATGATCTCATCTCAGCTGGCAGCATTTGACAGCCCCACCCTTGATTTGATGCTGTAGCTTTCACTGAGCAACCTAAAGGTGCTACAAGATAATGAAGTACCCTCGTGTCCTTATGGGAGAAGACCTGCAGGTCAAGGTATTCAGCATCCCGAGTGGGACAGTGCATGGAAAACTTCTTTTGCTGTTGCCTTTTCTATGCCGATTCTGAGGACTAACAGGCACCATGAGGCTCCTGGGTGACTGAATGCTTCTGCTGACAGCTTTAAATTGGCTTAACCTTTGAAGGAATGGTAGAAAACGGAGATGCAAAATGAGACAGTGAAGGAATGGTCAGGGAGAAACAGAGTCATGATGAAGCCAGCAGGAAAAGAAGGGATTGATTATGTAGCTGTAAGAGGGCCCTGCCAACCTGCAGTGCAAGGGTAAGAACTCGAGCCGGTAACAGCCCTTTCTTGGGGCCTGTGTGTGTAAGGGAGGTGCTTTATGCATGGGGACTTTCCTTCTCCTGCTGTGCCAGTCCAGCTCTGCAGCCAAGATTGTGGTTCTGCCATGGCCCAGGTTCCCTCAGTCAGCTGCCTCCCACTGCCTGGGACATAAACAGTTCCTCAGTGTTCCAATTGTAACGGAATAAACCAGGCCTGCGTCTGCCATACATTTCTTTTTAAATGTTTTATCAGTTGTCATGGATTTTTTTAATGCATGAACTCCAGGATTTACAGAAGAATTTAACTTTACAGTTTTAAATGAATGTTTTCTCTACATCTGGAAACCACCAGATGTTTTAAAACTTACTCAGAATGAAATAAAAGGACACAAAGTCAATGTCTTAAAAAGTCCTGAGCACTATTTGAGGAATGTTGGAGAGGAAAAAAGATGGAGATATTCAGGTTATTGCCAACACAAAGTACTTGATGCTGTTATGCAACATCTAACACAACAAAGCCTTGCTCAAGTGTTTTTTCACATTTTGAAAAAATTCACGTTTTTCACACTTTCACTTTTCTACTGCAGCACCAATATTTTAATTCATGCAGAACGGAGAAGGTCAAAAGCAAGAACAAGTTCATACCTTCTGGCCAAGACAAGAATGTTTTCAAGCTCCCCCTCAGCAAAGGAGCCAAACCACTAGCAAATCACAGCTTCAAAAATGTTTGACTAATGCAAAAGTTTTATGAATCAATATTAAAAATAGACCTCAAGAATTGGACTCTAAAAATATTAATCCTGCTGCCCCAAATTTCCTGTCACTCTTGGATGTTGTATTAAATTTTGATATGAAATGTATTTTCCTGAATTAGAATTTGTCCTTAAATTGCTTATGAACAATGAACTCTTTCAAGAAAAATAACTGCTTTCTTATCTCAAGAATTAATGCTGTGGTTTTTCTAAGTGGGTTTCCATAGCTTATCAAATCCTTTCGTTCCTCTTAGTTAGAGGGGAACTGAAAAATGTCTATCCGTTAATTCTCTTCAATTTCATTATTTTAAATCAGGTAATATTCCTTATTTTACTTTGTTCAAAGTGGCTACAGGCCACTATTCATTCTTGTTCTCGCTTTTAATATCTTTAACCCAGAGAAACTCAATCTCTTTTTTTCACTAACTTTCCAGCTGCTTTAACTATGGAACAGTATTAACACCAGGCTATGTGTACCTATGTTCTTTTGCGGCCAGTTTGGCTCTGCAGGATCCCAGCGTGGTTGTGTTTGCCACTGAAGCACTGCCACCTGTGGGTGAATCCCATCCCTGATTCCCCACAGCAGGGGAACGGGAGGGGAAGATTCTAAAAGAGTGATAAAAATGTTTGTTCTGCACCATTTCAAAGCTTAGTCATGCTTACTTGTGAGTGTCACATTAGTTTTGTGTGCAAAAGGGACATTTCAACCCTTTGGCCCTCAGGCTGATGCTGCATTAGTGCTAATAAGATTAGTTAAAGCTGTAGCTAATGAAAGAGTAGTGTAGCAGACTGTCTAGATGGAAGGTGCCACCAGTGGCCTTGGCTTCTGGCATGCCTTGAAGGCTTAAGGGCCTTTTCACAGGGACACAACACATTACACATGTTTCTGGTGGTGCCTTGCAGCGGACAGAGCTTGGATCTGGGACCTTGTCACAAGAGCTCCAGGTAATTTCTGCAGTGCTGGTAAGAAGAGAAATGGTTCTTGAACACTTGATCCAAACTCAATGGCAATCAACAGAACTTTGAATCTTTTCTTTGGTGAACTCTGGAAGTTCTCCCAAGCCCTGGCTCCCAAATAGCATTAAATTTCCTGAGTTCAAACCAGCCGCAGAGCTTAATCAAATAAACCATTTGATCCCATAAGAAATCTTGGAGTGTGGTGTGAGATGCAGACCTGCCCTGCTTGGCACTGGTGGCGCTGAAGACATATCCCAGAGCATGGTCCATGTTCACTGCTGGATGAAGTGTGAGTAGATTTCAAATGCTCTTCCTATCAGGATTCAGAGAGGAGGATGAGCAAGGGATGAGTGTGAAACAGGCAGAGCTTTGAAAGATGGGAGACATCAGTGTATGGAGCTCAAGGAACAGCACTGGTCATGCTGAGCCTTGCTTTTAAAGGCACATAGTTTCATTTGTGAGGCCATGGTTTCTTGGTGATGGGCAGAATGGTTGATTAGAGGGCTATGAAAATCTGATTATGAGGAGTCACCTGATTTTGAATGTGTCTGTATTTGAATTCTGTGAAATCCTTGGGAGTGTCAATGGCTACAAGAAAAACACGTGAAGATTAGGTGAACTGCACAATTTCTAGTTCAGGTAATCATTTAAGCACAATTTTACTGGCTTCAGGAACTGCAAGAATATATCCAAAAGTAGTTGTTTCTTCTACTGGAGCTAACAGCTATGAATTGTAGCAACTGTGTCATTATATATTGTTCACTGTTTTTGGAACCCTGAGAAGTACAGGTATGTCATCAGAGTGAATATGTATAGTTCCATACAGTAATATGTTCTTTGTTCTTTCATTTATGCAAAAAAAAAAAAAATCTTGGTTTTCCTTAATGCTGTTGAAGTATGTGCCTGAATAACATGTCATTTGTAAAGCTGAAAGTAGATATCTACAGCAAGTATTTAAAAAGAAAAATTGGATTTCCTAATTTGTATAAAAGGGAAACCCATTAAAAGGGTAGAAAGGATAATGCTCAGATTATTTTTAAAACAATGCACAACTTGCCTAATCCTATTATGAACAGTATACATTTCACAGCCCATCTGGCAGACAATAAACTTTGGGTCTCTGTGGTCTTGAAACGCTGGGTATTGTACTGCCAAAAAGACAAGCTCTGCACATATGGCATTGGGTGGAAAAGCAGTCATGGCATGTCTCACCCCAACATCCATTATGTTTGTTAGTTTTATGCTTTCTGCAAAATAATGAGTATTTAGTAACTGCTAAGCAGACCTATGTAAGTACTCACTACCTGCTGCTGAAGTGGCAGGATCTTGCCATGCTGGACTGCCACAAAGGCACTGTATAGAACATAAGGCTAATGAATTTGCTCTTCCTGGAATTGCCTGAGCACTCCTTAAGGGATTTTGCTTGGAAGAGCCAGTCAGTCAAGGGAAATACAGAAGTTGGAGTCATCAGAATATGACTCCTTAAGTTGTGGAATATTTTGATGTCCTTAAAAACACATGCACAGTGTTGCTATTAGATCTCAGTTTAACCACTGGAAGTCTTGTGTATCACATTACTGAACGCTGCTGTCTTCCAAGAGCTCAGGGCTGTAACCTCCTGCAAGTTCAGCATTAGTTCACATCACCTGAGGATGTGACACAAGGTAACTCTCGACACCTGCAATTGGGTTTCCAAAACATCTGGATTGTGTTGGGGACAGGCTTTGCTGATACTTTTGATATGTGAGGAATGGAAGGTGTGACCCTTTCCAAGATCCATTACAGGATGAGGTGTGTCATGTAGTCAGTGCTGGTACCTGTGAGTATGAGGCTTCATTTCAGATCTTTCTGGACCCCTATTACTCATGCCATCAGGTGTCAAGTTCCAACTTCAGTGTGAGCAAAGAGGAAGCAAGCATGTTATTTCCACACCTTGGAGAGTTGGAAAACCTGGGGCTTAGCAAATTGAGTGTTGCCATGATGATGGGCTTTTTTCCCCATATCTTGACTCATTCAACTCCTGGGGGTGTGTGACAACCAGCAGAACAGACAGTGCCAAAAAGAAACACATTTCTACAGTCTGCTGCTTTAACATTATGATTAACATTGCCTCTTATGGCATCACTACAGTGAGATCAGATTACTTGGTTTTACAAACTTGTACTGATAGTGGAAAAAGTAAATTTGAAGTAGTTTAAAACCCCCTGTCCTTTGCTCCCTTCTGATTTCATTCTCTTTAAATATTTATGAGTGCTGCAGTCCCATAGCAGCTAAGCCTTCATGATTGCAGCACTGTGGTATTCCTGTGAGGCAGAGAATTACCACTGCATTTTGTAGCTGGAGAGTTAAGGCAAAGCAAGGTTCTCCATGACTTGTTCAGGATTATTCGGGTACCCTGAGACAGAATCAAACCAAACATTTGCACATCCCAACTCCTGTTTCACTCATTGACTCGGCTGTCCTGAGGTGCCCTTCCTTTTCTACCCATCTGGGCAGTGCTAGAAGGGCTTCCTGTGGTAAGCAAAACCTGCATGTGGGTATTATTTACTTGAGGTGAGAGTTTTCCAAGTGACTGAAACTAGCATACTGATGAAAAAAGCAAGATTATTTTATGAATAGGAAAGTATTTAAATCTTTGCTTTAGTGGAGGAGTTTCAAAGGATTGTCATGAAGGAGTAGGAAGCATGGTTTCCTGCTTCTGTAATTTTGTTGTTCTCTATAGTTGATTAGAAGTTGAAGAGAGAACTGAGAAGCTCATTGGAGCTTCTTTTTTTTGTGGAGATCCAGAGCTGATTGCTTGTAGGACATCTATTTTCAGCTGTGTTCTCAGCAATGTTGTTGTTGGGAAGCTGATAGGCTTTTGTGAGATTTAACTTTCTGAAAAACTCAAGTGTCAATTTGCAATGTTCAAACTCTCTATTATCATGGCACCTTTGATCTGCAGCTTGTGCCTTCAGCACACAGTCAGGTTGGGCATTTAGTATTTGTACTTTATATTTTCTGTGTCCCATGCAAAACTCTGTAGTGAGCTTTGCACTTTCATCAACACAGATGACAGCGGCAGACCTGGGAGCAAGATTAGAATATGGGCTTTGGGTTGGTTTGGGATAGTCACACTTCGTGTGGAAGTTAAGTCATTCCAGCCTGGCTTGTCCTTCTCTTTTTACAACTCTTCATCTAAAAGAAAGGCCAATTCCCCAGAGACTCCCTGGGTAAGAGCTGTGTGGTGACCTAGGATCATTAGGATACACTTGCTTTGTACTGTGGTTGCTCATATCTACACTTAACTAACTCAGGTCCTGCTTACCAGAGATAGTGAAGATACATCCTAAACTCCCATCTTCAGCTGGAGTCTCTGCTTCTGGAAATACAGAGGTATCTTATATTTGAGAAAAATTCATCTAATTTCAGCAAGTCAATAGGTGGGAAAAACCTTCCATAGGCACTTAAATGAAAAACAGAGGGATTTTTACTGCTTGAGATCAGTGATGTCTTTGATTGCAAGTCTGAGCATTCAAAGTCATAAGCAGCTACCAGAGTCCCATATTAAACACTGAGCAGCTGATTGTCTCCCTCAGATGTCATTGTATCCAGAGGACATTAATTCTGCCTCTAAATTGTGAAAAAGCTCCTCCCCTTTCCTCAGTATTTGAATTGTTTTCTACAAAAATATGCAAAAGGCTGTTTTCCCTAGTTTGGTGATAAATCAATTTTTCTTCATGTCAAGAGACAGAAAATGAGGATGACAAATGCTGCCTCCTGGGAGCTCATATGCAAATGCCTTCCCATCTGATTTAGGGAGAGTTTCACATACAGAAAAGCTGCTGAGTGCACCTCAGTACCTTTCCTGTTAGCTCAGGAAAGGTAGCAGCCCTTAAACAGAATTAAGGGAAGTGGCCTTAGAAGACATATGTGGTCTTGTGACTGGAGAAAAGCAACTGATCTTTCTAAATTGTTCTTTTCATTCAAATCCACTGAAGAAATGGAGTGGCTCTCACTGACATTTTCCTTTGAATCTAGTCCACATGACTGAGGGCAGCTTTATTGTGCAAGAGTGTCCTGGCTGTACTAATCACATATGCAAAATGAGTCCTTCTGCTTTGCATCTTGCAAAGGGCTGAGCCATCAGGTTGCCTGATCCCAGCTGGCAGGGGGAGTCCCACAGGAGCTGCTGGTCAGCTGGATGTCCTCACTCTGCCAGTAGCCACTAATCTGACTTTGGGTGTTCTCCTGTAGTATTCCGAGAGTCAGTGTTATTAGCAATGATTTCCACAAAAGGAGAAATCCTAGGATCTAGAACAGTGGCTTTCAACTTGCCACCCACGTTATCCTGGGGAAGAGGCTGTTTGAAGCTGACAAAGCTCACAGAACTCCCTCATGAGAAGATCTTCGCCCTGGGCTCACTGCTGACAGATGTTTCATGAGTCCCTTGCCTTGCTGCATCTTCTGCTCCTTGTGCACACAGACTGAGTTCTACAGGCAGGAGTACAGTGCCCTGGTCCTGCCTAGTCCCCCTAGGGCCCACCACGGTATAAATCACTTTAGCTGTAACTGATGGGAATGATTCTGGATGAGGATGCACAAACAACCAGCAGAATCCAGCTGGCTCCTTTACACATGTGTGTTCTCCAGAGTTGTAGAAATTAAGCAATTGAAGCTGCAGATGCTTATGAAGACTTTGATTGCCCACAGGAAGCACTAGATCTATAGAATAAATCAGTGTGGTAATTTCTTTTCAGACTAAAGGGGATATTGAAGTCAGGAACAAACTTGCAGTTGTTGGGAATATTCTGTGAATGGGTAAGTGGTGTTGTTTTTGGCAGTAGTTACAGACATCTTAAGATGGTAACTGCAGGATCACTGATAATACTCAGGCAGCATTCCTGCTCATTACTAGCAGGTATTTGGATCTCTGCTTTCTTCTCAGAAAGTGATTATTCTAAACAACAGAAGATTTTGAAATATGTCACTTCAGCATGCTGTGTTTATCTCAGGAAATAGTATGTTTGATCATTCTACTTAAAATAGCAGCGAGTTGTTCAGCAGCATGTGGTTCAAAGGTCGACTGTACCACCTGTTTTAATACAGCCTTTGAGATTTCACTGTGGCTGCTAGGAAAATGGGAAAGTACAAGCAGGAGATGACTAAGGCAGCAGATAACTTTAAAAGGCCGTAGACTTTAGCTGGAAATGGTGCAGTTGGCAGGTACATGTTGTACCTTATAGCTGTTTTCAGCCCTGCCCGAGGTCTGCCTGGCATTAGTTTCAAATTCCAGCCATGTCATTATGGTGGGGGATCTGATATGCAAGAACAATGTTTAAAAAGGCACTTTCCTTTTATTTTTTAAATTGACTTAGAGATGCAGGTATTTAAGTCTGATTGGCAAGATGTAGAGTCCTATGCAGAGGAGATCAGACTTTGTTTTTGAGAGCTGTTTTTTCAAAAGAATGAGACATTTACTTGAAGTTAAAATCTTTTGGAATAATGAGTTGGTTTGGATGTTGGGGCTTTTAAATTTTTTTTTTAAAGAAAACTCAGTTATGCCAGCTACAAACATTACAATTGATTTGTTTGGGATGAGGGAGGAGATGGGAGGGCATTTGAGTCCTATTTTTCATTTGCTTTTGGGACTGGCTTAATGGCTGAGTGTGCTGAAGGTGTTACTTGAAGCATATCAAGAAAATTAATCTAGGCCAGAGGGAGCTATTCTTCATCTGGTTCTTCTGGTCAGGCACTTCTCAAATGCCTTTCCTCACCTGGCAGAGTGAAGACTAAGCTTGGATCATGGCCCTACTGTTAAAATCACAGTCATCCAATGCATGGCTGTTGGGACATTTTGTTGGGTTTTTTGTTGTTGTTATTGGGGGTTTTTTGTTTGTTTGTTGGGGTTTTCCCTAATTTTTTCTGTTTTTTGGTTAGTTTTGTTTTTAATTTTTCTTGTTTGTTTCATTTTCTTTTTTTTTTTTGTGGTGTTTTTTTTTTGGTTTTTTTTTTTCTTTTTTTTTTTTTTTTGGAGAGAGAAATCAATTTGGTTTGGGTTTTTATGTGGCTCATTCTTGTTGCAGTGGAGGGGTTTGTGCCCGCAGAACAGCACTGACAGATTGGTACCTGCAATCATTTGATGACCTTTTGCTTCCCTTTTGGCATGTGTACACTTGCAGAAAATTTGGTTTGAAATAAAATGCATCTCACTGCTAAGCATTTGAGTTATTTAGTAAACAATTTTACACATGTTCTTAAAGGCAAGCCTGAACAATACAGTGCAAAACAGGGCCTTATTTGTTTCTTATTAAAACATATTAAGCTGAGCTCTATTCTGGGCTTTACTACTTTTCCATTTTACTTGATTATAAAATCTTTGGAAGGAATCATGCCACATAATGCGCTGTTCTGGTTTTCCATTTGGACAGGTTGCACAGACAGTGTTCCTCTTTTGAAGGGATCAGGATTTTTAATGCTCTAGCTCACACAGTGCATCAGAGGAGAGCAGGCATCTTCTTCAACAGGTCAGCAAGGGAATCTGGACAAGCCTGTGCTTTGCTGTTGATTTTACTGTTCCTGGGGTTCAGAGTCCTTCTGTGCATCCTCCAAAAATGAGACATGCAAATGTACTGGCCCAGTCTGGTCATTTATCTTGTGGAGTTTCCCAGCTCAGTCATCAAAGTGTTTTTGTACTGAAAAACCCCCACACTTTCCACAGTCATGCCTGGGAACTAAAATCTGTAAGCATTCAGCATCAAAGGTTTTATGATACAATTGAGTTTCCTACCCTTCTTACAGTACCTTCATATTCCAATAGCGATAAGTAATTCCTTCTGCCCAATCCTGTGAAGAGTATCACCTTTTTCTCTTAATTTCATGTTGACAATATCCCCCACAAATACTAATTACTGTTTCTTAAATAGATGGCCACACTGAGTACATGTTCAATTAAACGTCAGACGTTTTTACTTTTAGTTTGCATTTAGTTATGCCCCAGAGATGAACATGACTCCAAGTGCTGCTGGCCAAGGGTACATGATACAGTGACCTTTATCCAATTGCTCTTCTGCTTATCACATGGCTGTTTGTGATGCATGCCTAGCATAGACACGGAGTGAGGAAAAGAACTGTAACCATAGCGAAAAAAAGAAAAAAAGAAAAGATTAATAACCAGAAAACGTAAGGTGAATGACCAGAATATTTCTGGACCTGGCTTTAGACTTCTTTCTTTAAGCTTCTTTAAACCTGGCTTCTATTTGGATTGATCCTCTGTGGTCTCCTCCCTTAAAGATGATAGATATATGACATTTGAAATGTAATTCACTTAAGGAGTTTGGCTTAAATGAACACCAAAGAACAAAATCCATCTCCCATGGAATATTGCAAAGGCATGCAAAAATGTCTTTGTGCATGGCTGGAATACTTAAATATTTTGAACAATCAGTTTCTTCAGGGAAAAAAAGGATCCTTTTCATGCAGAATGGGCACTTTTCAGAAGAATTGTGTTACAAAAAAACCCACTCTCCATCAAAACATCTGCGACTCATTTCCAGACCACTATATATAATGATAGCTAATTTGATTCATATTTTCATCTTTCTCTTCACAAGTTGTGTGTAACAAGATGGTGATTTTCACATATGGCTTTACATTTCAGCTATGCTTGTCAAACAGTCTTTGCCTATAGATCATTAACTGCCAGTCTGTTGAAAAGATTCAAGACCCAAAATTTAATTGGTGTTGAGCTGCTGTGACATGGTATAGATGGTGGGATTTTCAAAATAGCTGGTTAATCTACCTTTATTGCTACTGAAGTCAGAAATTATGTCTGGAAAGGAAGATGAGGCTGTTCTTGGATACAAAGGTACAGTTTCTGCCAGCAAATATTAAAAGACTGGAGCTGTTCAGAGCAATAGTAAATAGTAGGGTCTGGCTTTCAAAAGATCTCAACACCAAGCTCACTTCAGAAAAGCAGTGCTGAGTTGTGTCCTCCCTGGTGAGAATACTGGGTGGTGAAGAATGGTTGGGTGTGCCTGGCATATTTGAACATCTGGGCATTCCATTGATGTACCAGCCAGGAATTGGGGTGCATGTGAGAATGTGTCCTCTAGTGGGGATGGTGAACTGTTTCAAACCAGTCTTTTGGGGCTCTTTACAGGACTGAGATTTTTAAAAAGCACCTCTAGAGCTCAAATTCAATTGAAAATAGATAGCCCGTGTTCCTCATCCACTGAAGAACATTTTATGTGAGTGCAAATTGGAGAAGTCAATATCTGTAGACTTCTGGCCCTAAGATATCACTGAAATTTGTCCCTAAATGACTTGGAACAGAGCAAGTGCCACTGATTTTAGTGAGGGAGATGTTGGCATTTATGGACGACTACATACAGGGCTCTGGAGTTCTTTTTGGCATGCCCAGGCCAACACATACGTGGGGAGAGGGTAGGACAGGGTTTTCCCACATCACCTTCACGACCAGAACCACGTAGGTGTTTACCTCTGGCCATGGGAGTGCCCTCACTTAAATCTTGCTCCACATTTGGCTGATGATGGGGTTGGGATGAGGAGTTCAAGGGACAGCTGCCCAGCACCCCTGAGGCCTGTCATGGAGGGCAGCTCTAAGCACAGGATCTGGGGAGGCTGCTGTGTATCCCTTGTGTCACCCAACCCAGTGGGTGATCCCCCTGCCAAGGCATAGCCTGTGCCTGCCCACATTGAGAGAGATCCTGGGGACTTTCCCGGTGAAAACAAGGGGCTGGCAAAGTCAGGATCTGGGAATGCTTGTCTGACTAGTAGAATTAGGACTGACTCCAAAAGGGGGTTTTTGCTCTTTACTTCCTCTTGAAAATGGGACTTTGACTCCTAAGTGAGTAAAGAGCTTTTAAAAACATGAGCTTTAACCTTTTTGAAAATCCCAACCTTGATCCCCACCACCAGTAATTTGCATTGGTACTGCGTGAATGAAATTAGCCCAGTATGTTTCCTGGCATTATTTGCTTACTTGGAAAGTCTGACTATCTCATCCTTCTGTGTCTGAATTCTCTTTTACTCTTGTCTCCAAGCCATCTGGGGCAATTGGGTTTAATCCTATGCAGACCTTTGGAGTTGGGGAGTTTTATTCTCCCTTTTTTCCCCCTCTCTCGTTTTTTTTTCTAACAGACCTGAGGCATTTGGCTCACAGCCTGGGGTGAATAAAGAGAAATAAGGAGGAGAGGGGAGGAGTCTGAGTGAGGTGAGAAAACCCTGAGAGCATGATGAGGCAAAGGACAGAAAGTTGGCTGCCATGGAGGTAGAGGAGTAGTGACAATATACAGAGGGTGTGATGGCACAGGCTGAAGGTTGTGTTCTATCATGGGATTTGGTGGAGGAGGAGGAAAAGCCAGAACATATTAGGCCACAGGTTCTGGTGAGGTCTGACACATCTCTGTGAAGAAGTAGCTCAGTAATGTTCTACCCTCTCTTTTTGCATTGTTAGGAGGATGATGCGGGCTGACTTTACAAGGAGGTGGAAATTAGTCAAGGGGAACATAGGAAAAAAAGAATAGGCAAATGTGGGAAAAGAAGAAAGGGTATGCTGCTAGGCTGAACAAGGAAAGAGGTAGACGGAAAGGTAGAGGGAAGTGTCACAACAGCACAAAGTTTAAATGGAATGTAATTTCCTTGATATTCCAGCCTTTCCCATATGGAGGAAAATCCCAGCATTTGCAGAGACAAATTATGAAATCCCTGATTGTGTGGCTGAGCCCTTTCCTTGCAAAGGGAACTGTAAGATAGGGACTTGAGATACTGATTTTTTAAATTTGGAATTTATGATTTACGGTCTTTTTTAAGGAGAAGGAGTAGCTTTTCGGAGTCACTTGTGGTCTAGAAGGGGAAAAAATTGTGGCATAATTAGGGACAAGAAGAAAAGGTAAAGGCTTTCCTATGTTTTTTGTCACCTGAATGTGGTGGGAAAAAAATAGGGCTTATGTGTATATCCATAGAAAAAATGCAGATGTGTTCTTGATCTGGATTTTTTTTTAACCTGAGCTAGATAATTCAGATTAAACCAGATAAACCAGAGCAATCTGAGAGCCATCAATGTTATTTTAACTGGAATTATCTGATCCAATTAAGAGCTCAGATTTGTAGCCTTGCCCTGTGCTAGACAGCTGTAGCTGTGTCCATGTTGGCTCTGGTAAAAATATCTGTGCAGTCACCATGGGAGGGTTTGGCTGTGATGGCAGCTCTGAACTCTTGTGCCTGGCTGTGCTGCCCCAGGAGCAGAGAGAACTGGAGAGATTGCTGGAGTTATCCACGATCAGACAGGGAATTTTGCACAGACAGAGATATCCCAGCACATGGAATTGGATAAGCAAAGATTTAATGTTGGGTTCCTGTTAAGAATATGCAGAATTATGAACACTGAGCTTCTTTCCCAGGAGCATTCCTCAATACTGATTTAAAATGTACTATTTCTACCAATATTCCTGCCAGAAAATTAATTTGGTAAAATATTTGTTGAAAACAAGTATGAAAAGGGGGCTGGCACAGGGCTGAAGCAAATTAATGTTAAGGATTCAAATGAATATTAAATCTCTTTTGCAATAGTACATTCCTGCCTCTAATTATGGCTCTGGGTGAGTAAATGACTGCAAAGTCACTCCTGGAAGGCGTATATACAGCCATCAGTGTGATAGCAGCCTTGCAGCTCCAAGTGGGTGGATGACTTGAGCACTATGGTAATGATCTGTGGAGCCTTCCCTGCCTTGGAGACAAATTCCAGCTGATCTCCCATCAATAGTGGGATGAGCATTATTGCCTGTGGAGAAGCTCTGCAACAGAGAGACATCCAGAGGCTGGGGTCTATCAGGACATGCCGGGCACAGATCTGCCAGGTCCAGGAAGTGCCCAAGGAGGCCAGGCCTGAGCAATTGGAGTCCTTAGGACAAAGGACCCTGCAGGGATACTGGTGTGGATGGGAGCTGCAGGAAGTGACCACCCATTCCAACCAGCTCCAGAGATCTCTTGGTTGCATTCACCCAGGGTCAGATGTACCCTTTTATGTACCTGAAGCAAACAGAAAATTTTGGACTAAAATAAGGAAGTATTTTGAGATGCAATGGCCTGTGGTACACAGGACCAACCAGAGTGATCTGAGGGCTGTGGAAAGCCTGCCTGGGATGAGCTGACCTGCCTGTATCTACTGTAGAAGAGTTGTGCTGGTTCCCAGAAGCTGGGTTCCAGTGCTGTGTCCACAGGCTCCTGCCCAGCACTTGGAGCCAGTTGCATGGTGTGAGGGATAATTTGTCAGGAAAACAGCCTCCACCATATTTTTTTTTTTTAAGCTTTTCCCCGTTGTCTCTTGCTCCTTTGTTACTCATCCAAATGGCTTTTTGTTTCGTGATAGGTGACTTTGGCTTTGTCTTCCTCATACCATTATTTTTCTTCAGCTTCTTTCACTTTCTCCTCCTTGTTTCCCTGCCATCCCGCTCCTTTTGTTCCCTTCCTCCACAGTTTATGCCAGTAGATGGTGGTATTCAGCAAGTTCTAGGAGTGCCAATGTCGCTCCCTTTGTCACTGCTGTCTGTCCAGCTCGGCAGCAGGGAGAGCTGTTCGTGTGCCAGTTTGTCTGTGCCTGGGTGACTGTCACAGCGGTGACCTGCATGAACAAGAAGCACAAGTTCTGCTAAATTACTCTTTATTTTCCTGCTTGTTAAGTCAGTGAAAGAGCTGTCATATTGACAAAGAGTCATAAATGTCACCAGGGTCATCAATTATTAGTTGTGATATACGGGATTTGGGAGAACTTTGTGTACACATTTCTGTGGGGGGTTACTCACCCAGCTGGCAGAGGCTGTGTTGGTTTTGTAGCCTGCTGTTTGACAAACAAAATAGTGCAGGAAATAGTAGAATCATAGAATGGCTTGGGTTGGAAGGGACCTCAAAGATCATCTAGGTCCAGCCCCTTCTGCTGTCCCAGGTTGCTCAGAGCTCCATCCAATCTGGCTTGAAGTCTTCCAGGGATGGGGTATCCACAGCTTCTCTGGTCAACCTGGGCCAGAGCCTCACCACCCTCATAGGGAAACATTTCTCCCCAATACCTAATCTAGACCTACCCTCTTTGATCTGTAAGCCATTCACTCTTGTCTTGTCACTCCAGGTCCTTGTAAAAAGTCTCTCTCCATGTTATTTTGTAGGCTTCTTTCAGGTATGGGAAGGCCACAATTAGGGCATCCCTAAGCCTTCTCTTTTCCAGGTGGAAAAAACTCACTTCTCTGAGCTTTTCCTGATAGGAGAGATGCTCCATCTTGGTGGCCTGCTCTAGGCTTGCTCCAACATCTCCGTGTCCTTCCTGTGCTGAGGACTCCAGAGCTGCACGCAGCACTGCAGGTGGGGTCTCAAAACAGCAGAGGGGCAGAATGAATCCCCTCCCTTGGCCTGTTGCTCAGGCTGCTTTGGATACAGCTTCAGGGAATGAGGGAACTTATTTCTGGATAAGATTATCACTGGTTGCAGGTCTTGGGTCTGGATGCCCAATACAGATAGTTGGATTATAAAACCTCAGACCCCTTTAAACTCTCTTGTGTCAGGCACCAGAGAATTGAAGTTCATGGTACTTCAGCAAGTGAGCTTTCAGCAAGCCTCACCTCTGCTTAAGGGCAGGATTTGCTGCAGTAGGCTGGCTGAGAGTTTTCCTCTTATCATGGAAAGTTTAATGGGACTGCACCTGCTTTGCAGCCAGTGTGATGCCACCAGGGAAGAGCCTTATTCCAATACGAGAGCTCACTGCTCTGCAGGGGAAACTGTGGCTGCTCTTCCACACCTGCATCTGTTTTATTAATTCATGTGATGTCCATGTTCCTCCTTGGAAATATTTTTATACCAGGACTGATGCTTACTTGTGTCAATAGGAGGCTGCAAAGCAGTTACAGAAATTTAATAGAAATTCTGTTAAGGATTAAAGCAAGGATTTTCAAATTTGAGGGTGGGTGTAGAGTGCAAAATTCCTTTTGAAAAAGGATGAGCAGCAGTACAAGCAGCACGTGTGCTAGGTTCTGCTCTGTGATGCTTCTTGTAAGATCTAACCAGCACTGGCCAAAGTTTTTTTAGAAAAAGAAATGCTTCGAGTATGAAACTCTTCTTGCCTTGCTTCTAACATCCCTCTATATTTCTCCTTTATGGTCATTCCATCCCAAGTCCCTTTTGGGCAGGCTTGAGTGGGAATAGTATTTATTCTTTCTCTGAGTGTTTATTATATTTATAATTTGAACTCCCTTCCTATGGATGGCTTAACTCCAGTGGCAGATCTGAAACAAATTTGATGTGTACTATAGAGAATATAATTAGTTAAGAGTAGCCAGAAAATAAAAACTAAAATGTTGAAGTGTGAAGCTTTCCTTAGGCTGGAAAATTATTGCTTCATTATAGAAAAACTCCTGGAGAAGTCTGAAGCAGTGTGCTGGGTTGGGTGTATATTTTAAAAGATTTTGCAGGTCTCTGGTATTCAAGAGTTGCCTAGAACTTGCTTCCTACAAGAAGTTGTTTTAAACAGTTTTACCTGAAAAACAAATACTTTGCAGATCTAAAGCAAGAGTCACTTGACCTTAGAAACCTTAAACATAACCCTGAGAAAGACCGTGAGTGTCACTGCAAGAGCTGCTGCGGTTTCCATGCCCCAGCCTGTCACCGAGAATACCCTTATCTCTTGGTAGTGATGTACCTCAGCAAAGCATCTTGTCCCAGGAAGTGTCTCTCTTCCTTTTTCAGTTGCAGCACCCTATTGTTTCTTGTTCTTGCAAGAAGTGTTTCATAGCCAATATGTCTCTTTCCCATTCTTTCTCTCCTTTGTCATTCCCTGGGGCTTAACCAGCCCGGTTGATAAACGTTCATCAGCATGCTGTGGATTACCTCATCTGAAGATAAGAACTCAATACACAATTACAATTCTATTTCCAAATAACAGTTGGCCAGGCTGTAATGCCTTTCCTCTTCCCAAGAGAAGAATATTTGATCTGAGCTCCAGAGTGAAGTCCAATGGATTTTGATTAATTATTATTTTTTCAGTACTTCTCTTCTTTAATTTTCATCTTGTTTTTATGGATATATTCCAAAGATTGCTGTCCCACATCTGAATATCTTTGAATAAAAAGTGTGTTCTCCAAGATCCTGAGATGAATGATATCTATGTCTCCTAAATGTTAGCAATGTTACTAATGTTGCTTTGTTTCCACATGTATTAACAGGACTGCCTTAATGATGCCTTTTCCATGCAGAAAAACACTATTAAAATGTCTCTTCCTCTACTATTTTTGAAGTATGCTTTATCCAAATTTCTTTTGTGAGGAGGTTGCAATAAGAATCAAAAGCAAGAACTACTATAAGGGGGAATTTCAACATCTGAAATAGTGTTTCATTTTTTAATTCAAAGATACTTTTTGATCCACAGTCACAGTGTTTAGTTTGGGATTTTCATTGAAACTGAGTTTTCAATAAAAACTCCTGAATTTTGCTGACAGTTGAATTGTGTTAGTTGAAGATGGCAAATTCCTTCAACAGAAGTCGTGCCCAGTTCTAATCAGCAGTGCTGGAAAAAACTGTCTGATGCTGCAGAAGTCCCCTGCAATCTTTGAAAAGACATAATGAGCTCTGGACTTTCTTCCCTCCGTGTAACCCTGACCCACATTGCTGCTGCTCTCCCAAATCATCCTGCTGACACCAAACCCTGCTCAATGTGGAGCTGAAATTGCCAGTGCATTATGATGTGTTTGTACCAGCAACATCTGCAGGCTTGGGGTTAATTTCCAGAAAAACGTCTCAGGCCACCTGAACAACATTTCACTAATCCTAAATGCAGTTCTTTGCAGGAGAGAGCTGTAGTGTGCTAGAACCCATTTCTAACCTGTTTGCCCACTGAAATGCTGCTCTCCACTCTACCGGAGCCAGCTGACCCATGGGGAAATGTGTGATGGACACTGGTCCTCTCCCTTGCTCTCAGCCCTGGGTTCAGAGGGGTTGTCCATGTAAATAATACATGTTTCTAATGGGATGCTAATTTTAGGATTCCTGGCTAATTGCAAGTAGACACTTGGTTGACTTCACAGTGTAAAGTACAGCTCACTTCAGCCACTAGCACTGCCAACCAGTTTTGCTAACCCAAAGCATTAAGAAGCCATGAGCTAAGCTTCTCAAATCACACCACTGGTTGAAAATTATGAGATTTTGTAAGTAACACCTTCTAGGGAGTTTATTTGACTGGGGATTGTTCATGGTTCTATGCTTCATTATCTGCAGCTGAGGGAATTAGCATTTGACTATTCTGAGTTTTTTTTCTCTAATAGCAGCTCTGATCATTGCCCCTGATATTATATACTGATATATAATTGTTATTGAATACTGGTCATATGCACCAGTATCAAACCCAGCCTATCAAATTTGACTCTCAAACTTGAGCAGAACTTCCTGAAAAATTTTAAAGATAAGTGTATGGGGTAATTTCAAAGATACTTGATCCAGACATTTCCAGGTTATGGGACTGACAATTCATTATCATTCTTAGGTTTACATGGCATGAGATGACATTTCCAAAAGGATGTCTGGTTAGTCCTGCTCTCATGTAATATTCCAAACTCTTGGAATTTAGGTTTTGGTGGGCACTGGGTGAGGAATAGCATGGGGTGACATCCATAGGAGAGAACATCCTGTGGTATAATAGGCACTACCATGCCCCTTCTTAAAGGGATTTTTGCTTTCCTTACAGGGTCTTTTTCCCAGCTTTTATCCACTTAGATATTACAGAAGGTGTTCTGCATGAAAGGCAGTTTTTATAGTAGGGAGGTACTAATGAGGGGTGGAATGGAAGGCCACGTCATTATTTTCTCTTTTTTGTTGCTGGCTATTTAAATAAAAGGAACTTCCTTTTCAGAAATTATCATTGTTTGATAGTTATGAGAAACTGAATAGTGCTGGGATGAGTCTCCTCTTTGGTCCTTGCTGTCTCCATTGTGCACCTCTGCACACACAAACCAAATGAAGCTGAAGGGTCTCTTTCCAGTTTGAAGAAGGCAAAGGAGAAAATACTTTATTCCTGTTGTCTGTGACTTCTTGGTAAAATGCCAGTTTTTGAAGAGTCCCAGACTTGCTCTGGGAACACCTCTGGTAACCAAAGATGTAGAGGTGGTTTCTCTTGTATTCCAGGACTCTCCAGGTGTGTACAAAGTATAAAACAGGCACTGATGCCGATGAGATATTCCTGCCAGCTCCTGTCCTTTCATCTGAAGTTGGTAAGGAACCTCCTTTGAAAAGCTTTTTACTAGGAGAAAGTAAGTCTCTCCCAAGGATCAGTGCCACGACAGGGAAAGTAAATGGCTCATAATATGGGAGATCTCACATCTCCATCTTTTTCATCCCCTACCAGAAGCTCCACTTCAGCACCCAAAGTATCTTCTAATGTAGCATGTAGTGTCTTGTACAAGGCTTCCCTAGATACTGTAACATGCAAGAGAAGCTTCAAGGTCTGTAGAATGAAGTCAAGATTACAGTTAGGGGTGGATTTCATACCCCAAACCCTCTGTGCTTGTGCATAAGAGTCCCTGACATTTTGGTATCAAAGCTTTCTAGAGGAAAATACAGTATGAATGCTTTTTCTCAAGCCCTGATAAAAGCTCTGCAATTCCATCAACATTAATTGCATGTCTAAAGACAAAACACCAAATTGTTTCTTTGGTCTTTCTTGTTTTGATTTTACTTTTTCCTTTTGTTAAAAAAAATCAGCATTGATGCATTTAAAAACACGGGAAATATTTTTGTTTCTTTAAACCTTTTTGGTATAAATATATATATATATTTTGGTAGAAAAATTTCTCACTTTTCTTCTAGTTGTGATCAGTGTCTCATCTGCACTTGTCATGTGTTATCCAGATCTAATCAGAGCAGGCATAAGGAGATGCTTGAAGCTGTCACAATGGCAGATATATTTGAAAAGCTTTCCGTGAACAAACTCTGTGCAAGTTGGTGGTGGGGGAAGGGAAAGTAAAACTGAATTTTAAGCTGTTTGGGAGAGGCACTGTCATTATGTGCTGTGTGCATTAAATGCAAACACAGAACAGGTTCAGGTCTGTGGCTGCTGCTCTTAGGTGTGACAGCAGTACAAATGAAATAATAAGACCAGGTAATCTCAGCTGGTCATTAACCCTGCAGTAAATGCCTGTTTCATTTGCCAGGTAGGAGCACTCAGGGACCTCAGCTAAAATTGGCACCTTATTGTGCTAAGCACACACAGACACCTAATTAAAGACAGTCCCTTTCAATGAAGTGTTTTTTGGTGTAGATGGGCAAGATAGATAAAGGGTGGGAGCATAATCAGCCCTGTTGCACAGACAGGGAGCTGAGGTGCTCTGGTGCCCCAGGGGCTCTGCTGTGGGTTTGCTGTGCTATCCTGGAAAGTTGCTCTGGTCAGCAGGGTCTTACAGCCCAGCTCCGTACTTCAGCCTCAAGCCCAACCTTCCCCTGCAGAAGGATGCGCCGAGTTTCTTGTTGCTTAAGTAGAATCCTCAATTTACAGGTTCCTTGTTCCTCTTTTAAAAAAAGCTTCCTGATAATTTTGGTTTCTCTCATCCTCTCGGTGTGTTAGTCATCATTTAAAATACACACAATGATTTAAATGAGTCTGATCATGTTCTAGTACAATATTTCAGGGTGGCTACTTGGTGTGACTTGCATTGAGGACATGAAATGCCAGAAGGACCAGTGCAATCAACAGCAAACCTCTGTGCCAGAGCGAGTGGGTGGGGTCATGTGCCGTATACAAGGGATTCATAAATGTTTACTATAATTTGCTGCCTGATTATATTTGACCTCTGTGGGTTGGCACATGTACTGATTTATTGCATCCATGCTATCTTAATTACTAAGGACACAGCTGAGAGCTTTTTGAAATTAAAAGTTACTTATTTTCCTCAATTACTTAAGTGCAGAGGCTCAGGCACATAGGCAGTTGTATTTTTCTATCAAGAGAATATATGATTTGTACAGCCAGTTACACTTGTTTGTGGTTCCCTGGACTCTGGGTATGTGCAGAGGCAGGCACTCAGAGCTGGCTCATAGAGATATGTTTACCAAGACTTAGCAAACTTTTCCTTCTCCCACTGCTGGTCCTGCTTACAAAATATTGCTTTTCCGGGTCTCAGCTGGAACTGGAAGGCAAAATGAGGAAAGTCTCTCAAAGGTTGCTCCCAGTGTTTTTCTAGCCCAGCTGGATGCAGGTATTATTGGAGACCTCATGAGAAGGATTATTCCAACAAAATTTTCACCCTGGCCTCATGGACTAAGGGATACAAACAACTTTTAAATAAGTATCCAAACTTACACTTGCTTAGCCAAAGTGAGACAGTGAAGCTTTTGAGGCAACCCTGCTAGCACACTCATTGTTGGACCATTTTGAATGTACGACACCAAGCAGCTATGTAGCAGGTCAGCAGAGATTAATTGGATTTTTTTTAAAGTTCTCTTTTAAATGTTGAAAATACCTCTGAACAACCACGTCAGACATTAGGAAATCTGGTTTTCTGTCAGCTATAGCCCTGTCTTGACTTTTACAAATTTGGGGAAAGATAATGAGAAGCTGTTTGAGATTTTAAGTTCTCTGTCCGGAACTTGAGACTTCCTCAAAGTCTCCACCTTTCAGAGGCCCTCTCAGCGTAGCCTTTAAAACAGAAGGGTCCAAATTGTTCTTACCTTTCTCTTAGTTACTGTTGCACTCCTGTGTGCAGAAAAGGTACATGACCACATCTATGGATCTGAATTTGCAGGTGCTAGAGCAGAGTTGTGGACTTAAGGATTTACAGACTTTATTCTTATTTCACATTAATTGTGCTCATACATAATTCAGCTGCAGCTGATGGCATTTGTCTTCACATCAGATAGCAGAACAATGCAGTAATTTTCAATATCTGATTCCATGATTGCAAAAATCCTCTGCAGGACCCAAGACAAGTAAAATATTCACATCTCTTCTGAAAGTGGAAACAAGCTGTAAACTCTGAACTGCTATAAAAAAGGTGGTAATTAATTTTCTTTAAACCTCTGTGATATTTCCTCTCATGCTCATGCCAGGATTTAAAATACATAGTGCAAACAGCAACTTCATACAGAAGTATGTTTCTTCCTTTGAGATCACTTGTTGAGAAAGCAGCTGAAATAAATCCAAGCTATTCCAGTCCTAAGTCTGCCTTCTTTTCCAGAGTGTGAGGAGGAAAAGGAGTAGACTGAATTATCACTCCATGTGTGAGCTGCTATGAATCCCACAGCTGCTGTCGGACAAACCAGGCAGCCTACAGGCAGGCAGGATCCCTCAGTCTAACCTTCCAGCCCTCCTTGCTGCTCAGGCCACTCATGCTAGTCCTGGGAATGCAGCACAAAGAGGAGCACGGTTCCCTGCTCACCCACTGTGCCCCTACAGTGCAACTGGGGGTGTGATAGCAGAGCAGATAGCCAAATAACAACCAGCTTTAATCTTCCCCAGGTTTGCAGCAGGCTGGACAAGCCTGCCTGGGATGCCATGTGCATATTCAACATCTGCTGCCTGAACAGGGTGTTCTCCACTGCTTAAGGTACCCAAAGGAGCAGGACTGAAGCTGGTCAGTGTGCTGCTGGTATGCCTTTGACTGCAAGGCTGCTGCAAATTGAGGTGTTGGAAGTTCTCTGTCCAGAATCACTTTTGAGATGGTCCCATTGCTGTCCAAATCTCAAGTCCCATTGCTCTCACTGCTGTGAATCTGGAATCACTTGCAGTTGGAATGTGCAGGACATCTCTCTGTACAGGCAAGTTAGATCTGACAGGGGAGTGACTTCTCAATGGTCATGCCAGAAGGCCAGAATGATCTGGAAACAGACCAAATTGCCAGTCCAGATCCATAATAACAACAAGAAATAATTTTCTCTAGATCAGGATCTGTTTATATATCTGTGTAACAAAAGGATATTAAGTACATAAGACCCAATGATGGAGGAGAGAAAAGTAGGGGAAAGGTAAAAAAGCACTGGAAACTTGAGACAACAAGGGAGAGAAAACTGAAGCTGTTAAGATGTAAACATGGATGACGCATCCTCAGGTACGCCTGGCACAGGGAGCTGTGTCTGGGACTGTGCAGTACCAGAGGAAGAAGCGAAGTATAAGGAGCACAAAGCTTTCAAACAGGCCCCTGCAACAAGTCAGAACTAACCCCTGGGGTGAGATTGGAGGGAAATCAGCCTTAGAGACCTAGAGAGCCAGCTAGTTAAAAGTTGTGTAAACCCCGAGTCCAATGGCAGAAGAGTCCTGCATGAAATCATGATTCTACTGAAATCAGTGGCAAAAATCCCAGTGATGTCAGTGCAGCACCTCCTGGCACTTCCCCATAACAATCTCTGCTGCTTCTGCTAATGAGCTCCAGGACTGTATGTGGTGCCATGTCTGCATGAAGCACAAAGGGCAGTTATAGGTAGATGTGCACCAAAAGCACTTTTTCAGAAATGTGGCCCTTTGATTAGGTGTGTTTCTTTGAAAAGTATTCTTTGGGAAGTGCCACTGTCACATCAAAATATATGAAATCTTGAAGAACAGTAACTTTTCAGCTGAAGAAGGTGTCCATTCTGGAAAATGTAATTCATCCCAAGAACCTGATGGCACACCAGAGACACTATCTTGAGCCCCAGTATTCAGGGACCGGCTGGAATACTGCAATGATTTTCTATCTCCATGTCAAATGTCACAGCACAAACACTCATTCTGTTTTGTGAGCAAGGAAGAAGCTGAACTCAGAGGCCTCCTTGGACAAAACCCTGTTTGTCCAGCCACTGCATAGGAAAAATCAGCTTCTTCCCAGGATAAGCCAGAATCTTGCCACCCATCAGAAGGTGTATTGTCACCTTTCCAAGGGTAACAGCATCTCGGGCTGAGTCCCTGGATGCAAGAATTGGACCGGGACCGACTGTGGCAGTCAGTAGAGGGGGGCAGAGAGCTACACATGGAGTGGAGCCTGTGCTTAGCTTTGCAGCTTTGGGAGCAAATGTGTGAGAAGTGGCGTTTCGTGCTTTGCTTTTACAGTGCACTGGAGTGTTGGTCAGTGAGCAGAGACCCTGCATGCTTGGATGGATGGAGAATAATAGTTCAACAAAGGAGCATTGTTGGATAAATCTTACTTAAAATGAAGGCTGGTTTTGCAAACCAAATTCATAGCCATGACAGGCAAGACTTCATTTTATCTGCTGCTAAAAGGAAGATGCTTAAGGGCCTGTCTCCAAAGGGAAAATACATGCTCATTTAATTGCATCTGTTCTGGTGAAGGGAGAGTTCATTATTATTACTATTTATTATTATTATTATTATTATTATTATTATTATTATTATTATTATTATTATACATATTAGAAAGAGCTGTGTGCTGTAATATCCTTCACTGCAACCACATTGGTTAGCACTGAGAATGCAGTATAATAGCAACACGAGGCACATAGGACTCGTTTGGCCTGTCCTGGTTGTTCCTTAATTACGCATTTATAAAATAAGAGGTACAGCACCTGTGGAGATTCCCAGCACCTCCTGCAATTCTGAGGCAGGGGCTGCACTGCATGAGAGGGGTAACCAAATCCTGTGAGTGTGTTTACATTTTGAACTTACCAAATCTTCCCAAGTGGAATGCAGGGTCCGGTTTCAGCCAAGGAACTGTTAGCAGTGAGTGAGAGTTAATGGATCAATCTGCTGTCTCTTGTCAGTGCTTTTACTGTTGACTTCTGGAATGTGTTTGATGAAAACAAAGCAACTTCTTGAGACAGAAGATACAGATGTAGCATGTTAGGGTTGGGACCTACACGAACAATAAAGCAATGTTATCAGCACTTCGCTTCCCCCGTGCTGCTTGCCAACACTGACAATAGAATAGTGGCAAAGCATTTCTTTTTTTAACTACCATAACTGTTTGTTAACCATTTGCTCTGATTCTCTTTGCAGACATAGTTAGATGTTGTGCTGGTGCTGGATATTTTATCTGGGACAATGTTGCACAGCCCCTTGCTGCCTTTCTGTGGCCAGTGGAAACTGAATTAAAATAGAATTTTTAGTACTGTTCAGCTGAACCTGTTGAATTTCTGTTCTAAACTTCTGATCAAAACTGTTGGCTTCCTGTATTTTACACACTGCCCACCAGCAGAATGCCCATGCACCATGCCAATCTTATGGGATGATACCTATACCCCGGTGAGTTAGGCTATGACCCAAATTGCAGTGTGATTTTGGAGCATGTGGTTTACTCCTGCCCAGCAGAATGGAGTGTTGTGTGGAGGGACCCAGGCTAGCTCCTGGGAATACTGTGGTGAGGGCAATCAGATTATATTCCACTCTCCAGCACTAGGATATGCTCCTCTCTCTGAGCCAGGGTGTTGGGAGTCATCTCTGATGTGCCTGCTCAGCACTATGGATACCCCCTTGCTGTGTAGACATAACCACAGAGGCTAAAGCCCAGATCCATGGAGGTATTTCGGCTTTTAACTCTCACTGAAATGAGCAGGAGTTAAAAGCCTAAATACCTTTGGGGATTTGGGCCTAAGTGGCTTACAGAAAGCCTGTGGCACAGCAGAGGCTCAGAGATTTTGATTCAGAGGCCAGTGCCTCTGATATGAAATCATTCTTCCTCTCTACATCTGGTAGCAGTTTGCATTCACATTTCCCAGCTCAGGCCATCAAAAATATGCCCATGCTTAGGACAGGAGATGAAGAATAATTTAGGTAATTGAAACTACAGCAGGAATGTGATTCTGTCAGAGGGCTGTTGCCTGACCTGGAATTTAACCAGACAAGTAGGGACTGGGGAAACTGCGCGTCAGCTCCCGCCTTTCAGGTGCATGGAAGGCAGACAGTTTCTTTGGAAGAAGGGCTATAAATAATTGAGCTTATGTGTCTGTTGAAAAGGAAGCCATATTGCTGGGAATGAAAGCAGGAGATGTGCCAAACACTTGCCTTGTTATCCACATGACTGTTTATCAGTTATAACTAGAACTGAGCCAGTAATTCTTAATGGGTAATTCATATGATGAATAACTCCCCCTTACCCTACATGTGAATGGTGTATGAACCAGCCATTACTTTCAAATATTTATTTACTAGTCACAATTATTTGTTTAATACTGTGAATAAGTCATAGTTTGTGTAATGTTTTCAGGCAGTTATCTGAAAGTAGCCAATACCCAGGCTATTTTCATTGGACAGGGAAGTAAATGTGGCCTTTTTATGATTATGCCAGTGTTAACTGAGGATAACTTGAAGTCAAAAGGCTGGATCCCTCACTGATGTAATTTGGCATAGCTCCATTTTTTTCCCATTGATTTCAAATGAGCAGTGTTAATTCACACCAACTTACTTGAAGGCCCTGAAAAGAAGAATTGTACGAAGGAAGAATGACTCCCACACCATATTGTCCCAGGACTGGCTAAATGTACTGCATTTCACAGTCACATCTTTTCATTAACATTCTCATATGTATAAATTCAAAATTCACATTTAAAAACATCAGTTGTAATTAATATCTCAGTTGCCTATTAGTGAGTAACTTTGCAGTGAATTATGCTTGTGTGATTTCACACACAAATGATGCTTTTTGCAGAAATAGTCCAAGTTCAGTTTTTATTTGCAAGGCAGTGGAGAAATTGTTTTGAGGACAAATCTGTGGCTTGTGTTGAGGTTAACCTCAAAAACTTCCTTGTTCAGTGTGCAGGACTTTTCAGTTCCAGTATTACTTTTACCATTACAAAATCTTCCCTTATATAAGACTCACTGACGTCAGTGGAGCTTTGCCACTTGTATTTGCCTTATCAGATTTCCAATCCTTAAAGCTATTTTAGAAGACATTTTTAACCACCTTCTCTGTGGTCCCCAGTTAATGATGGTAAAAGTGGAGCTAGGGGTTGTGTTGGGTTGTGAGGGGTGTCTCTCTGATTCTTGCACCTGTTTCCTGTGGTCTCCAAGGGCTGTCTGCCAGAAGGATATGGAATACTTCGTGCCTTGTTTGTCTCCTGTATCTGTCCCTTTCTGAAACAGTTCCCTCCATTACAAAAGCAAATTATATGTAGTGATACCACAAGAGAACCAGGTTGGAATTAAAGGCTTGGTCACTAAAAGCAGATTTGTAGGTAGTTTCTGTTTCCAGATTTCCAGAGCAGCACACCAGGCTTGCACTCAACATACTGCAAATTTGCCAGCTAAATCTCTAAACACCTTTGTTTTTCTTTGGCATTTCTTATCTAGCTGTACAGAAAAAATTGTTACCACGATGTGGCCATGGTCTTGGCTGCAGGATCTTTGTGTTCATGGCAAAGAGATTGTTAACAGCACTTCACAGGGAGAAGTCCTGTGCTTTTCTTTCTTCTCTTTTTTATTCTTGCTCTTCACTATTTCCTCTCTACTAATGCTGTAGCTCCTAGAAATGCAAAAGCATAAAGAAAAAAAAGTCACATTTCAGAAAGATCTGTTGTTTTTCTTGATGGAGTAGCACAACTAATTTGAGTGTTAAAGAATCTACTCAGACTAAATGTCCAGGTGCATGTCATTGCTCACTACATGTAATTTACTAATGAGTGGATCCAGACAAACAAACTGAGGATCCAGCATGCCCTCTGGCTGCCTATAAAAATGAGGAAAGATAATGAAGTGGTGTGAATCAGGGCCTTTCTGTAGCAGCGAGGCATGAAAAAACTGGAACACAATAGCTTTTGCAGTTAGGTACCAAACACAATCTCAACAGTTCTGTACCCAAGCCCAGGGACAAGTCCATTCCACAAACCTTGAAAAACATACACGGCTGGCTATTTAATATTTTTCATGTCCCAGGCTTCACGTTTCTGGATGTCTACACTGTGAAATTTGTCTGTATTTGGGTTTTGGCCATGCAAAGGTAAGCTCGATTCTCAGAAAGCTCCTGACCTTTCTTTAATTACAAGCAAATGCAGGGGTTGATGGATATTGCCATACTGTTGGTCTCTGTTGAGTGAACATTAGTGAATGGCCTTCTGAGAAACAGAGGGGTCTTTGTAGCACAGCTTGCAGCTCACCAGGAACACACCTGACTACACCAAGCTCTTTTTAAGCAGAGCCCTGCACAGTGTCAAAGGAAAATGTTTTATTGTAAGTGTAGGGAAGAGCAGATGCAGAGAAGAAAGGTCAAAGAAGAAGAGAACCAACTGACCAGCTTAAACAGACTATTTTTGGGGATTTCTTAGCAAAAAACCTTTTTTTCTTCCAACCACTGTGATGGTGCAACCTTCACTGTGATGGTGATGCTGTGACCTGAAAGATATGGTACCTTTTGTATCAAGTCCTTCCAATCCACTCAAAGGCAGTAGTTCTCCAGCCATGTACTGTCATTACAGCTGTGTCCTGGGCTGTGATTCAGGGCTCAGCCCTGCAAACACTTGGTTTCCCATTTGTGTTTGTTCTTGTATGACTCCCTCTTATGAGACACAGTCCTCAGAGTTGCAGGATTGTCAGATTGTCCCTGTGGCACAGGCAGTCCAGGAGTCAGAGAACTCACCCAGGCCACACAGGGGAGCTGGCTGCCCGCATGGTGGTGCAGCCACACCGTGTGCCACTGGCTGGGGACACTGTCTACTCCTGTAGAGCTGCAGCAGGGTCCTGGTATGTTGGGCTATTTCAGCAGGACAGACATGTGTGCATGCCCCATATGGAGATGCCTCTAAGGGGGACATTTGCATTTAATTTGAGATAACAGTGAGCTGCTGAAATGTCTCCCAGTGACACCGCCCCCCCCCCCCCCCCCCCCAACTGCACATTTATGTCACACTCACTCATGGAGGACATCAACCGGATTCCTCTGGGGTGGTTTCAGGACTGCACCTGGCCCAGACCAGCTCTTGCTGGTTGCTGCTGCCATTAGGCTTCAACTCTCCGAAGGAAAGCAGGGAATGGAAATGCCCTGTGTGGATGTCAGGTTCATGGCACCGACTCTATGTATCCATGTTCCTCTTGTTTTACGCCGCTTGCTGTTACAGATGTGGTCAGAGATGCTGCAAGTCCCACCCAAGCACATTGGCCTTCCTTCCCCTCCCCTGGGCCATGCTGTTCATTTCTGACATATATGTAACACTTTTGGAAATCACATTTCCTTTGGTGAGACTCTCCATGTGCTTGCAGTGATTTCTTTATGCACACACCTTGGTGAATAGGGTGAATAGTTCGGATAAGGCAGCTGCAAAGCTACGGGGTGTGTAAGGGGCAAAGGGTGAATTTCCTTCTCTCCCCTTCTATAGTATCTGATCACATCTCATGATATTCCCCTTCCCATTAGTTGCAATCACATAATTACCAGCCCTTGCTCTTTCGTGCTGCCTCTGGAGGCTGGCACTGTTGAAGCATGTAGTGCTTCCCTATGGACCCTCTGGGGCAAAGATAGGAAGAAACACTGAAATTAAATGTAGGTGGGGTAGCAATGATAATTATGTTGGATCATAAGTTCCACTGATATAATTAATGCCACCTAAGTTGTGGCTTGTGCAACTGCTTTGATTTATTGGTGATATCCACAGTTGGCAGAGTGATGTTTTTGTAGAGGGCCCATGGCTCTGATACACAGAATGATAGAAGGTGGATTTCATGAACATCGTGTGATAAGTCAGAAAGGTGGCTGTTTATGATGCTATTTAGAGGCACTGGAAATTGGGGACCCAGATAGGATTAATCAAATAGGCTGTCTGGCCCAATTAACTTCCCTCCAGCCCAAATCCCTCACACTGCTCTTAAAATAGCATTTTTCTACTGAATGTGACAGAACAAGCTCTAGGTGTTTCCAGCATTAAGTGACAGTAAAACATGGCTCTCACCTAAGTTCCAGTTTATGTATTTGTTTTATTGCTCAGGATATGTCTGGATTTTACAGCTGAGTATGTCAGGAATTTAGTTACAGGTTGAAACCACTTTATAATGCATGGCTATAAAGATCAAAGGTTGCAAAACCAACCTTGGAGAGCCAGGTCCTGCTCTTCCAAGGCTCATCAATCATCTCACATGATCTTACATTGTGTATTGTCATTTGGACAAGTGTTTATCTGTAGCATTGGACCAGAGACTCCAACAACTCTTAGGCTAAATATTGTCAGTGGTCCCTGACAGCATTTCCCTGCTTTTTATTTACCTGCTATCTCTTTTTCCTCCTCTGATTTTTTCTTCATATCAAAGTTGATAATTTTAGGTATGTGTTTCTCCTAGTGGCACACTGGGAATTCTCAGTTGTTCCAGCTGGAAAAAAATCAAGATCAATATAAGGTCAAGATAATGATCTTCCCTGGTTCCCTCTGGCTGTTTGCTGAAGACCATTACATTTGTACTTACTGAAGTTTGGTGATGCTCTGTCAGCCCATGAAGCCAAAATAAGGCAGGAAGAACCAAAATAAAGGTTTTATCAGTGAGTCTGACCATAATTTACCAGACAGGTCACTAAGGGAAGAATGAACCAGACTTTCTGCACCACTGCTGTCAGTCTGTGCTGGGGCACTGGATAAGTCACATAAGTTTTGTTTTCCCACATTTGCTTTTCTTTCAGTTGTAACCCCCTTAAGAAAGGGTCAGTCCTTTACATATCTGGGCAGTCTTAGGACAATTTCACTGTATTATAAAAAATTATCTTTGTGCAATTTATCATCCCAACTTTGCCTGGGAAAACTGGAATGCTTATTGTAAGCTTTTCTATGAAAGATTCCTTAGTGGGAGATATAGGAAGAACTGGTAGGCTCTGGGATCACTGGCAATTCTGGGTTTTTGATCTTCCTAAGTTAATTTATCCCCAAGATATGAATTCTGTCAAAAACATTTAAAAATTACTTTTTTCTCAAATAAAATATATTGTGCTATCTGAACCAAAATAGTTAATTTATTATTTTTTAAAACTGTTTAGCAGCTTCTAAGATGAAAAAATTCAGAATTTCTCCAGTAATATCACAATTAAATATTTCAATAAAAATGAGCATCTGTGTATTAGATCTAACAGTAAAACGTAACAGCTGTTAACTTGGGTTTTAGTTTTGCCTGCTTAGGAGATAGAGTTTGAGAAAGTCAGTGGGATAAAATGTACTTTAGTATTTTTGAGACCTAAAAGTTTTCCCTACTTCTGTTCCTGAATAAACTTCATAGAACCCTAACGAGTCAATTGAGTACATAGTCAGTTGTCATTTAAATTACAGGGTTATAAATGAGAATCAATCCGAGTGTCTGTTCAAATAACTCGTTTGTTTCCTTTTTGAAGTGGCTGTTTCTGCAGACCCAGCCCAGTTTTCTCACCCCATACTGCCCATTGCTCCCAAGGATTGCTGGGAAGAATAATGAAGAATGTAATTTGCTTGTTATTGTGGCTGTCACTGTCATGGCTGGAGGGTCAGAGTCCCATTTGACAGTGAAAAGCCAGATTTTAAGTGATTGCTGAGTCTTTTTTTTTTTTTTTTTTTACTGTCTTGTGTTTGGATATGTGAGAAAAGCTTAAAGGATTGAGCCTTAATTTTTGAAGGTGCCTGAGAAAAGAGTCTCAGGCACAACTGCTTCCTGTTCTACTTTGTGCCTTTGAGGGTGCAAGAAAGTTGCATCAAAAGGGAAAGCAGAAAAAAAAAAACCCAAACCAAAACAGGGAAGTTGTATTATCATTCTGAAGAAGCATTTTTATGCAAATGCATGTAACAGTTAAAATAAAGCTCATATTATGTTGCCTTTGACTTTTGTAACTGCTGGGGTGTGACAGGATTCAAACTTTTCATGGCATGCCAAAAATATTTCTTAACATAAAGTTACTTTGCCTAGCTAATGTAATTATGTCCATTACTCACAGGGATTCTGTCTTGTCCTGGACTTTGTCTTATTCCCATATTTACTGCTAGGAGGAGATGGAGCCAGGGTTGATACTGGCATTCTGGTGTTTCTTGCTGCTGCTGCTCCCCGCTGGCGAGCCTGCCAGAAGTTTCATGGGGAAGGAGGACACGAATCTGGCTTGCTCGAGGGTTGGGAATGACAGGAGTTCCTGGTAGAGCTGGAGGTGGAGGGAGGATTTGGGCTGGTGGCTGCTGCAGACCTGAGGCAGAGACTGGGTGAATCATACTGGATGGATCCCCTATGGGGCCATGAGCTGTATTTCCAGCTGGAAGGATCCCTGGGGATGAACTGAGTCAACACTGACTTAGGCTGGGGGTCTGGCTTGTGTAGATTTGTGCAGGTCTTCAGGAATACAGTCATGGGAGGGTAAGGAACTGGTAAAGGCATAAGCCTACGTTTGGCAGCACTGGGACCCTCTGCTTGGATTTTCACCTGAGGCCATTTGGGATTCCAGTTTGAATTTGGCTGCTTGGCTGCTTTTGTTGAGGATTAGGTTGTGTACCATTGGATGGAAATTTCAAAGACATGCAGCAAAAAGTCTTTTAATCTTCAAGAGGGCAAAGTTGTTTCTCCCCATTGGTGTCCATCACTTCTGAGGGAGCCATTTTTCCATCCTCTGGAGGCACAGCCCAGAAGTTTGGGTCACACATCTCCGTAAGCACAGGACCATGTAGATCCACTGCTCCCTGCCCGCCTGGGCAGGGGTATGGGCAGCTGCAGAGACCCAGAGCCTTGAGTTGATTTGATCTGTACCTGCCTCTGTAACTACGCCTGGTTTCCTCTGACCCAAATTACCTAACTCGGCTGGAATTTCCTTCCTCATATTCCTGCCCTTACATCTCTGGATTCACCTGCTGTATTTAACTGGCTGCAGTGGGGAGGTGGGGAAACTGTGCTCTAATGCTGAGCCCACCTCTGCCCTTCTCCCCGCCTGGCTTGGAGACACACTGTGTAAATGGAATTTTTAACATCAAAAGTTTCAATTACAGCAGGAAATGTCAGGCCGACAGAGTGCAACTGTTCCAGGTTTCCCATAAGGAATACTCCCACCCCTACTATTTACCCATATGGAAAAAACAACCTCCGATGGTATTTTTTTAAGTTCTCAGGTAAACGAGGCTGAATGGTATCATCACATACACGGCAGGCTTTCTGCAGGAGATGAAAAAGTGTAAATCATAGCACAAGGTCCAGAGCCTTTACAGTGCCTTTTTCATGGAAGAAAACCCTGGGATACTGGCTAAACGGGATGGGGGTGTTTGAGGGACAGCTTAACCCCCAGCAATTCAGCAGCCTCAGGGAAAGAGGAGCAACATGGAAATGTTGCTCTTGGATCAGGAGATCCTATAGAAGGCAGCAAACATTATGCTAGAGAAGCTGGGTTATGGGAGAGCCTTCCAGGAGACACTGGGGGTCAGTGCATCTTCCAGAAGAGCCTGGTTCAACCTCCTTGGAGCTGTCTCAGGAATAAGGTCTCCTATCCATCTTTTCTTCTAGAGGCTGAACAAGTCTAATTCTCTCAGCCACTCCTTTGCCACCATGAGCTCCAAGACCTGATCACCTTGGTTGCTTTCTCCTTAATCCAGCAAGAAAATGTATCTGCAACATGTTTTGCATGTCAAGAGACTCAGCTTTTATTGGAAAAAATGTAAGGCTTTTACTGTGGCCTCAGAGCTCCCCACTGGTGCTGGCCTTGCTCCATAGCACAGAAATACACTGCTGAGATGGGTGATACACTCCTTACTCCCTGCACTCCTGCAGAGACTCCATCATTTTCCTCCAGCAGGAACAGGTTGTGCTTTTAATGACAGCGTTCAACCTGTGGGATCATCTTGGACATACTGGTTCCTGGAATCGCAATTGGGGCTTCCAAAAAAGCCTGGAGAGCTTCAGTGGTCAAATTAAATCAGTGAGTGTAGTAAGGAATTTGGCACTTAACTCACCTGGCTCTTCAGGATAATTCAGTATATCCCAAAAGCAGGCTCAGTCAGAGTATTGTCCAGCAGAAAAATTGTTGCTGTTGAGTCTTCAGAAGTGTTTAGGATTTCCGAATGGCTCAGCAAACTGCTTCCCAATGGGAAGTGTCTGTCTTCATGTGTGCTGAATGCTCAGATTGCTACTCACCCAGAGGAGGGAGATTTTGTGGGAGGTGAGTTGATAATCTCACATGAAACCTCCTTGTGTTTCTCTGCAGGACAGCACAAATCAACACAGTACAATGTGTTTGGTGGACATGGGGCTACAATGCTTCTGGTTAGGCGAGTGGGAACACAAACATTTAATTTTGTAGAAAATGGTGAGGTTTCAAATGTGCTTTTATTCAATAGGAAGATGAAATCTTTCTCAAAATGAAAATGAAATGGATGGAAAACATTTTAAAAAACAGCCTTTAGTTTGTTGGTTAAAGAATTCACCCAGGCAGAGGGACCTGAGCCCTGAACTTGCTGCCCTTGATGAAAGAGAGCAGGAATTTTTCCCAACATCTTGTGAGCGAGCCTGGGTGGCAGTGAAGAGAGCTCTGTCCTCAGGGGGACTCAGGGATTTTTGGGATGGGTTGCAGCACTATTTGGGGAGATGAAGACGGAACAGAGCTACGCATCAGGAAGCAGATCGAGCCATGGGTTCATCCATGGGCACCATCCTTGGCAACTCAGCTCAGCTCTGCCCCACATGACACTGGGACGACCCTCTAATGAATAGAGGAGGGGGAAGAAGGTTGTGAGATAGAGTGGGAGGAGGCATTCTCTGAAATCTTTATCTCCAAATACAAGTTTAATAGATGTCAAGGGTGCTTGTTTGTCTTTTCTTTTTTGAAGAAGCTTAACTATGGGAAAAAAATACAGAGCTGTTCCCCATGATGTAAATCTGTAGAGATTTAAATTGATGGGAGAAATTTGCAGCTTGTGTAAACAGGCATGGCTCTGCGGAGTCACAAGAAATTATTCTAGTTGAGGATATAGCCCATCATTTTTAATAGTTTTGTTCTTCCACATAAGAGAAGGCAAGGAAATGGGAGATGTAACGGAGAAAATGAAGGGAAAAACACAGCACAGGATTTACAAAGTCTTGGCCATCACTTTTCTCAGCCTCTGCATGGAAAAATATATGCACGTTATAGAGCACTCTGATGTGTGCCTTACAAATTTGGGCTCTCCTACCCTGGGAATGTCACATTCACAGGGCACTGCTTCCCTGGTGGTAGCTGCCCTCGCTGGGAACAGGTGAGCCGAGTATTGCCAGAGGTGGCTGAATATACACCACCTGCTAATCTCAGCGAGTTCATTCTGCTGGTCTGTAAATAAATATGGAAAGGGTCACAATTATTGTTCCTTTGTAGATACTAAAGTTAAGAAGCTGCCTCAATGACTGATGCATAGTAGTAGAGTGTGATGGAAAGTTGATGGCTCCTACAAGGTACACAGTGTGTTGGTAAAATAAATAACATCTTTCTCTTAGAAGCTAATGAAGGATGCATGGTCATGCATTAGAACTGTGCAGCTTTCAAATTTCATAGATCTGCTGGGTGAACCACCGAGCAGGACTGCAGGAGACCAGCAGAATTATTTGCAAAGATCCCTGTTGGGCTTTATGTCTCTCTCTGTAGGAACCTGGCTGACCAGTTCTGTGCCAAGCCTTCGTGCTGCAGCAGCACTTCCTGTGCATGTGGTGGTCTTCATGCTCTAGTTGCTTTTGGAGGTGCAGGAACAGCAGCAGGTTCCCTGTCCTAGGTTCAGTCATAAAATGCAGCTCAGAACAAGGCAAAACAGGATGGCAGGAACTAAAAAGATGCACACCAGGCCTACTGTGTGAGCAAAACAACTGCACTTTTCCTTTGTTGTAGCCACTCAGCATCTGAGCACTCACCTGGGATGGAATTCCTTGGGATGTAGGTGGACAGGGACAGCTGATGAGAAGCTAAATGGCCTTTGCAGCTGCCTGGGAGTGATACTGATCTCCTAAGGGAGGCATCTGCTGTAGGCCAGATGATTTTCTTCCCAGAAGTGCCTACTCACTCCATTAACTCTGGTGGGAGGTGAATGTGGCTGAGCAGGTGTAGATACCAGATTGTTGGGATTTGGGTTAGAAAAATACCCCATCCTTTGCTGCAGGGTATGTGGAACAACAGCAAGTCAGTGAGTGAAGGGTCAGTCAGATAAACCTGCCTGAAGGCCTCTGACCACCCTCCAACCCAGCAAGAAAGAGTGGTGCCTTTGGAAAACTGGCCCTGAAATACTCAGTTACCTTTCACCATCTGCCAAGCCAGGCAAGGTGTGACTTTGTTTCTAGGTTGTCTTTGGAGACAGTTGTGTTGGAAAAAACAAAGACAGCATTTTGTGTGGCAGGAAGTGGCCAGCACTGGACAACTTGTGAAAAATCCTGTTTTCTGAGCCTGGCCAAGCCAAATCTCTCCAGTGGAGGCAAACTCAGCAATGACATCAGTGATGATGTGCATTAGATGTCAGTAAAGCAACTGAACACTTTGGATGGACTTGCCCTTGAAAAAGAATGTTCCCTTTCGATCTCATCCACAGATCCTTTGCCCTTGATGTGTGGGTCTGTGCACCTCACTTCTTCCACATGCTGACATCAGTGGAAACTCCACATTGGGACAAGAGCAATACATCTGGTAATGAGAGGCATCACAGAGATAAGGGCTCTGGACTAATTGCGGAGGAAAATTCCCCATCCTGCTCCTAGCCACTGTTTAATTTTGTGTTACATAGCAGGAGAGGATGGTTCTGTGGTTTATCCTCCTCTGAGATCACTGAGTTCTCTCTATGGCGATACTTGCCATACCAATATGAGTCATTTAGGGAGTTCAATTAGTAACTTATGAAACAAATTAGCGTGATATTAAAGGCCTGATACAGTGATGTATTTCTGAAGTGATCTGATGAAGGACTTGCAATGCAAACTATTGTATCTGATAATAATAAAGCAAACTGATTCATTCAAAAGAAAATATTCATATTCTGAGGTTACCATCCTCTGCCAGGAATGTGGCACTGGAGTAGGACTAGCACTGCACAGTGCCAGTGAGCAAAGGAGAAGGGTTTTTTTATGGGAATGGCATTAGCTTGTAGGTTGCAATTAGGGATCTAGGAGTCAAAGTCACTCTTTCTGTGTACCTGTGAAATCTTGAACAAGTCTTAAGGCTGAGTCTGGACTGCAGTTGGGCCAGAGGATCCCAGAGCTCATCACTGCAGCTGGACTGGCTTTAAATTCCAGATTTTGAGTGCCAGGAGCACTTATACTATCACACAAAGGAATGTCCATGTTGTTCAGTGGACATACCCTCTGCTCTTGGTGAACATGCCCACTAAGAGCCCTCCTGAGCCTGAGTTTGGAGAGGGACAATGAATATACAGGAAGGGAGGAGAGAAGAGAGGTGCAGTTGATTCCCCAGTACATGTGGCCAAAGCTTTCCTTCCTCCAGGTTGCCTGACTTAGTTATGGGTGCAGTCTGGTGTGCATTCCAGTTGGAGATAGACCTCAGAAGAGGTCCTGTGCTCAGCTATTCCTCAGTGCAATGTTGAGACTTAGGGCCCAAGCAGCAGCCAGGCTAGCAGCCAGAAATACGGACAAAAGGCAGGTAAGTCACAGGGCTGGGCACACTTGAACTGGATCTCACTCGCTACACAGTGATGTGGAAATAGCCTTGGATTATATTTTAAAACTATTTAGCCCTGACCCACATTGCAGTGAAGTCAATGAGATGTTGTCAGTGACTAAAATGGGCTCTGGAACAGGCCTGCAATGTTACCAGTGCCTTCAAATACTTCCTTAACCTGTAGGATGAAAGTCCTTCTCCCGAGTCAATGGGCCTCCTTACTTCTTCCTCCCCTCTCAGTTTCCATGGGCCCCTAGCATGGGAAACAGCCTTATTCATCTTTGTATTTCCATGTGTCTGAATCAGGCAGGTTCTGGGTATATTCCACATAGAAGCCTGTTATCTTTTCAAATGGCAAAAAAAGAGGGGATTTTTCCATAGTCACATAGTTTTTCCACAGAAATGTATTCATGAGAGTTAAACTTGCCCAAACTATGTTAATGTATGTGGTTGGCTTCTGTGCCAATTTTCATTGTGAATAAAACGCAAAATAAAAGGGCTCTTGTGTCTCCCTTTCCTCCTCCTTGAATCCCTCCCATAATTTTTGAGTTCATAAGCCCATTTTGTATGTGAATCAGATCAGGAGAGGAAAGGCAGGGGGATTACTTTTCCTTTTAAACCGTGCCTTTGCTTTAAGCTACTGATAGACACGTGGAAGTTATGACTGAAACAAGGGGTTGATACAATGGGGCTGGATATTATAGTCAGTGTAAATTGGGCTAACTCCACCTATCCTGAGCAAAACATCCTGATTTACACCAAAGGAGGTCACAGCCTTAGCTCTTTAGCTCTGTTCATTGCTGCCTTGTTATTCCACGGCATTTTCATCTGACAAGAGAAATGGTGTCTCTTTTTAATGCGGATGCTTCACTTGAGCTTGACAATCTCCTTCCAGAGTGTGCCTGGTGGGTCAGCACAGTGCACACAACACATGAGCTGAGTTCAGGCAGCTCTGTAGCCAGATGGCTATGAAACATTCATAATACAAGCTGTAGCTATTATGAGCCATTTCTCTTTGGTGCATGTCCTGACAAGCTGCTGTTATTAAGTTTCAGTGTATTTCTGTTAATGTTACCTACCTATTTTCATTCCTGCGTGCTGTCACACGGAGCTGGTTGGCGTGGTCTTGGGAACTGGGCTTCAAGGCTCCTCCCTGTGAAAGTTGCCAGCTCATTTATTTGTTTCTTTCCAGTGGTTCAAGCTGGTGCGTTATTCAGAAACTTCTGAAAGAGTGGGGTTGGGTAAACCTCTGATTCAGTTTGTTTGAAAGCACCCTTGAAGTCCTCCTCCACATCTTGCCCTCCTGTGGCTCTGAAATAGGCTTGACTGGGCTAATTTGGAGCCAGCTCCTGAGAAATCATCGGTGCTGCTGTTGGAAAGGTCCCTCAACTTGAAGGTCCCTGTCCGCATTTGCAGAGCTGTGATACTTCTAGTTTGGGCCCTGGCTCTCCCTGGTTTGCTCTTTTACATGGCAGTAGTCAAGTTGCTTACAAAAAAGTGTAATCTTGAGGTTGGCTTCAGATTTTAGTACACAGAGCTGGGTGAATGTTGACTTCTGGTTTTTTCATTAGAGGCACCCAGCTCTTATTCACAGAGGATAAAACTGACTTTAAATCAGAGATGAGTCCTTAGGTATAAAAATTATTTTAGTGGAAAGTCACTGTGTGTAGTACTACTCACTATAAAATTGTAGGAGTTGGTCATTCTGGAGAAATCAGGTAACATCTGGTATTTGAAGAAATTATTCACAATACCAGGAGAGCCTTTTGCTCCGGTGCAGCTGAATATGTATTAGGCAGATCTAAATTACAATTTGCAAATGTTTTGCTACAGTGGTGTGTGCAGGACCCTGACAGGGTGGATGAGGCAAAAATAAGGTCTCTGACAGATCTTGGTATCTCATTTCAGCTGCTGCTTTCTGGGGAGGAAGAGAGAAGAGTGAATGCTTAGCAGCTGTTTTGTAATGGGTAGCCTGAGAAATTTCCATCACAGCTCCGATCTGCTCAGGTGGACCCATGTTCTCCTTTCCCAGCCTGTGAAAGGAGACAAAATGTATGGCAGACAACAAATAAATTATTCAGAAATTTTCTCCAAGTGCTTTTCACCATGGTGCTTGAATACCCAGTCCTGCAGACTTCCTTCCCTTGACCTCGGCTCTAACCTCTGGTGTTCCCACTCTGCCCTGGTAGGGAGCCTTCTTTCCCATCTCTCATGGTGATACCAAGGTCAGCCAGGTGTTCATTTACAGAAATCAATGTCTCGGGCTCTGCTACAGACCCTGAGCTGCACCAGGGAAGTGGCCTAGGAGTCCTGCTCACCCATCCACCTCTGTGTGTTCAGGAACTGTGGCAAGGCTTTACGGTGCGTTTCCCAGCTGCAAAGGGAGAAGGGTTTCCTTTGCAGTTGTGTGCAAATTATTGTGGAAATGGAAAGTAATAACAATCTCATTTTGTGAATTGTCACGAATGCTTGGTTTTGAGGCCAATCATTCAGCTCCCATTATCTCTAGGAATCAAGATGTTTATCTGTCTAAATTATTGCAGTATGTCTAAGGTATTTGAAGGTGGTTCTTCCTATTTATGGGAAAAAAATTTAAATAATAATCTTTGTTTCCCAAACTATCAAAAGCTTGTTAGCCTCCAGCAGATTTTTTTATCTGCAAGGAATAAAGCAGATATGTCCAGACCCTCAGCCAGTATAAATCAGTTTAATGCCTTTTGCCCATTATTTTTTCTCATGCAATATCTCTCAAGAGGGATTTAGGCAATGTTTAAGCAGCTTCTTATTTTCATGTGTCCAGTGTAAGGCTTAACAGAACTACCATTAGCCCTGGCTTTTGGAAGGCTTGCATCTGATGCCATCCAGGTCTCCAGGGCCTACAGATTGGAGGAGGAAAGATGTGACTCATTGGCCAAACAAGACAATTTCTTTGAAGGGTCAGTGGAAAAATGTAAGCTCAAAAGTTGAATGAAAAGATGGTGGAGCTGAGTTCAGGTGACCCCAGATGCCAACATCATGCATACATGTGCCCCTCATGTCACTGCAAGGCTGGGGCAGCTTTATCTGATGTTTAGGCAGAGCTTCACCTAAGGCAGTGGGTGCCCTGGAGGGCTGCTGAAGGTTTAACACTTCCCAGTTTTCCAGCTGAATTGACAGGTGCTCTGGCCAAGTGGAATATGTCACTAAAAAAATCTGGTTGCCATATGAAATTGGATTTTTTTCCTCCCAAAATAAAGCTCACAACTTCTACCTCCAGGTGGTTAGATTGACTGGGGAACATAGAGTTGAAAATATTCATAGAGACAGAGACCCCTCTGCTCAGAGGAAAAACTGCCTGACTCAGTCCTGACCCCTCTGGCAGCTTCCAGCCCCACAGAGTACCCCTGTGTGCACCCCTGCCAAAAGGCCACGGCAAATCCTCATGGATCCACAAGCAGTTTCCTTGTGGATGGAGCTATCAAATCAAAGCACATTGACCCTTCTGGCCGAGAAGGTCAAGTTGCTGCAGTTTTCACCCACACTTCTTCCTTTTTTATTTTAAGGGTGTGGTATATTTTGTAAGTTTTGTGTTTATCAAGAAGTTGATTGTATAAATAAAATTGTGGCCTTGTGTGCCAAATAGCTGGGCTATGGTTTCCTGGAGGGGAGCCAAAGCAGTGTGTGGGAGCGTGCCAGTGTTGATACGTTCACTTTGCTGAGGAATACGGCATGTGTGGAGCATGAAGGGAGGACACTTCCAGCCTGGCGCTGCTTAACCCTTCCCTGGGCCCCCCTCTCCAAGCCTGCACTGGGCTTCCCCCAGCAGGGCTGCACAAACACTGGGAGCATTCACCACAGCTGAGGCTCTCCTGGAATTGCCTGGAGCCTGGCCAGGTCAACAGGGACTTCGCGAGGCTCAGGATCCCACCCAGATTCCCCTCCCCTGGCAGGAGCCCGGTGTTTCCTTCAGCAAAGGCTCCAACACACAGACCTCAAAGAGGCCTCTGAAAGAGGCCAGGTCAGGCACATGCCTGGGGATGCCAGGGCAGGGAGAAGGGCCTTGGGCTAAATGACAATCAACTCCCTGACTGTAATGACTTTATTCCCTATTTACTACTAAGTGATATCCAGAGTTTATCCTATTTCTACCCTGCAAAGGCAGCCAGAAGTTTTCTCCAGTGGCCGTTCAAATAGCAGCAGAATAACCAAACAGTTTCTGAGTATTTTCAGCAGGGGATGGTGCTTCATGAGACTGAAGGCAATGGGAAGATTGCTAGGAGGCTTTGGGAACACCAGAATTATGCTCTGGTTGCTTCTTTTGTTACTTTTTCCCTACAAATCATGCAGTCCCCATCTCAGAGCAGCTCATATCTCCTTCCTCTCATCCTTAGGTCATTACATTCTGGAAGTAAATGAATGCAGAAAATGTAACTTCCTGTTTTCCTCTAAAAAAGAACTAGTAAGTCAACTCCTTCTGCAGACAAAGCAAAAGTCCCAAAGACGCAGGAAAGGACTTAATTTTGCCAAGCAGCAGGGAGTGGAGTTAGTTGTGTTACAGTGGGGAGGGGGTGGGGAGCCTCCATGTGTGGGGAATTCTTGCAACTCAGACAAAAATAGTGACTGCCATTATTTACCTACCTAAGCCGGAAACCTGCTTGCATTTCAGGCATTTATTGTAATTCTTCACATAGCTGGGGATGATAAGCCCTGCTAACTAGTCATTGCATGCTGCCTGAAAATGATAGTTAATGTACACCGGCTACCCAAACAACCTTCTTCTTTAACCCTTTCAAACTTGCTGGCTTTGGGGGTTTGTGTTTTCTCAGATAATATTGCTGCTGTTTAGCCTGGCCTCAGCCCTCTGTCTTCATAAAATTCTGTTTAATGGATCACTTTGATCGCAGTCTAATCTATATGGGAGACTTCTCAGAGCAGATCACAAGTCTAAGATACAGTGACAGTTATGTTTCAAATTTCAAAGGAATCAAAGGGAGCCATTTGGCCAACTTCCACTAAATGTCACCCAGATTTGGATGCATAACTCTTTGAGTAGGCTGGATACTGTGGTTTTGGACTGTTAGTGATCCTGAGCTGTAGCCTGTTACAGAAAAGGAATTCTTTTCTTTGCACACTCTTTGGTGGCATCTAGGCCCAAATGCCAAGGTAGAAGGTGTCTCCTCTCAGGGGAGATACGGGGGAGGAAGCATCTACCCAAGGCTTGGCGTTTCAGCAGGGGGAGCTTACCTGCAATCCATCTGTGCCTGTGCATGTATCCATGTGTTCCTGAAGCCATCCTGCCTTGCTGCAGCTGGCGTGGATGTCCCAGCTGCAGGGGTGTGCTTGGTTGTCCCCAATGTCCCATGCCAGGGCTCTGTCCTGTTGGCAGTGTGCTCGGTTTTCCCCAGTGTCCCATGCCAGGGCTCTGTCCTGTTGGCAGTGTGCTCGGTTTTCCCCAGTGTCCCATCCCAGGCAGGCAGTCCTATTGGCAGCGAGCAGTGTGTGCTACCCGGGTGCTGCATGGCACTGAGCCCTAGACCTGAAATCACTACTCAACTGCTTGATGGAAACATCTCCTAATCTCAATTTGTGAGGGAAAGGAGAGGAAGAGTTTGCAGCAGGGCTCCTGCCCAGAGCTGTTTGTGGCAGGATGGGGCATCACATGACTCCCAGCAGGCCATTGTTCCAGGGATTTGGCAGCCTCAGAGATACAAAGTGCATGTTGATATTTGGTACTAATGTTATATAAAAGCTGCTTGCACAAGCCCAGCAGCTGATTTTACAAGATGTGGGGAAAGACGCATCATTTTCCAAGGGCAGGATTTAGCCTTAACTGCAATACCTTCCCAGCCATGATACAATAACAATACTTAGCAGGCATGTAGTTCTTAACATCATCAAAGTGATGTACAAGCAGCAACTAATTAATCCTCACAACACCCCTGTGAGGCAAGTATTACCATCCCATTTCACAGGTGGGGATGATGTGACTTTGGAAGGTCAAGTGACTTGTCCAGAGCTAAACAGTCTGCACTGGAGCTCATTAGCTCCTGGCTGACAGTCACTGCTCAATGTACTTGCACAAACTATTATTGTATTTTATTATGCAAATCCCCATGGAAATTAGAAACCCAAAGCAACCCACAGATCTAAACATGGTACCTTGGATTTAAATGCTGGGTCCATTTTGTTTGAAATCAGTTCTGGAGGCTTTACAGTAATTTCACTGGATTTTGGATGGCAATGTCAAAAACTGGAAGAGACTGTCATGACTGGAATTCTCCAAGGATAACAGAGGTTGTGAAGATGCGTGTTCATGGCTGTCCAACTTCACCATTGTTTGCAGAGGCCACCAAATAGTGCCAAACTGGACAGGGTGTCATTGAGAGCAGTAAAACAGCCTCAGTTCCTGGAGGTGTATTGCAAGCAGTGAATGGAGACTGCTCTGCCTAGTTCCTGCAAGATTCTTTGGCCGCATGGTTAAAACTGGCAGAAGGGACAGCCCAGGCAAGACAGCCAGCTGCAGTCAACCGGGGTCTCATTCAGATATCAGGGTTTTTACAGTGCTGGCAAGTTTTGCTCAAAGGCTGATGTTGTCCATGCAAAGTGGCACTATTTGGATGATTCAGAACGTAAGCCAAGCCCTATTTGGCTTGCACAACTGCAGTTCTTCCGGAAATTGCCAGGGAATTTGTGTGTGCAAGGAAAGGAAAAGATATTCAGCATGTAACACTGGATCAGGATTGGTTCTTGGCTCCACATTTTATGGACCGACTAGTGTGGTGCTAGATTTCATGAGGGTGTCATCATGCCACTGAAAGTTATTTACACCAAGTCACCCTCCAGGAACTGGGCCACAACTTTTTCTTTCATGAATCTTGGCAGGGATCTCAAGGTTTACTAGAAGCTGAAGAAGGATGTCTATTTGCAACACCAAAACCAACTGAGGTGTAAAGGGAACTGGGCCCTGTGCCACTGATCAGTGCACGGCATGTCAGGCTTTGAAGGTGATGGGATGGAACTTTGCTGATTTGTACCTCCAGTGGTTGCTGCTGGTTGTCTTTTGCACTCTGAACAGGTGTAAATGACTCCCCAGAGGCAAGGCATGGCAGAATCAGGGCCAGATCTTCAGTTAGTGTCAATCAGTGCCTCAGCTTCAATGGGGCTGCATCAATTTGCCTTAGGAAAGGGTGTAATGTGGGAAACAGAGATAAAGGAACTCATGTTCTAGCACCCTATATCCTATATAATTGCTTCAATGAGAGCACAGCCCAGAACGGGTTTGCCAGATGCTGGGGTGGTGCAGAGTCCAACCTGTGTTTCACGGGCAGGTTCAAACACCCAAAGGGAGGCCAGCTCCAGTCAGGCTGGGCACAGCTGCCACTCAGTGGTACCAAGGCAGAGCAGGACATGGCTGTAGAACCTGGGCACAGAGCTTGTGTAGGAGGCCTTACCCCCAGCTGCTGGGCTGTGCTCGGCCATGTCGCCATGTCTCCTCTGACCCACGGGAGCTGGAGGGAAGCCAGCACAGGTCTGGGGGCTGGAGCAACAATCGTACCTTTGTTTTGTGGGCAGATGAATAGAGAGATAACAGGGAGTTAATGGATAGCAGCCCCTTCCCCCCTCCAACGTCAGTCCTATCACTCACCTCCTCCCCAGCACAACGAGGCCTTGGGGACAGAGAAAGAGCGCAAAGATTAAAACGAACCCATTGCTTTGGAACTCCTCAGTGAAAGGGGATGATAAGAGAGGGCTGAGATCAGGGATCAGATTTCAGGGGTAACAAATGAATAACCAGAAAACGGAAGGATGCTGAAAGGGTTATCAAAAGAGAGCGAGCTGGTGAGCACGTCCAAACAGCTTCTCTTTCAAAAAAAAAAGAGGAAAGGTGTTTCTCTTGTAGCAGCTACAGACACAAAGAGCTGTTCAGACCACTCTGCACCCACCAAGACCCTGGAAAGACAGAAGCCTGCCCCAGAACTCTAGTGGAGCTTTGTAAACTGTCGGAATCTGTGGTATTGATGATTCTGAGATTGTATAAAGTCTGTGTCTTTCTGCCCCGTTGCCAAAGAAGAAGCCATAATTCATCTGTGCTGTTTTCCAGGTTGTTTATTCTTGCTTATCTCTAACATGTTCTGCTGCCCTGCTGCAGGTCTGTCCTGCAGGGCAGTGTGCGGGGCTCTGCCCCTAGTGGGATGTTACAAACATTATATACCAAAACTACGTGTGCTATATTTACAATAATGTGCCAATATCTATCATCTACGTTGAACAGTGTGTCCCCAGCCCAAACCAATAGAAAAATGCCAACACTACAGTGAAACATGGAGGGCATGAAGAAGGAGGAAAAGGACAAGACACACCCAATTTCCTCCATCTTGTCCCCTCTGAACCCCTAATCTAGAAACCTAAAATTTTACTTTTGCACCCGTGCCACACTTAATTATTACTCATATCAAACACTCAGAGCTTGTAATTCATCCTTTAAGACTGAAAACTCTTTTCCATGGACAGAGATCAGAGACAGTATCTCTCGGGGCTCTGTACAGGGGGGTTCCTGATCCCCTGCCAGGGTCCCAGACCTTCCAGGGCAGCCAGAGGGAAGCCCTGGATTCCCACAGTAAACTGTTAGTCAAGTACAGTTTCCATGCTGACACATTCCTGGGAGCTGTATGTCCTCCTGTTTCGTGCTCTGGCTGGGAAGCAATCAGCACTGGAAAGACTTGGGGAGTAGACAGAGCTCATGTAGCAGGCTCTGGCTCAGACTGGATGATGTAGTTTCAATATAGGAACTCTCAAAGCCTCCCTAAAGACAGAGTTAATATAAAAGTCCATATTCTTGCAGCGCAGAAGTCTTGGAAAGATTGTCCCCACCTCTGGAGAGGAGTATGATTCAGCAAAAGAGCCTTAACAGAAACCCTGCAAAGGTAAAGTTCACAGCTCTGCAGATGTCACAAAATTGTTGGGGTAATTGTGTAATCCAAGTCGTGTATTTCCCCTGCCAAGACATGGGCTGTTCATATATTCAGAAATACAGTTGGAGAGAGGCATCAGGGAGCTTTTCCTCTTTTCGTGGATGGTGAGGAATGGGATGTCACTTGCTGTCTTTCACCCAGCAGAGATTGCAGAGGGGTGTTTAACTTGGAGGAGGAATGCAGAGCTATGGCTGTTCCAACAAGTGCACAATTAACAGGCTTCTGCCCATCAGCTGGAAGACCTGTGTGGAGCTCTGAAAGAGACTAAAAACAGGCAAGGAGGATCCTGGTGCCTTTTCCCTCCTACCTCAAGTGGGGTGAGCTGGGCTGATTTTGATTCTGTGTTTGAAAATAAAGATAAGCCTAAGGAAAGGGAGGACGAAAGAGCTGCCTTTGGGAATTTGTTTTGCCATTCACAGCCGATGAACCTGTCTACTCACGCATTTGGGCACATAGTAGTTAATACAAGATTCTCAATAATAATAGTTTGGGGGCTCTGAAAAGCCAGCAGGTGGGAGCCAGATAAAGGTAAGGTACCTGTGAAGGTAAACTGTGACAACTCCTCAGATGACCCCAGCCATCTCTGGCAGGGCTATAGCCTTGGAGTCCTGTCTACAGCTGTTCTTGGGGCCAGAGAGCTCCCTTGAGTTAGCACCAGACACCAGTGCCATCATCAACTTCCAAGGGAGTTCTTTAGCACCCACCTGAGTGGTGGATAGGCATGATGGCAGGGGTTTCCTTCTTTGGAACTTCTGGATTTGGAGCCTGTATCAATCCCCTGGTTTTGCACCTTCAGTGACTCTAGGCAGACATAAGGCTGTCTGGGACCATTGCAATGTCAGGAGTTTTAAAGGCTGTACTTGGGATCATAACACTTGGGGAAGAGTTAGAATATTTGACAATTTTCCTGGAACCTAGTCTGAAGAAATATTTTTAGGCTTGCTTTACAGTAAAAGTTACCTTGATACATTTTTTTTGTTAGGAAAATACTCTTGGAGTTTTTTTATCATTGGTTATACTGGGACAAGGCCTCATGATGAATGCAGTTATTTTGGTGTCAAAGTGTCAAAGTATCACACAGCTCTTTTTTCCACAAAGAGTTGTAGTGTTTTCCCTGTTCTAATATATTCTACAATGCTCTACCTTTGTAGGTAGATGAGATGTTAATGGCAGAGACTTCATTGCAGCATGGTGAGGGCGAGCAGGAAGGTAATTAGAGCCTTGCTTTTCATTGTCCTTATATAATGCCGCTGTGGATATTTTCCACCCCAGCTGTGGCTCCCAGCCTGCCCAGTCTTACCTTCCATTGTGGATTTTGGATCCCACAGATTCAGGGATGTGTGGCAAGATACCACAGGATATCTGTTCATTTCTGCAGAGGCAGACCTGTGACTACAGATTTTGTCTGCACAGGAAGTCAGGGATACTCCTCAGTCTTCTAATCAGTTTTCTAGAGCCAAGACCCAAACAATGGATTCTTAAAACCATCAGATTTTCAAGGATACTTGAAATCTGAACTTTTATTTCTCCCCAAGTCTTGTTACCGTAAGTGTTAGCACTTATGGTAAATTAGATCTGTGTTATAGCATCAGAAATCACTTAATACATTTCAACTGTCCTGTGCAAGCACCTGCCCCCTGCAGAACACAACCACTGTGAGTGTGACTCTTCTCTGGAAGAGCTGGAGGTCAGTGTGCTTCTCTTGGGCTCTGGGATTTTGCTGGCTGGGTGGCTGTGCTTTGCTCAACCTTGTAGGAGGGCTCAGTCATGTGGGAACCTTCCCTCAGCGTGAAGGGAACTGCGTTCCTGGAAATCCCAAACTAACAGAGTCATTCCTCAACTCATATCAGGTGAGATTTCCAAGCAGGGAAATCAAGGGTGGAAAAAGGAACTGCAACAGCATTTCTTAGGCTGTGTGTTATTCTTCCCCAGCAGTTCTTGACAAATTCTGCAAAATTACTTCATAAATCCTTTCCCTGAGGTGAGAGTATTCTTGCACTCTGGAGAAGCAGAAATCTCTGCAAGAGCTCAGTAGGCATTTCACACCTGATGGAGTATTAACAGAAATATTTAAGGAATATTAAAAAAACCCCCAAACATTCTTTAGGGTTTCATCCCATATCCAGCAAAGATACCATCAGGGATCTTATACTTGAACAATCCTTATGATTGCACATTTAGATCTTCTGTGATTCCTTGGGGAGATAAGAAGACATAATAGCACACATCCCCTGAAGTAACTGGTAGGGCTATCAAACCGCTGTCTCACCACCTTTGGGATGCTGAGTCACAAATCCTTTTGTTGAAGGCCTGTAGAAGACCTGGCATGCTGGGACCTGTTAGCACCACAATGACAGGATTATTAGTATTACTCCTATTAACACCGCTACTGCTACTAATATGTTAATGAGTCTTATGTTAATAGATTAAGAATGAATTATGTACTGAGGTAATGTATGTTACACTTGATTTCCAGTGAAGGTCATTTGCAAATGTCATGCATGCCTTGCTAAGGGGGTGTATTTCCCTGCTTAGGAACTCCAGAGCTAGAGAAACATTTGGCATTGCTCCTGTTTTCCTAGAAGTTTTCCACAGAGCTGCTGTTTGTAAAATGGTGCTGTTCATTTTACTCTTGTTTTTGTTAATGAAATAAGAAAGAACCCAATTCTATATTTTTGAGGCCCATATTTTCCCATTAGTTTTGAAAGGAACTAGAAAGATAATGAGAAACGCAGGGCCAGTCTTCAAATATGCTCTTTGAGATGGTGGGTGAGGGACAACAGAGTGTTCCTCTTTTTGACTCCTGCAATTCCAGAGAAAATTCCCAGAGAAACTACTTTTGCACAATAATATTCATATTGTACCCCCTGTGGCCTGGACAGTGTACTTGTTGTCCACAGGAGTATTCCTCAGAGTTGTCACAAGGATATTTGATTTATATTGCTGTTTTGAAATCTGATGCTCTGACTGGATTTTTGGAGGAACTGTCTTCCCTTGCAGGGGAAATTGGAGGGAAGGAGGGGAGGAAGGAAGGAAGGAGGGAGGGAGGAAGGAAGGAAGGGAGGGAGGGAGGGGGAGAAAAGAAAGAAAGAAAGAAAGAAAGAAAGAAAGAAAGAAAGAAAGAAAGAAAGAAAGAAAGAAAGAAAGAAAGAAAGAAAGAAAGAAAGAAAGAAAGAAAGAAAGAAAGAAAGAAAGAAAGAAAGAAAGAAAGAAAGAAAGAAAGAAAGAAAGAAAGAAAGAAAGAGAAAGAAAAAGAAAGAAAGAAAGAAAGAAAGAGAAAGAAAGAAAGAAAGAAAGAAAGAAAGAAAGAAAGAAAGAAAGAAAGAAAGAAAGAAAGAAAGAAAGAAAGAAAGAAAGAAAGAAAGAAAGAAAGAAAGAAAGAAAGAAAGAAAGAAAGAAAGAAAGAAAGAAAGAAAGAGAAAGAATGACAGGTTGTGATAGTATTATGTTACTGATAGGATAAACTGACAAAACAGCCTACTGTGACTTGGGGGAGTTTAATTTTGTACATTTTGGCAACTTCTTAAAGCAGAAAATGAGAGCAGTACTGTCAACAGGGCTTTTGATATTCCTTGGTGTTTATCCTAGAGATGAAAGTGCATTCTGAATGAGGGTGGAAGGCAGCGGCCAGATCCCGACTCTGGCGACCAGAGGTGATAAACACCGCAGATCTGCCGCCCCCCGTAATAGTGGAGAGGAAACGCTTCTCCTGTTGCTCAGCATGCTGGGAGATTTCCTGTTTTTTCCATTCTGCCTGCAAGACAGAAGATCTGTAAAGGGATTTGTTTTTCCTGATTACCGCAATAACCTAGTGGATAGCCAAGTCACTGCTGTGGTACATGGATACCCAGGGTCATGTTCCTGCTCTTTCTGGGTCACTGTTCTGCAGAACTGCTCTGGCTGTTACCTGCAAATGTCCTTATATGCAGTGTGAAGTAACTGCTATGGGAAAGCAACATTGAAGAATGGCCTCTTCCCTGGGGGTTAAGATATCCCTCTTGGATTTAGGAGATCCAAGTTCAACTCCCTGATCTGTATCAGGCCTTCAGAAGTGCATCTTCTGGCTGCCGAAATTGTTGGCTACTCTAGCTGGGTTTGTTTTGCCCAGAAGATTCCTCCTGGACCAGAGAAACCTTTTCCCAGTGGAAGTTTTGCTAAGCTAATGTGCGTAAGTAACCAGAAAAACATGTTGGAGGTGACAACAAGCTATCAAAACCAATTCTCTGAACAAATAAGGGTTCAGACATGTTTGCCAGCAAACCAAATCAGTCGGTGTGCCATTGTATTCTTTTGCTGAGATTTCATGGAAAGAGCTATAAATTGTGGTTCTGATTAGCCAGCAAGAAAGGTATCTGTCAGGCAAGTTCTCCCACACTTACTCATGTGCAGATTTCATTCCACTGGTTGTCTCAACAGTTTTGCTGGACCATTCCTGTCAGGCTGCTCTGCCCTGCTCCTCTCTGCCTCCAGCAGTGCTATTAAGGGAAGGAGGGAGTTGTGAATTCCTGCAGTCTTTGGTGAGGTACAACTTCCTTCCTTGCTCACAGCTAATGAGAAAGGCTTCACCTCTTCTCCAGACCTTCTGGCCTGTTTATTTATAGAGGCCAGTATCCAGACACTATGGGGAATGCTGCAAACCAGACTTGGACCTGGGATGTAGCTGGTCCAGCTCAGCTGCACAGTAGAGTTTTTGTTGGGTGGAGGCATCTCAGTGTCCTTCTTGGGACATAATATCTCACCTCTAAATAGATGCTCTGCCCTGCAGGGAAAGGTGATTCTCAATAGAAGTGAGGCTGGTGGAACCAGGCTTATAAAAATATCTGAGAAAGGGAAGAAAATAACTGCTGTTTTTCAAGAAGATGCACTTTTCTATTTTAATTTTTTAAGGCTGTGATAAAATTAATGTTGTCTATGATGTAAAGCTGAAGGGTTGACCAGAACTTCCTTTGTGGTCAAGCTCTTTTTCTGTTGATTGATTTTAAGTCCTCTAAATTTGTCAGGCTCACAAGTGCATGGTGACTTCAGTTATAAGAGAATGTTTGTGTCTTTAAGGAAAAATACAGCAATCCCTCCTCCTGCTTGCCCTTCTCAACCTTGCAAGGAAACCAGCACTTGACCAGGATATTTTTTCCTCCCTTTGTGGAAAATGTTGATTAAATACTCAGAAAAAAATAGCAATTAAATCCCTCAGACTCCTAAATCTCAAAAATCTTTAATGGGGAAACTGCTGATTATAGAATAGTTGTATAGTTTTGGCTGAGAATACATATTGGCATTTTTTGGTAGAAGTTCAAAACCCTAAGAATGTCTTGAAAAAATCATTTTCCGATTGATAAAAAGAGATCTTTTATCAAACACTTCTATTCAGGTTGTTCTGCTGTTGAGCTGGTTGAGCAAACCATAGCTGTGTCACTGAAAGGCACATGGGGGACTTTTAATGCTCTTTTTTTTGTCTTGAGCCAGGAATTGTTTCAGTTGAGCTTTTTGGTCATTCTTCACACAGAGCAGACACCAGAGTTTGGGCTGGGATCATCTGAGTGGTCAAGTCCAGTCTCGTCACAATGCACTGCTGCTGTTGGCCCCTCAGGGTCTGGCACCGAGAGCTCTCTGCATTTTTGGGGCACATCTTTGCTTAGCTGGTTTTTCTGGGGTTAAAATTCCTGCTCTTATTAATCCCCACTGACGTACATTGCTTTCCTGCTGACTCAAGTTTGTTCCAAAAGCAGTGTGCAAGTGTTGTGTGAGGAGATACAAAACATGAAGTGACCAGGGCAGATGACCAGGTTATGGGAAGATGGTGACAAGAGCAGCAGAGCTCATCTGAACTCTGTGTAGTGAAGTCACAAAGGACTCACTCCTTGAAGAACACAGAATTACTCATATTCCTTCAAAATCCATGCCTGCTCACGTAGCTGGCTTTTGAATGGAGAAATGTATGGGATCTGGATAATGAAGGGAATTCAGGGAGGAGAAAACAAGCAATATGAATATGGGAGAGATTTGCACGTGCATGTAAATCCTGTACTGTTTCTCTTGCTCATGGGAATGCTGGCTGCTTCTCTAGTGCATTCCCATAGTCCCCAGTTAAGAGGAATTCTGAGTCTGATCCCACTCCCCTCTGAGTGGGTCTTGCTTCTGGCTGAAGATTGAGAGAATAGATGGATATTGGCAATCTGCAAGAGAAGAGGTGGGGCCACGTTTTGATGTCATTTGAGTTCATTGACACCCTTTAGGATATGGACTTCTCTACTTTGTTTTCCCTCAAGGAAAAGAGATACAGAGAAATTAGAGAAGCTCCAGTATGTGATTGCACTGTCAGTCAGCAGCAGAATCAGCCATGTAGGTTGCCTGTGGGGGTATTTCCTCATGTTGGCTCAGTCTGACTGTTGTTGAAGTCAGTTTTTCCAGTGATCTCTATTATGGGAGCCAAGGTTGGCCATTCCTCGTCCACATCAGTTGGCAAGGGGCCCCTATGCTGGTCAGGAGTACAGCTCCAGAGTAAACTAGATGCTCACAAGGTAGTTTTCAGTGGCACTATTGAAAACAGGGAACAGAAGGGAATGAGATTTCTTTCCACGGACCTTTGTTTTAAAGGGTATTTTGGGGTACGGGTTCACCTCTCCTTGGGTCTTTTGCCAGCAGGTGGGAAGTTTCAAGTTGTCCCTTTCTGAGAAGGGCTGAATCGTCCACCCTAAAGCATCCCTTAATGCAATTAAAACCAGCAGGACTGCTTCTCCAACACTGGGGCCTCTGATACTGGGAGGGGAAGTGGTGGCTCTTCTTTGAAGTCCCACCTACGTGAACATCAGTGGCAGGACTTCAAAGGGAAGCTGCTGTTTCCTGTTGGAGCTCAGCCCTGGTGCTCAGCACTGCTAACAAAGCAGTCGGACTGGTTGCAAAGGCACTGATCCAGCAGAGAATTTAAGCACATGCTTAAGTCCCTCAGGACTTATCCACATGATCTGCTGGGTTGGGACTCACCTCCACTGGAGACTGGACTGATGGTCAGGGTTGTGTCTCCCAGGTTGGATTTGCAAGGGGAAGAGCGAGGTAAAGGAGCCTGTCACAAATGGGTGGATGGAGCTGGAACACTGGGCTCACCATTCGTTACCTTGGGGCAGCTGGGCAGTGGCAGGAGGGGGAAACACCACAGGCCATACTGTGGAACTCAGCAAACAACCTGGAGATAGACAGCAGGCCACTATCAGCAGATGCTTGTAAATCACATTCAGAGCTAGCCCAAATCAGCATCGCTGAGTTCAGGTGAGAATCTGGCCCAGTAATTAGAGCTGTAAAGGTGGCAGTCTTTTTGCAAGCAGGTAGGAAATGCTAAAGGCACAATCATTCAGCTCCCCCTTGTACTGGATAATATTTTATTTTCATGTAGTTCCTCTGCTGTCTGTGGAACTGCTTGCAGGCTAACGGATGGCAGCATGGAGATGTAATTTTATAATAGGCATTATTTAGGTAATTCATATAATTTGTACCAATTTATTCTCTCAGTTTTTGTCCTGAGGCTACAGACATTGTGGCCGTAATCTGCAGCTGATACACAGGTACCACCCTGCTCTTGCCCTGTTCTCAGCATCACATCATCCCCTCTTTAGCAGTGCAGCATAAGAGCTTTTCCCTCATCACAACCTACATGGACCCTCATGGTTGCCTCATGTGTAGCAATTAAAAGATGTCTGGGATATGTTCCATCCTGGGAGTGTGGATAGAAGCCTTTGGTGTCTGGGATATGTTCCATGCTGGGAGCATGGATAGAATCCTTTCATAATTGGAAAGGCTGCTCTTCTTTGCAGAACAGATGTATTGGATTTATTCCCACAGCCTACTGAACACAACCTGAATGAACAGGTCACAAAGCCTGTGAAACCCCAGTAGGTTCTGGGTCCTGCTCCCTTATGTTGTCCTGTTCCTAGGGTAGTACAGCCTGCCAAACCCGATTGTAGGCTGCAGTTTTCCTCCACCTTGCTCTTCTCCCTATAGGGGAACTCACTCCCTGGTTGTTAATCCCCTGTCCCAAGTAAGTGAATTGAAAACACTGCATTTCCTGGAGATTATTCTCTGAGACAAACTAGAAGCATCTTCATTTGGATTATGAAGTATCTATGCCACCAGTTTGGGACGTCATCAGCAGACATCTGCTCATTTGTCCATGTTTCCAGAAGAAACTTCCTGTGTATCCTCACAGTGTGGATGTAAACTGAGTCATTTTCAGAGCTGACTGAAGTAGCAAGGCTCAGCTCTGCTGAGCTGCTCAGTGATGTGCCCACGGTCCTGTGGCACTGCCCAGACGAGGTAAGGCCCCCATGGCTCAAGTGCAGGATGCCACTACAGTGCTAAGGTTACTGCATGATGGCTCCTTGGCATGCTCCTCGTGGATCAGGCAGGGGTCTCCAGTGTGATTTGTCTGGAAGTGCCCAAACACAGGGAGTTGACATGCCTTCCTTTGTGTGGGAGGTTGGATGAGGCAGTGGTTGATTCTGCTCACGCCTGAGTGCTCTACAAGTGCTCTCAGTTCCTGAAACTGAGTCTGGTCACTTCACCTAAGTGAAGAGTGAAGCTGGTGACCTCAGAGACTTATAAAAGTTAAACCCCAGCATTCCTGCTCCTGGAAAATTCACAAGAAGCAACTGATGTTGCTTCTTGGGAAGGAAGCCTTATGTTGTGACTGAGGCATGGGACTCGAGCAAAAAAACTCTTTGCCCCAGGTGTCTCAGGTGACCTTGCAAAGTTCACTTGGTCTTTTTTTCTTTTGGTCTCCCACCTGTAAATTAGGCTAATAACCTCTTGCCCATGTGGCTGCTAGACAGGTAAGGGTGTATCTCATTGCATGTTGTATAGGTACCAGATTTGCTCTTGAGCAGGATTATCCTCCAAAGAGAAAATATAATAACCAGTTGAGACAGGATGGCTTTTTGGAAGGACTTCTTGCAAAGGCTCTGTGGATTCAAAGAATGTGCATTTTTTAATCTTCTTCATTTGTGTGGTTCTTGCCCATGAGTTAGTACTAAAAGGGTTTTGTCCGATTCAGGGTGTACATGCAAATATTTCTATTTGAATAATACTGGAGAATAAATTTAGAAATGTTTGAAGAAGGCATGAATGCCTCAATCTGCTAGGTGGAAAAATTACTACTTTTTGTGGGTAACCCAACCTGTTTAAGTTGCTAAAAACATACCTGACTTTAAAAAAAAAAGAGAAGAAGGAATCGCTGAAAAGAGAGCTTTTTAAAAAAACAACTCTCTTCAGATTTCTAGTTTAATATTTCAGTATGCAACAGTATTTTCATTACTGCAGCTTTTTTGGGTAGAGGTGGGGGAAATTAAAATATATTAAAGAACTCTGGAAACCACTTTCTATTTGTAAAACATGTTGTGTGTGTATCATAACACCTACAGTACTTGTAGCTCTGCCAGATAGTGCATTGACTGCCAGAATTCTCCTTGCTAAATGACATTATACTACTTTGTGGGTATTGAAAACAAATATTTTGAGGAGCAGGAGCATTCTCATCCATAAAACATTCGTCACACTTGCACTATTCAGTCATAGCCTTTTATTTGAAGGGTGCTGCATTTTTCAGCTGCTTGCCATGAGTGGAAGGATAGGTTTGAGGAATGTTTTGCTCTCCAGCTGGTCTTTAGTGTGTATTTTTTGCAATCTAGCAGCCCCTAGGGGCTCTGGAAGAGATGAGGGCTTTGGGATACTGGGCACCATATGGACATGTAAGTGAAGGACAGTACTGGGAATGAAAAGTTTGATGGTGGTTTTCAGAAGCGCAGCCCCAGAGCAGCTCTTCTTGCACAAGGAGGTTTTGGGAGGGATGAGAGATTGCCCAGATGGAGCAGGGAGTGAGGTCAGGCCCGGTGCAGCCATGAGGCACTGCAAGGGGCACTGCTGGCACAGTGCCTGTGCCTGATGCTGGAAATGACGGTGATGGGAGAGCTGCACTGCTGGCTGGCAGATGTCACTGCTGCTGGATAGGTGATGCAGAGGCTGCAGGAGATGCAGGGACACTGCTGATATCTGACTGAGGTTCACAGTTAACCCAGTTACCCACACCTTGTATGTTTTGAGGGTGGCACAGGGGTACTTCCTTGCCAACATGAGATGAACCCTGACACATCCCTCTTGTAAAAACCTGCAGAAGAGGAGCGAGGAAGTAGAAAACCAGATTAGTGTCTCTGAGGTCTCCTTGGTTCTGCTGCTGGAACAGCCTCCACTGGGGTTTTGGTGCTGCTCATGAAGCCAAGCTGCCTTAGACTGCTCTCACTTACTCCAGGGTTATGCTCCAGTCACAGCCTGGTGCATTCCTGTGCCAGAGCCCAAGAGGAGCAGGGAGCATTGCCTAATTCCCATTCCGTGCCCTGGTGGCATCAGCACATTGCAAGCTGCACTTGCCAAGCTCTAAAGTGGAGACATTTGCTGACATTTTATATTATGTTTCAGTGGCACTCCTGTGTTTGTTTGGCATAAAAGCCACGATTAAAATGCAAGCTAATTAGTAGCTACTTACTAATATCTCCTGGATTTTTAATCATAATAGACAGATGCGATCAGTTTTCACAGGTATAAAGAGTAGTGTCCTGCTAAAAACTGTAGCATGCTTTAATCCACAGTTCAGCAGTTTGCTGTGACTGGATAGACCTGTTGGTTTTTAGAATTTCTTATTAGAGGTGGATGATTAAAATAGAAAGGAAATAGAAAGACCTTTTAGAGCCAGTTAGGAAAAAAATCTTCAGGAATGGACTTATCCATTTTTTGGTTTAGTTTTTTTTCCCCCCATCCTTCTAGAAATGACACTATCTGATACGGACAGAGCTACTCCAGAGGCTGCAGGGCACATTAAAGTGTAATAAGAAGGGCATGGGGTGAGAAAAAGGTTCCTGCTGGGTTAAAGAGAGACACCTGATAGCTCATCTGGGAGCAGAGAGTCAGGTTTAATAATGTCCTTGCTAAACGCTGTTAATAATTGAGGTCAGGGCCCTGGGTGAGGGTAATAAGGGGATAGTGTCCCATGTGTGGAGTGATGGGGTAAGGACAAGCTGTTCAGAGCACACAAGCCATGCTGATTGCAGGCACACAGCACAGCCAGCTCGGGTCACCTGGGACCCTGATGGCAGCAGGTTGCTCACAAAACACTGCTTTTTGTGGTTTTTTGGGGGTTTTTTTCTGGTTTTTTTTTTTTTTTTTTTCTCAAATGCTGGATATTTGCATTGCTTGCAGAATAGGGGGGCAGCATAAAAGTGAATGTGCTGGCTTGGCAGAGCCAAAATGTTCACTGATCAGCCTGAGAGATCTGGGTAAGACAACAGGCTTATCTTGCTCCATCTTGCTGCTGTGGTAATGTATACCTGGAATTAGGAGCTAAAGGGCTATAAATGTTTCCACCAGAAGGACCAAGTTTTGGTATCTGAGGGTCATTATACATGCTGTACATCAGAGTCCCTTCCAGAACCCAGGGCAGCCATCCTCAGAGCACTCTGCTGAAGGCAGGATTACTTTTTCCTTGTTGTACAGGTGAGGAATCAAACTATCAAGTACCTGAGAGACTTGGCTACAGCTGTGCAGGGAGTCTCTGCCAAAGCAGAGTTAGTTCTCACTCTGAGCACTGGTGCTGGCCACTTCCCTTAGGGCACAACTTATTTAATGTTCTGCCCGCTTCTCATGGCCTGTGTTTGTGGCCCTGATCCTGCCACAAGGTGCAGATGGAAGGATAGCCATTGGTTTTGGTGGGGCCATGGACTGTGCGCTGCAAGCCTGGGGCATTTAGCAACAGTATTTGAGCTGCAGCTCTCTGGGATGAGGCACATGCCATTCCTGGCACAGCAGAGAAAAGCAAGCTCAACCCATCACAGTTTCTTCCACCTCATGGCAAAGCTGGAGGGAGGATGGGAAAAAAGCCACTCTCTGATTACAGCTCATGTATGTGCTTTGGCAGAGAGAACACAGCATAATTGTGGGCCAGAATTTTGCCATTAAGTGGTAAATCCTTGAAAACTGTAATTCTGCAGACTTCAGGTGAGGGAAAAGCCTGTTTCCTAGGTTTGCTGTGGAGGGTTCAGCTGCAGACACTTGCCCAGTTTCTGTTGTAGGATGCCCCCCCCCGTGCACATGGTCAGCCAGCACTTTATTGCCATTCCCATTACATAGGAGGGGGATGCTACCTCTGCCTGCTCAGAAAAGCTGGGAAAAGCCTTTTTCCTAGTCAGTACATTGCCCAGCACAGTATCCAGACGTTACTTAGCACAGGCAGGGTCCTGTGACCTGCAGGGACTGCTGTGCCAGCAATTAATAATAAATCAGGAGTATCGTACAAGTTCTCTGACAGACCCTTCCTTCCTTCCACGGGCTTGTACTCCAGGCATGGGGTAAGAAAAACAAAAAAGGAAAGGAACAGCTTACAAATGGCCAGATTGCATTAGTTTGGCAGTCCTTGCTTGAAAAAGGCCTGGTAGCACATGAAAAATTAATCAGTATGTGAAGGATTGGAACATAAGCGCAAGATCTAGTAGACTGATGAAGGGCTGAAAATAGTGCATGAATAAGTCATTCATAGCTTATCATCCCAGTAATCATTTCCTCAGTGATAACAACTTTTTAGAAAGCATTAAACTGAACATGGCATGGACTTAAAATTTAAGATAAATCCGGTTGACATTTTGGCTGTCTGTGAGGTTGAGTAGCAGAGGGGGGATGCAGGAAACCAATCTTTTCTGTGAGCTTTTTGTGCAGGGACACATGCTGGGCAAGTCCCCACGGGCACCAGCACCCATAGGGGCATCTTTTAAGGGATGTAGCTTCATACAATTCCTCTCGTATCCAAATGCTGCACTCATCGTATGTCAGTAAAGCCCCTGATATAGGATTGTTGCCATAGCTTGTTGGAAGCTGGACCTTCCCTGTCCCTGCTCAGGAGCATGGGTCCTAATTTCAAAAAATAGTATGTGGTTTGCAGAAAAATATTATACTATGAGGGATAAGTAAATCTTAATTGCTGCATTTCCTCACTTTTTAGGCTTGGCTTTGTCACTGCCATAATGTTCTTTTAATGTTATTATTGTTTCTTACATACATGAAGTGTTTTACAAATGATGGATGGCCAAATCTCCCTGATGTTTGCTTGCAACAGCTCAGTTCATTGTGCTGTGAAAACGTTAGCCAAAGGAGACATTAGGGGTCTGTGTGTGCAGCTAAGATGGATTTGGGGCTTTTGATCCTCTGGCTGGGTGTTGTCTGTCCTCACAGGCATTACTGGCCCAGATTATGCTGCTGTACCCCAGCTGTGACTCTGGCATTACTGCGCTGTTCCCAGGGGAGAATCCATCCCTGCTAGTGGTGGCTGGTGCTCCCCAAATCACAGAGTCCCAATTGTCCTCACTGTGCGATTGGTTTGCCACATGTTTAAAAATGAATGTAGGTATGTGAATAAGAGGAAAAGTTCAGGCAGAGGAATAATTTATAATTCCCAATAATATTGCTTCTAGCTACTGCTCTATAGTGCCAGTTCCTGCCCACTGTGGTTTGAGCAGCTAACAGCTATAAAAGTTTGTTGACCTGAGAGGTTTAGTATCAACCATAGGTACAGTCAAAGTCAATATGGAGGCTGAAAATCTAGTGCTAATAGAAAAATAGAAGTCAATATTTAGAATGTGAGTCAGGTACTTAAAATAGGAAAGTGAAACAGATGAGGGCTGTAGCTGCAAGAGTGCTGGAGGTGAAATGTTTAGGTACAAGGACCACTGCTGATTACTATCTTCTCCTCTAACAAGGTTGCTTATTCTGCTTCCAAAATTCATTTCCAGTGGCTAGGCCACCTCCCTGACCTATATTCCTCAGACTGCCATTACGTCAGAGCCTGCCTATTTGGGGCTATAAGTGAAATCCTCTGTCTTCTAGGTGAAATCTACAGGTAATTATATGTGGGACAAATATGGGCTGGGGCACGGAGAGGCCAGAAGAAGAGTTTGGCTTAGCTCTGTTTATACTGGAAAATCCCCTTTCTAAGGCTGTACTGTTAAGTCTTGGAGGGGAGGGGGTACCCTTGCAAGGTGGTAGCTGCTGGGAAAAGGGATTTCACAGTGCAGCTCTTCCAGCGAAGCATCAGGTGGAAAAGCAACCAGTCCTAAGTGGGGTTTTCACGTTGGAAAGGGGCACGAGGAACTGAGAGCTCTTACCCACAAATGAAAATGCTGTGGCCTTATTTACACCATGAGGGATGGGGAGCAATGCCCAAGCACACCAGTGATGAATTTATGTGCCCTGCAGTGAGGCGGTGTTTTAATTTCTACATCCTTTCCACACTTTGGTTGCAGTGGACTAGATCTCCTACAGATGTGAATCTGTCCAACCCCACTGGAGTCAGTAGAGCCCCTTTATTCCAGCTAGGGACCGCATCCATATCTCTTGATTTCTAAAGAAATTGCCACCTTCCAGGTTCTCCCGTTGCACTTCCTTTTCAGAGAGAGTCTTGGTAGCCAAGAAGGTGTCCCACAATTCACAGTGATATTATTTTGCTACTGTAAGAGGACCCCATCGTGTCCTCATCTGACACATGTGATGTCATTCCTTTGTTTTAGCTTTGATGTCACAACATTGTTTTCATAGACTTGCCCTGATCTTGTTGTGACAAGGTCAAGTCCCATTCAATTCAAGAGGAAAGTATCAATACGAGGGTGGAAACCCTGGTATTAATTAAGCTCTGAGCAGTAACTTCAGGCGGATGCTGCTGCCTTTATTTCTTGCATCTACAGTGCTCCAGCCAACACCACTGGTTCATGGGGCAATCCCAGTTTTGGTTTCAAAAAAGGTACATATTCTAAAAATGATTGCTGGACAGCAAAGAACCAGGTTCCAATTTTGAACTGTGCTTCAGTAACACCAGAAGTCACAGGGAGATCAGCCTGACAAATTGTGTCATGGTACCACAGGGTAGACTGGCAAAATCTGCTGTTGCAGTTATTTTTTCTATATAATTTGAGCTTTTTATTTTTACGTCCAAAATGTCCAAATATTTAAGCTGAAACAGTTTGATTGTAATAGATTTCCTGTTTCATGCTGCCCCATCTGAGTATTGTGAACCACACCAGGTTTTAATTTAATGTAATTGCAGGCATCTATAATTTGCAAGTATTATTGTAATATCAATAATGTTTGTTATTTTTTCTGACCAAGTGCTTAGGCAATATGGCATGTCAGCACATCCTAAAATGTATAAACTGGGTTATGCAATGCCTGGTAGCTATTTAACTGATTATTTCAGGTGCAGAAACTGATGCCCTATTGCACAGAATGATTTGCCCATTGTTCTTAATGCAACATGTTGTGCACTAAATATGTAACTGGATCCCAGCCTAATGAGATGGTTCTGAAGTGGGAGAAGTCCAGCCACCTCATACTCCCCTTTACTGCAGCCTTACCTTTTTCTGTTCATCTCACCTCAGGGACCAATATTAAAGTGGACGTGGCACCTTTCAGCCCAGCTTTTTCAGCTGGAGAGTTCTCAGATATAAGCTATCCATATAGATACATTATCTGGACATAAGCGTGTAAGTAGGGGTTTCTCTTAAGGCTGGCAGAAATCCAGGTTTTCTGATTCTCCATAAACCTAAAGAAACTTTCTTTCTTTTTTAACTTCAGGTAAAGCAGCAGCTCTTGCACTTGCCAGCTGCTCAGTTTCCCTTCTGCAGCAATCCCATTGAGGCTGCACTTCAGGGCCTTTCTGCCTCTGAGGGAAAGGCCAATGCAGTCTTGGTGCCCTGGCAGCCCTTGGCTCCTTCCTCCATCCCTCCATAGCAGTGGGATGGCCTATCACCAGTGCTGCCCCTGGGGATTTTGTACCTGCACTACGGGCTGAGTGATGAACTCACTGCTGATCCCAGCACACCATGGAGCTCAGGGAACTTCCACTCTTCCCCTGCTGAAGCACAGGGCAGAGGATGCCTGCTTTGGAGTCACACACATCATCTGCTGCTTCCAAGTATTGCAGCAACACAGGCTGAGCTTTTTCCAAATCTTTGCTTTGCCTTTGGAAGGGCATAAGTCAATCAGATGCAGGATATTTCAAATGAAACTTTTTCAAGGTTCCTTGAACCATTGTGTCTGATGGAACTTTGTTTCCATGGAGAGCCTTTTGACTGGGAGCAGTTTTCATCATCAAACCTCTAGAGTAGGCCCAGATTTCAGAACAGATGAGCCACGAGCCAGTTATAAACAAAGGAGCAAACAAGGTTTTGTTTGCAGACCATTGTATCAAAGGCTTTGAAGGTTTTGTTTTAAATACAGTCCTGTCAAACATTGCTGTTACAACATATAGACTTCTATCATCTGGACACAAGTTCAGCAGAACAGATTTTAGAGGGACAGAATGTACTAATCTGACCTAAAATTCTTTTACTCTGCATAAATATGTCATGATTTTTAAAGAACTTAGGCTCTTTTATGGACAGACACTTGGAATGTCTTCCCTCAGACAATACAAAGATTTCCTTTGTGAGCTCTGATGAGTCAGGAAATATTGCATCTTAGACTTATCATTTTTGTAAGACTGAATATTGCATGTTCTATTGCCCAGGAGGTTGTAATTTTGCAGAGGTGTTACCCATTGAGGAAGAAAACTTGAATCACTGTCACCTGGACTTGTATCTAAGGAGATGTCCCGGAGGAGGAATACTGACAAGTGTTTCCTTACTTTGTTTGCCAAAAATAGGATGGAAAATATCTTGACAAGTGGTGTCATGGTTTGACACTGGCACAATGCCAGTGCCCCCATGAAAATGCAATCTCTCAATTGAATGCTGTGAAATACAATCGAGAACAGAGCAAAGCAGGCCCAAGCCTAATAACAAGAAAAAAAACTTTATTAAGCTACTAGCACTATGCTACTATAAAAGAGAAAAAAGAAGAAAGAAACACACACAATTCAAAATGAAAACCTTCCAAAGCATTCCTCCTCCCACCACCCGACTCCAACAAACCACAGTGAGACACAATCTGGACCCCAGTCAGGTTTCCACCCTCCAGATAATCAACACCCAGTCCATCTGCAGGGAGAGAGGAGCCCCTCCTGTGCCACAAAGCCCCCAAGAAACACAGCTGGCACATCCTGTGCTTCCATGTCACCACATGGCACCGCCTGGAGAAAAAAAGTTTGCCAATGGTGACCCTCTCCTTTCCATGCACAGTGCTCTCACCACCAATGCATGGATGGACAGACTGCTTTTAGGATTTTTCTTTTCAAGGATGCCCTGCCAAGAGGGGAAAAAACAACAGTTCAGTTTTTCATTTTTGGGACTACAGTCCCCCCCTCATTTTCCCCTGGGGCCGAGGATCCAAGAACAGAGATCTTCTCTTCTTCCTCTGCAAAGACAGGGGGCACCACCACAAACCTCCTTAACTTTTCTCTGTTCGCTCCACTTCTGTCTTTTTTCCAGCTGAAGCAGGTCTCTGTCTCACCGGCATCCTCCTAAAATACAGTCTCTCTTGGAGGAGAAGATCAGTTCAGTCTGTGGCTACCAAGAAAAAGTCCAGCCAAAAGCCACTCCATCATCTCCTCCCACCTAGAATTTCTCCTTCCAACATCCCGGGTCCCAGGCTGTCTCTCTGCCTCTCTTTCAAACCGAGGAGGAGAAAAATTTCACAAAGCTTTCACTTTCTCAAGGAAGGGTTAAAAGTCCTGGCTCCCAAAGATGGCTTGCTGCCCAGACTCCAGCTCCCACAGGCAGCTGGGCACCTTGCGGCCCCTCCGCTCTTCTCCTTCTCCGCGGTGAACTGCTGGCAAAGCCACCGCTGTCTCTTTCTCTCTTGGGAGAGAGAGAGACTCTGGAGGGAATGGAGACATCCCAGATTTCTCCACCCTTCCATCTACAGGGGGCCAGCCCGGTTCCAGTCCCTCCACCCTTGGGCCTACCTCCGAAGGCCACATGGCTTCTCCCCTCCCCCACCCAGCTCGTGGCCGGGCAGGGGAGGGTCTGCACTGCACCCTGACCGGAACCTAAGAAAGTGAGTTCTCCTGGGAATTCTGCTTTTAACCCCTCTGTGTTCTCAGAGGCGTGTCTACCTTCAATTGGTCAATGTTGGAGAGGAGAGGAGAGGAGAGGAGAGGAGAGGTCAATGTCCAAATTGACCTCTTCCCTCCAGAAAAATTCTTTTTCCGTGTCAAACCACGACAAGTGGACATAAAGAACATTGCAAAACTGCTCTAAAAATGAGTTGCAAGACCAAGTAACAATCCCTGTATTGAACCCATGACTGTTCAGAGCAGCAGAAGAAACCTTCTTCCCTGTCATCCCAACATAAAAGAAGGGGTGCCTGGACAGGTTAAAACACCAGCTCTGTTTCCCAGACCTTCCTATAAAACTAATCATAGAGAGAGGAGAAGAAGTTAGAAAGTAAAATAAAATATACCTAAGAAGCTATTTGGCACACAGAATAATAACATAAGTGAGAGGACAAGAGCCCTCACACCCTTGCAAGTCCCCTGGGAAAAGCTGGAGCAAACAAACCTCCAGCTTCTGGGCCAACCTGCTGCAGGTACATTTGACCCTCTTGCCCAAGCTGTATTTCATTAGTGTATCTCAAAGAGGATGGGCTGTTAAATGATTCAAGCTGGATAAGATTTGCTGCAATGGAAAACTTGTGTGCCTCTGTGCCTCTGTAGTTGAAAAATCCTTTGCAAAAATAGATTAGCAAGCCATCGTTGTGAGCTAGACTGTTAACCTAAGAGTAGAAAATACAACGGGGTTTGAAACTGCATTTTAATTCATCATGCTGGTGAATAATTTATCCTACATCTCACCATATATTGAAATTAAAACCTGAAGTATGACATACAGTAAATAATTCAGACTGGATCTTTCATCAAGTGTGAGCCAGGTTATTGATACTTCATTTTAGTGAGATCAACATCCATGTCAGCTCCTGCTGGGCTCTCTAATTTTGCTTGTGTTGGTACCAGTGAAAAAATTTAGAGCTATAAAGGCAGCCAGAGGGCTGGGCAGAGTTGGAGTTGTTCAGCCTGTTGCAGCCTTTCAATACTTAAAGTGGGCTTATAAGAGACATGGGGACAGATTTTTTTAGTGATAGAGTAATGGTTTTAAACTAAAGGACAGTAGATTTAGATTAGATATAAGGAAGAAGTTTTTTATCATGAGGGGATGAAACACTGGCACAGATTGCCCAGAGGGGTGGTAGGTGCTCTGTCCCTGGACACATTCAAGGTGAGGCTGATGAGGCTCTGAGCAACCTGATCCAACTGACGATGTCCTTGCTCATTGCAGGGGGGCTGGATTAAACGACCTTCAAAGGTCCCTTCCAACCCAAATTATGCTGTGATTCTGTGAAATCCTGCTTTAGGCAATCCATGAACTCCCTAGGTACTTCTTCATTTCTCCTAATAAAATGACAGTAAGGAAAACTTCCTGTAGCCTGAGAAGCAAGGAAAAATGAGCTGATCCGAGGGTGGAGCCTCACAAATACTTTGGGAGCAGCCACACGAGCTTGAGGAGCAAGTTTCAGGTATTGATCCAAACCCACTCACCTCCAGCACCCATCTTAGACGTGTGCATTGCAGGGGCAGCAGAAGCCAGGGCAGCAGTGCTGTATGGTTGGCAGGTTGGTGGCACGTGCTTGCAAGTTGGCAAACACAAACAGATGGTTACAGCACAACTGTTCATTATTTGAGATCGAAATCTTAACAGCTAATTAGTATCTCATTAGGGTTCTATTTACATAGCTAATAAGGTAATTTATGAGGAAAGAAAACATTTGAGACTCCCTAGCACAGTCAATTGACTTGAACTGTGGTGGAGCAGACAGCCAGCTGCATTTAGAACCTCCTTTTTTCCTGGATAAAAGGAACAACAAAAAGACATTAATCCATGGGAAAATGTGACTTAAACCTCCCTGTGCCTCAATTCCCACTAAGCAGGGGCAATGAGTTCTCAATTCGGTATCCACTATTTAGGGTACTGACTTCTAAGCAGGCAAAGGCAAAAGGCATGGTTTGCCTTTGTTTGTTTATTTGAATCAATCTCAAAGAAGAGGGGTCATCAGACATACTCAAAATATGAGCACTGGTCCTGTTCAGCCCATTTCAGAGGAGGTCTCTGCTTTTGAAGGTAATTAAGGCTTTACTGCAGAGCAGTCTGAACTTGTCATTCCCAAGTTCAGGGAAATATTTGTTTCTCTAGTGAAAAATTAGTTTCTCTACTTCTTTAAAGAAGTAGAAGTATCCAGAGCAGTGCTTTGGGTGGCTGTGATTACTTGCCTTGGCATTCCAGTGGTCCTCTGCTTTCTTGGCAGAACTGCTTATAAAAGACAATCTTTTATAAGTAAGAGTAAGGAGACACTTGATTCCCATCAAAACCAAATATTGACATTTCCTGCCTGCTAAACCTTTTGTTCTTGAACCATTGTTAAGGAAAAATATTTACAAAGTTAGGAGACAGTTTAAAGCTAGAGCCCGCATGGGGATCATGCATCTTTCTTTGAGGAAAAGACCCGGGTGTTTTGTCATGTTCAATCTAGGATGAGTCCCAGAAATACCAAGATACTGTAACAACTGTTTTTAGGAAGGATTAGATCTTCAGCTAGGATGAGTACTCACAGTTTCAGCTGAGCTTTACAAGTTCACTGGATTTAGCCTTCCTATTCCTCTCCAAGACTTCAAATGGGAACACTAAAAAGCTGCAAACCAAAGCTGAGCTAAAGCAAAAATTGTTCTGTGTCACACTATTCATATTCAGACCCAAAAGAAGCTATACAAAAATGTGAACCTGTAATTATGATCTGATTGTAACTAGGAGCAAATTGCACTCTAGAGACTAAATCACTGGTACAGGCTGTAGAGAACTTTTTTGGTAGACCTTTGGGTGGGCATGGGAGATTATCTAATAATGACATTTGGGCAATAAAATCAGAACTAATTCATCTTCTTTTCCTCACTAATAACTCCTTGATCACTCCTGGTCTTCCTGAGAATCTATGTGGTGAGATTCTGAAATTTGTGCTTTTCTGGTTTTTCCTCCCCTTGCCATTTATGGTGTGGTGGAAGCTCTGAATTCATGTGCTGTTGCTGATCCAGTTGGTGCAGATCACATGGGCAGCATTCCCAGCCAGACTGGGTCACCCACGAAATCAGCTTGGGAAAATCACTCCTCTTTTTTCATATGTCCTTGTTGCTCCTGTCCCCATTCCTGTGTGTCTATCTCTCTCACACTAAAAAGAAAAAGAGGATGAAAAAAAGGAAAAAAAGCTTTGAAGGCTTAAATATACTTGAGCTTGTATTGCCCTTTTTTATAATCTAGGAGAGCTTACGTTCACTCAAAATGGCAATTACTTGAATCTAATTGGAATTATTTTATGTAGCTCCAAACTCATTGCTTGATCTCAATAATAAATGAACTTAAAAAATATTTTTGTTACTAAAACAATTGAAGTTGGCCAGATCATCAGTCATGATTTCCTTTTGTGGGCCTAATGTGAACCTCATTTGATTTCGAGCAAAAGGTTAGCTGAAAAATTAGCTACTGTACCTTCAGCTATGGCAGGGAAGGGAGCATGGCTCCTATAGGCTATTAAATCCCAGTTTTCAAGGTAAAGATACTAACTGAGATTTACTTGTTAAATGAATTTACATTGCATTTAAATATAAAGGAAAGGATATATTTGTAATGTAGAAGTTCCAACCTTGATCAGGACCCCACCGAACAAAGTGCTGTGCACGTGCTCCAAGAAGGTTTTATTTTTCAGACAAACCAGCTCTTTGAACCTGTTTGTGGCAGCAGTTTTGGCAGAGGAGATGGAGCAGGACTGGGAGTGATGGTGGCAGCCTATGCATTGATCAGCTACATTGTTTGGGACTCTGTTCATGGCAGCCAGGCTGGCTTCAGAAAGTTCCTGTGCTGAACAGAGGGCAGATGCAGCAAGGAGGGAAGGGTCCTTCATCTCTGGAATAAATTAGCCATGGGAAATGCCAAACCTGAGTCCAAACCGGGGGTCATCAAACTGCAGCATGGATGGGAGAAGTGGCTTTGCACTGGTTGTGCAGAAACCCTGACACTTCCTGCCCAATTTATGGCTTGATAGTGAAGGAATAAAATGTGATTGAGGTTTGACTGATTTTCTCTGGGACAGATTGTTTTTAGGACCATATGTTCATCTGGTAAACTGAATAAAAGTTTCTTCATATCCATCACTGAGGTTTTTTATAAAAGAAAAAAAAAAACCTGAGATAAAAACCTGCCCAAAGAGGTATTGGTCACACATCCTCACCTGGCAGCAGCACTTTCTGCCAAACATTCCTGCTCTTCTCCCTCTCCCTGGAGATGCTTCCCCCTTTCACCTGCCAGCAGAGCAGCATGTACAATTGCTCCCTAACTCAGAAAAAATAGAGTCAGCTGAAATGTCTGGAGAAGTTTCATCCTAACGTGGAGAGAGCTGAGGTAGGGAATAGTTGAGTGTGAGATGTAGAGGAGGCCCTCAGTGGGGACATGGGAGGAAAAGGCGATTCCTTTCCCTGCTCCCTGGAACCAAGACAGGGTTTATGGTTGTGGAGTGACACCCTGATGAAGACAATGCAAATCAAAGCTGGGTGCCAGCTTGGACCAGCTTGTGGATCAAACATGATGCAGAACTCTGTTGTGGTATTTGCCAGAGGTGTGCCAGCGCAGAACTCCACTGATCCTGGCAAACCTGTGCAGAGTTTGTGGCAATCACCCCTCAGCCCCTCTGTGGGAATGGCTGAGCACTGGGGCTTTGGGAGTCCTCTCACCTCATACTCCTCAGCCCCTCTGGGTGTTCAGGAACCCTCTCACCTCTCCACGGCTCTGGCTCCCTGGAATCCCACCTCAGCCTGCCCCAGAGCTTCTCTCTGGATCACCGCATCTTTGCTTTCAAGTGGTTTCCCCTCTGGGCACTTTAAATGCTCCCTTATCAACAGCTCCTGTGCAGATAAAAGTGTGCTCAGCACTGGGTGAAATCCCCAGCAGCTGACAGTGGTGACAGCCTTAACCCAAATCCTGCATCCTCTGGACAGGCAGAGGTGGGCATGGCCTTTGGAACATCTGCATGGGTCCACACTGCAGTGCCTGGGACCACATCCAAAGCCAGTGATCGTGGGGCTGTCAGGACACCCCCGGTGTACCTTTGGGTCAGGCCAGGAAGCTCTCTCCTGGGTGGTTTCTTACTGTCTAACCTCCCTGGGACCATCCCAAGCAGCACTTTGCATGCAGCCATCCTGCTGAGGAAGCCAGCAGTGAAGCAGGCTTTTCCATGCCAGTTGGCCTCCATGCCCAGAAATGTTCCCAGACACTCTGGATTTACTAGCAGAGATGTAGCCTCAGAAGAAGAGATACAAACAGAGCTGTGGGTTTAGTTTGCTCCCATGGAATTTGGCTCTGGGCTTTGGAAGAAGAGGGTTTTGCTTCTCTGAAAATGCAGTGGGCTCATGAGGAACATAGAGCTGTGGGAAGAGAAGGAAGCAGGGAACAAGGTACACTTCTGTCAGTGCTCTGAGATGAGGCAGTGATATGACAGATCACTTTGGTATTGCTGCACCTGCATTTCTGTTTAATGCCCTAAGGTAGGTATAATTAGTGTTTTCCACACAAGTAAAGGAAAAGTTGCAGTTTCAGTAACCTGGGAAGAAACAAGAGACACTCTGCCCCCTGAATCCCCATTTCTGGCTGGAAATCCTTGCCTTCCTTCAGCACAGCAGGGTGGCTGCAACCCTCCAAACTCCAGGTGCCAAGCTCCAATTGCCCACTAGCTTGGCAAGGGTGAGACAGAGATTCCCTTCAGAGGATCACACAGTTGGCTTGGAAGGGACCTTAAAGATCATCCAGCTCCAACCCCTGCCATGGACAGGGACACGTCCCACTAAACCAGGCTGATCCAAGCCCCATCCAGCCTGGCCTTGAACACTTCCCCACAGTTAACTTGCGGTTTTCTTTTCCCCCTTAAGATGGGATTTGTTGCTGCAATTTCTTCCACTTTCAGGATGGGAAATATTAAAATAAGAGAAAAGCTTTGAAGACTGGTCATTCAGGGGAGTTATGTATCTTTTTCTGGTTTTATTACATTGCTTATATTAAAGTAATGGTATTAGAAATGCTTTTATCAGTAGCAGGACTAATTAATAGGTTGCCAGGAGCAGTTATTCCCCTCTTGAAGAACATTGGAAAATAGTATTTATCTGAACACAATGGTGATAGTCCTGCTAACCTGCTGCTCTACTTAAAAATGTTAAAAGTTCAAAAGCTTAAAAATTTAAATTATGTCCATGTGGCAGCTCAGGAGCCGCCTTTCCACATGGGGTTTTGGGAAAGCCACAGAGCAAATGGCATTCAGTTGGGATAGCAGTGATTTCACTTCATCTTAACAGGAATAAATCTTTGTTTTATCATATAAGTACATATTCCTTTGGAGAGTTCATAGAAAAGCTTTTTCATAGTTTTAGACCTGGAAAATTGAGCTTGTTTTATCTGAACATATCCAATATTGTAAATGAATGAAGGGAAGAAATGAAAAAATAATATTGACATATTATTTCAGTGGTGTATTTTTTTAATCTATCACAGTTTCTCAAAATTAATGTCTGACATTTTAGAAATTGCTTAGCGGGGAAAAAAAGATACACAAAACAGTCTACTTTTTATTAAGGTTATTTTGTAAGGAAACTATTTTCCCACCAGCTGCAGAAATGAATGTCACATTTGATTGCACAACTTGGATTTTCAATTTTCCACTGGTATGGAGAGAACAGCCCCAATTTTCCAAGGATCTATTCACAAACTTGAGTTTCAGGTCCTCAGGATTCTTCCTAGGCTGTGTGAGCATCTGAACCAGGACTTATAGTTTGTTTTAAATTATTTAAATTATTTAAGGTATTAATCTGGGGCTTGTGGTGGTCTTACTTCTGTCCTGATTCAAGTGCTGGCTGCCCTTTCTAGCAAAGAGGGGCAGGAGGAGCTTCAGGGCAATTTCTTTTTTGAAACCCATTGGCTGTCAAGGTGTATGCTCCAGTTTGGGATGTACAAAGGGAAGAAGAAAGCAAGGGAGACAGTCAAAGGTGCAAAATAAATGAAGTTTATTCCATGCTTCCCCAGCTCATTTGTTTGTTTAGTATTTTGATTTATTTGAAAGGAGTTTATTCCACAGCTGACTACAGGAATGTATGCAATATTTAGTACACCCACCTGAAGTGGATGTGAATGTTTATGGAGCCTCTACTCCTGAATACTGGAGAGGAAACAGAAAATGTAAGGGAGGGAAAATCTACAGTAACACAATACCAAGGCTGCCTAAGTCCAGGAAGAGAAAACAGAATTAATGGAATAATGGAATTAGTAATTGGACAATGCTGCACATCATGGATGTTTTATGCTACTGCTTTTCCAGACTAATCTTGAACAGTCTGATGGATGTGCTTACTTTGATGAGCACATAAATTGAGAGGAGATAGGCCACTGCAAATATCAGAAAAAAAGCAAGAAGCTGAGGTGTGGTGAGGGAGGGCAGTTAAAGGTATTAAGGAATATAAAGGTTGGCCCAGGCTTTCCCAAAGTGCTGAGCAGATTGGCTGCACAATGCCCATCCTGCAGTGGGGCCTGGAAAAATGTGAAGGGAGAAGGTGATGGCACAGCAAATGAGGGAATGCAGTGTGTCCCTCTCCTATGGAGACTAATTCAGGTTAGGATCAAACCTGTAAGGGGATACCCTGACTGGTACCTTTATTATCCTGACCAAGGCTGTAAAAACCTCTCTCTCTTCTGTGTAAATAGACTCTTACCACATCAGAGCTTTCCTCTGCAGTTGAATGGTATTATCATATTCCTGTTAGGATTTATGGGTTGAAGTAAGAACTGTGGACAAGGCACTGCAGAAATTTGTCAGGAAACTATTGGGTAATAGGTTCGGTATCAGGCTTTTAAAAAATGTCTCCATGAGCTGAGTACTGAACATCTCACTTGAAGTTTAGGGATTTTAACCCAAAGACTGTGTCTAACCTGCTTATGCATTGTTGAAAATCTGAGTGTGACCTCCACAGGACTTTGTGCTCCTGTGTACCTCTCAGTGAAAATAACCTTTTTCTGGTCTCAGCCCCTTTTTTCCTTCTGTAAAATGGTGACAGTGGGTATTCCTCTCCTTGGAGAGGAATGTGGAGGCTGGATACAGGGCCATGACTCTAGGACTCTGTAACTTTAAGGTTACAGATGTTCTGAGGATAAACAGTACCTTGAAGCAGTTGAATGTATGCTGCTACTAATTAGTCCCTGCAATCTGGAATGTGCTGGAGCAGACAAGAGCCTGGGAACAGTCAAAGGATGCTGTTCTCCTAAGGTCCCTCCCAGCCAGTAGATTCTGTAGCACAAGCAAACAGGCTCCCAAATAGAAGTTCCATGGTGATGTCTGAATGGGGAGCTGTGTCCACTGGAGCCCCTCTGGAGGCTGGGAACAAGGGATGGGATTGAAAGCAGCTCACAAAGGGCTTTGCTGCCAGCACAAAGCAGGTGCAGCAGCTGATCACTTGTGCCCAGCACATGCCACCAAGCAGGCACAAATCTTCACTAATGCTCTCTGGAGTTCTGCCTACTCCTAAGAGGATATTTAAAAATTGGAATGATAATGACTTGAGCAAACATGACTCTACAGCAGAAAATAAAATTGTGAGCATTCACTATCAAAGGCAAAGAAGTGTTGGAGAACAAGAATGCCTGATCATGCAATGCTTTTCATCCTGCAACTGAGCACAGAAAACCTTTTCATATGCCCTAAATCTGCAGCTACAATAAAGCCTTCATACAGACAATCTGCTTAAACAGAACGTCACGCTTGCCTTTATTTTATTTTAATTGCAAAATATTATCCAGTTTCACTGCTAAAATATGCACTTCTTAAGGCAATATGCGTAGCTTTATTTTATCCTCCATTTTGCTTGACGTCATCTCTGCAGTGATGAAATTATAAGCTCTTGAAGTGGACCATCTATGACGCAGCCGTTTCCCTTTCTTGTGGGAGAACACCCTCACCTCACTGTCTTCCTAACAAGATTTATATAATTAAAAAATCCCACTTTGCTCCAAATCTTCTGACCAGAAGAGTTGGCATCCCTGTCTCTTCATTGCTTAAACATGTAAGCCTGTACCATCAAAACAAGTAGGAACTTTGCCACTGTCTTTGAGGCAAGATTGAGCCCTGGAATCCCAGATATTTGAGATTATTATTGGTATTAACCTAATATTTAACCCCAAGCAATTGCAGTGACTAATTCTTAGGGCCTTTACTTGAAAGTCTTGCAGGAACTTACAAGTGAGGGTCAGCATGATCATCCCATTTCCATGGTGGGAAAACCAAGGCACTGTGGAAAGTAAAAGGACACTCCTATTGCTGGGAAGAGAACTGGGATCTTCTGAATCAGCTCAGGGCCTACTGAATTGCCCTAGTCTGAGGCTATTCCCACTGAATGGAATTAAATATGCATCAGTGGTGGCACTGCCTTGGAATCTGTCCAGTGATGGTTTGGTTATTCTTCAGACTGTACTGAGGTGTTGTGGCATTTTCACCTCTTCATGATAAAAGCAACAGGTCAAATGCTGGATTTTGAAATCTGGAACTTTGCAGCATCAAAGGAAAAGACATTAAAAAGAAAAAAAAAAAAGGCTATCATATTAGCCTCCCCTTTTCCTCTTTCACCAGTAATTTTATTACAAATTGTAGGAATTAGTCTTGCAGTTTCAAAGCTGCACATCCACGTGAACTGATTGGTGCAGCCTGTATTTGCAGATGTAACAGAGCTGGGAGTAACTGCTATTCTTCACTAGCAGAGGAGACATACTGGAAATTGAGAAAATTCTGAGTCTGCATTGTATTTCCTGATAAATTCCAATTTCCCTGCCACTATGATAGAAAGCAAGCTGAGATTTGATGAATGAAATTGAGACTCGCTGTGAAACAGAGCAACAGCTTTGAAGAGGTGCCAGATTTCAGCAAAGGTGAATAAAAAAGAAGTAGACATTTCTGAATAAGCTGCCTTTCCTCTCTTCAAAAACAAATCACCTTCTTGTAAATTATCTTCTCAGGTGAGAATCCATCCTTCACAGAACAGGAGACAGGCTGTGCAACAGAGCCAGTTGATAGATGTTAAAAGACAAACCACCAAAAGTCAAACGTGTCTTTGGAAAACAGTATTAAGTAATATTTTAAAGAATGGCTACACATCATATTCACACAAATGCCAATAGGAAGCACAGCTCAGGAAAAGAAAAGCTTTCAGATAATCTCTACCCATTATGAAGGCAAAACCTCAACATCACTAACACATCTTAACTCATTTTCAGCCGTCGCCCTGCTCACATTTGATGCTGTACCGTGTATATATTTCATACTTCAGCACAAATTTTATCAAGAGGTTTATTCACTGAAATGTGCAAAATCCATAAAAAAAACCCTCACTACATTAATATTTCATATCTCACATACTTATCATATCCAGGGGACAGTGGTCTAAAGTGGGAATTCTCAAAAATGCTCTGTGTTGGTGACATAGGGCTGCTGGTGCCAGTAGTAAAATGTTGAGTATCACTGTGCATCGAGTGATGCGAGTGTTTCTGCAGACTTGTGTCTCTAACTAGACCAGAATTTAAGCCATTTTGGTAAGAATTGCAAACTGTGGTCATAGACCCCATGGAGCCTTTCTCATCTAGGTCCTCCAGCTGAAGTCTCCTGCCCACAGCCACCAGCAGTGCTGGTTGCAGTGTAACCAAGTTGGAAAAAAAGACACTACATTGTGGCAACATATAAATGTGATTTTGTACAGTACTTGTAAGAAAAAAATTCTGAGGGAAGAAAATATTTTCTTCTCTCCTGTCTACCTTGAAAAAAGGACTCTCAGCCTTGTTGTAAAACATGTCCTTATATGGATAGTTTTCCTAAGAAAGCCCAACAACACCTGAAGTTGATATCTATCAGCTGTGTTTGGGTCCTAGCAAGGAACACCTGGCTCTGAAACATTAGCAGCAGGTGCCACTAATTGAGTACTTACTGGCTAAACACCTGCCAAAAAAAAAAAAAAAAAAAAAAAGAAGACAAAAAAAAAAGGAGTGTGTGTGGTGAAGAAGAAAGAAACTAATTAGTGCAGTTTGGTGGGGGAGAAGTGAAATTTCACAAAGGTGATTAACAAATATGCATAGTCAGCTTTACTAACACGGATCTTTTCAGTGTAAGTGGTGGTTTCTCTCTCTGACAGGGCTTGGGCTGAAGAGGAGGATTGCTCTTGAAATAACTGTAAAATGCAATGACAGTGTGGAAGCCCACCTGGATGGGGCTGGATATTTAGCTGATGTACCACTCAACTCCTCATTTTCACAGAACTTGTGAGGAATTTCAGCTGCAGGAAATGCAGGAGTTGAGCTTTAGTTTCTTTATCTCAAGTGTGCTGCTGCACAGCTCTAGGAGTCGGAGGGGGACAAGGGCTCACTTGTGGAGCTGGGAGTCTCGGTGGGCACATCCAGGCATGTTCGCCTCCAGTTCACTATACCTAAATACACCTGTCTCTAATTCTGTCTGTAATCATGAAGATGCTTCTCAGCTGGTGAGCTCAGGTGTGCTGGTGCTGGGGTGGAGCAGGCCTGAACATAAGGCAGAATTTAGTCAGTTTTTGTGCTGAGGAGATGCAGACCATAACAAAACCTTCAGGGATAACGCTTTTTAACCTTTTCCTCCATATTCCAGGATACTGCCTCAATGAAGCTGGACCTGCCTTAGCGAGAAATCTTTCTGTGGGGAAGGTGGGGGGCCATGGCTGAGGTTCTGGTGTGGGTGGGTGCCAGTTGTTTTTTGGGGCCTCAAGGAAATGGATGGGAAGGCAGAGTTGCTGCCCCAGCAGCTCCAGATCAAAACAGATTGAGACATGACAAAATATAAGGGCAAGGTATTTTATGGCCAAGAGAAGTGTCTGAGATTATTTATACTTAAAATAAGAGAGGGGCAAGTTGAGATTAGAGTGTGTGCAGGCCTTCAGAGCAACCACAAACACGTTTCTCCCTTCTAAGGCTCATTATCCTAATATAGGGAGCTCCTGGAGATAACACTGTGCTGGGCATACAGTAGAGCCTATGCTCCAGGCACAGGGAGTAAGTGTTGAGGCAAGAAATGACTTTTTCCTGGCATCACCTACTAAGATTGAACTGGAATGGCAATTAGAAGTTGAAGTGCTCATTTAATGTCAGTGATGTGTAAACTACGTTGCCATTGTTATTTTAGTGCTGATTTACATAATTGGCATACCCTGAAGTCACACTCCACGAACCTTCAGTTCATGCTAAAGACTTGCAGGAAGTCATAAAATTAAACATTATCTGTGCTGGAATGCAAGGGAAAAGAACTCAGCTTTTGAGGGATTTCACCTTGCTTGTGTCCCCTCTCCCACTGTGTGTGCACGGCAGCGAGTGAAAATCAGGTTAGCGTTTGGAGCTGTTGGCATGAAGGAGCTTTAGCAGCTCTTTAATTATGCTGGTGCAGTTCTGGGGGGTTTGTTTTGCTGGTATGTACTTCCCTGGGTGAACTCCTCATCCTGCAGGGATGTTTCATGGGAATGGCTAGAATTGTGATAGAGAAGCCAAGGGAAGAGGGTCCACAGGAGGAATTATTCCAGCCCAAATGGGCTGAATTCCTTTCTCAAATTGGTGTTCTTCCTACACTAAGAAGTTGTAAGATGGAGGGAAAAGGCCGCTCCCAAAGGAGGAGCTGGTAATGGAGCTGTCTCAGTTGTTATTGCTTTTAAGTCCTCCTCCGCAGTAATTCAAGGTGTCACAGGCTGGCTGTGTCTTTTGCAAATGAAGCCCCTGAGAGATATTGGGAAGAGGAGGTGGAGCACAGAGCACTTGCCTTGCCAGGAAGGGACCCCGGCTAATGATGGTGTGCTGATGGCTTTGGCTTTGATGAGGACCCTAAATTGCTAGGTATCGCATACCTATGCAAGGGCCAGGCCCTACCGCAGAGCCCAGCAGACAAACAAGAGATGGGGCAAAAGACGCAGTCCTGCTCGCGAGTTACTCGTTGCATCAGGAGATTTGCCAGCGTCAGGAAGGGATCGAGGGATGCAGCTGGGATTGGGAGCACAATCACTCTGGGCATGGACCCGCTTTCTCCACCCGTGTCACCGCTGTCCTGTTCTATGGTCTATGCCACGAGCAGTTGAGACTGCAGCCCGGGGAGCACTGGCGTGGGCATGGGTGGGCCCCGATCCCGCGGGGAGCGCGGCTCGGCCCCGGGGCAGGTGCGGGGCCGCGGACGGGCTGTTCGCGCCGGGGCTGCCGTTCCGGGCCGGGCGATCCGCCGCCGTTCCACCACTGGAGGGCAGCCACATCTTAAAAAAACCCACCCAGCCCAACCCCTCCGCCGCCCGCACGGGGCTGAAGCCGCATCGGATGCGCCGGGGCAGCGCTGCGGGAGGAGACGTCTCCCGAGTTTGGGTACTTCTCTTTCGGAGAGGAGAGCGAGGAAACCCCCTTATTTCCAGCCCTTGCCCCAGGCTCGTGCAGCGACCTCCACGCTCTGGTGGGGGAGAGAAAAATAAATAAGTACATATACGTATTTTTAAAGTAGTTCTAAAGCGCCGGGATTCTCCCGGTACCTTACGTGACCTTCGCACTTTACCACCCCGGCAGTCCGGGCCACGGCGTTAATCCGATTTGCGGCGGCGGAGCGCTCGGGCTGTACAATGGGTCATTGTTCGACCCGGCCCGGTCCCGCTCCGCCGCTGCCGCCCGGAGCGGGACTCGGGACCGGGCGGGCCGGGGGTCTTCCCGCAGCGGATCAGCCGCCGGTACAACAGTTTAACGGGACAGCCGCCCGCCCCATCCCTCGCCGCGGCGACACTGCGACCTGGGCGCGGGCGGCAGCCGCGGCGAGGGAGGGAGCGCGCGAGGGAGGAGGGAGGGAAGGAGCGAGGGAGGGAGGCGGCGTCTCCTTTAAAAGCCGTGCGGGGCCGCAGCCCGCTCCCACAGGGCGGCTGTGATTGGCGCGGGCCCCCGAGCCTCCGGGGTCGTGACATCGCCGCGCAACAAAAAGCCCCGGCAGCAGCGGCGGGCGGCCACCCCCGGCCATGGTGCGGTGCGGGGCCGGCGGGGAGCCCGGCGCGGTGCCCTAGCGCGGCCGCTCCACGCGGGACGGCGGGCGGCTCCCCACCCCCTTTTTTTTTTTTTTTCTTCTTTTATTTACCCTCCTCCCTCCTTTTTCCTTTCTTTTTTAAGGGAGCAGAGACAAATCAAGCTTCATCTTGATGTTGCTGCGGGAGTGTCCGTAAATGTCCATCTGTCTGATGAGCGTGATGCAAAGGACATTTTTGAAAAGGAGCCTTTTAACTCCGTAGACACGTAGGGACCCATTCACGGACAGGCACACACACGCGAGGAGGAGGAAGAAGAAGAAACTTCACGATCGCTGCTTTTAAAAGGGAGAAGCTTTTTCCCTGGCTGGGACTTGCCTTCTGCCTCCTCAACCAGCTGCTAAAAGTATGTTTCCGAGGCGGACTGCACTTCAGGGAACTTCTATTTTCTGCTCGGCAGCTGTAGAGGAGCAGCAGCGAAGTTTGGAGTAACACCAAGTGATGCGGGAAAAACACCCCGAGAGCAGAACACCCTCCTGCAGACACAACCCCTGCTGCTGCACACAGGTATAGCTCCGGCGGTCGCAGATCCGCTGAAAGCCTTCTCCGCAGGATGACTCCGTGGGCCACGGCGGAGGTGCTAGCGCACTGGAAGAGAGAGGGGGGACGGGACACTAATCATAACTATTATTACTATCATAATAATCCAGCCCAAAGTTTCACGGGGGAGAATGTCACCCTGTGGGTTTGGCTAAGGACGTAGCAGGATATGTACTTTCCTCCTTCCCCTTCTTCCACTCCGCTAAGGCAGAACCCCTCTCCTTTTCCCTCGCTGAGGGAAGCCGCTGCCCCGTCGCGGGGGGGCCCGGTCCCGAGCCCCCGCGGCTCGGCTCAGCGGGGTGTGTGGGGGGAAGCCCGGGGGTCGGGACGGGAGCGCAGGGGGGAGCTGGCTTTGCTGGGCAGCCGCCCCTTCCCCTCCCGGTGAGCGGTGCCGGCCGTGGCGGCGGGAGGCCCGACCCGGCGCACACCTGCGCCCCGGCCCGGCGGTGCCCCCGGCCGCGTCCCCTCCTCCCCTTCACCTCCGCGCTCCTTTGTTGCGGAGCGCCCCACTCCGCTCCCCCGTCCCGCCTCGCTCCCTTTGATCTCCTGCCACGGGGATTTCGGTGCCGCCGCGCACCTGAAGCGGCCCCTCGCGGGGCTCCGCCGGCCGGTCCGCGGCGGGGGCTCCGCCGGCCATGGTCGGGCGCCCGAGTGGGTCCCACCTACGGACCGTCCCCGCCCGTACCCTCCCTCCCCCGGCGCGGTGTCCGCGCTGACTGGCTCCCATCGCCTCCTCCTCCTCCGCGCAGGTTGATCATGGTTGCCGTGACCCGCTCGCTCCTGGCGCTGCTGCTCTGCCAGGCGCTGCTGGGCGGCGCGGCCGGGCTCATGCCGGAGGTGGGTCGGCGGCGCTTCAGCGAGCCGGGCCGCGCCGCCTCGGCCGCGCAGCGCCCCGAGGACCTGCTCAGCGAGTTCGAGCTGCGCCTGCTCCACATGTTCGGGCTGAAGCGGCGGCCCAGCCCCGGCAAGGACGTCGTCATCCCGCCCTACATGCTGGACCTCTACCGCCTGCACGCGGGGCAGCAGCTGGGGCAGCCGGCGGCGCTGGGCTTCCCGCTGGAGCGGGCGGCCAGCCGCGCCAACACCGTCCGCAGCTTCCACCACGAAGGTACCGGCGGGCGGGGGCTCCGCGGGCTGCGGGAGCGGAGGGGAGGGCAGGGCCGGAGGAGGAGCGGGGGGCGGATTCCTCCCGCCGGCACCGCGGGGTTCGCACAGTGCATCTCCCGGTCGGGTGCGTTGCCCGACGAGCTCTGCTGCGGAGCTCTCGCTCTGCCAACTCTCTTCTCCCCTGTCTCCGTCCGTCGGGGCGCTCCCGGGACTTTTCCCGCTAGACCAGCGCGACTCCGCGTTAAGCGTTCCCGCAGGTCACTGCTCTCCTGCGAGGCTAGAAAGCAGGGAAGGCTCCCTAATGCGTGGCTGAGCCCGGCCGCTGCGGAGGTTTCTAATCCCTGTCTAATCCCCGTGAGAGATAAGTGAAACAATCAGTCGCGACATCCTCGGGAGCTGCCGTCGAGGATCGGTACAGCCAGAGCCTCCCGGGCTCACAGTGCCCAGGCTAACCAAAGCCCCGTGGCCGCGCTTGGCTCTCACCTGCGAGGCCTCCAGCAGCGCTTCTGTGGCAGCTCCCTGCCTGCAGCCCCCCGAGGCAGCGATTCTCTGGGACAGACCCTCGCTCAGCAGTCGGGGGCGTTTCCTGGCTCCCGCGGCCGCGGCTGTGACATTAACCGGGCCCGCGGAGCCGGTGGGGCGCGTGTCGCTCACGTGCTTTTTTGGGAAGCGTTTCCCCAGGTTGTAATTGCTCCTGGCTGCGGCTCTTCGGTGCTGCCATGCAGTGGCTCCGCTGCAAAAGTAATGAAAACGCATTTCCCCTCTGCTTTTAGAGCAAAATTATGTCAAGAAAAGATAAAAATTAGTTTTTAAGTTTCTAAAAGGAGGCGGCCTCTGAGAAGTGGATGTGCTGTTTAGTGGAAAGCCTTAGGGCGAGGAAGGTGGATGGTGAAATCTAACCTCTCCTCATCCACCTTTTCCTACATGGGAAGTAAAAACCTGGCAGTTAATGGGGAAAAGCCAGCACGTGGGTCATTCATGTTAAACCCAAGGATTGTGGGCAAGGGGCTGAGTGAGAGAGGAGTTGAAAGGGCAAAGTTGATAAGATTTAGGCAAATGTAAAAATCTGCAGTTTGAAGTAGTCCTATGATTACAGCAAAAGCTGATTTTGTTAGAAAAGTAGTGTTAAAATTCTTTAAAATGTTAAAAATTCAGAAGAAAATCAGTGTGACTCCCATTTTTTTCACTGTGTTATCACTGCTTTTGTGATTTCTTGGGAGCAGAAGTTTGTCTTGTGGCTATTCAAAAATATCTGCATATTAGCAAATACTGGTCTGGTCCTGAAATACTATAAGGCTGAGATTTACCTTACGAAAAATTTGTACTGGATTCAAAGGGGAATGGTTACACGACTAAGAATTGCTAATAGCAGTTATGGCTCCCCCTTAGAAAGTGGTTCCCCCCCTTCAGTATGTTTACCAGCAAAGGTAAAAACTGTGAGAGGGTTTTATTTTGGAAAATACTTTTAACTTCTTGATGACTGTAGCAACAATGTACTTGGCAACCCTAGGTATATTGTACTCCTTCTGAAGCTCCATTCTGTTGTTACTCAAAGGTGGGAATGGCCTGGAGTTTACTGACTCCTTGAAAGTTTGGTTTTGGTGGTTTTACAAACTTCTTGTTAGGAGGTGACTTTGCTTCATTGTTTTTTTCCATCCACCCTTTTTTCAGCAGTTGAATCTTCCTGCTGCTCTTTATGGCCCTTTTGGGTAAATACTCTGGGGTGTGCTTCATAAAGTACCGCTATGCATGCCGAGTTCACTGTCTCTAATTAAACACACAAAAATCCATTAAGATTTTTAGGTCACCCAAATTGCAGAGTAATGTTTTTTAGAATGGAGTTTAAGGGATTAATGTTAGAGCTGTATTCTTAGAAAAAATCAGAAATGCAACAGTCACCCAAAGTCCTCCACAAGTTTTAATAATTCCCCAGTGCTTGAGTTTTTCATTCATGTCCTTGAAGTCCAAATTTATGCTGTATAGTTCTGCCTTCTAAGGATAACTATCTGGAAGGCAAAGGCCACCAGGATCCAATCCAAATGTGTAACAATGAATGAAGCATTTTTAATTTCATGCTATACATGCTTGCACAAACAAACTAACAAGGGACACAGTATTTTCTGCCTAAAAGTCTTTCAGGTCTTGTATATCACATGTGTTAGCTGTCATTTGAAAGCTGCAGTCTTAAGGGGTTTGATTGTTTGTCTCAGCTTCTGATTTTTTTCTTTTCTTATATTTTTTTATTTTCCCTGTTTAATCAAATTAGAAGTTTTGGAAGAACTGCCAGAAATGAGTGGGAAAACAGCACGGCGTTTCTTCTTTAATTTAACTTCCATCCCTCATGAGGAGTCTATCACCTCAGCTGAACTCCAGATTTTTCGGAAACAGGTGCACGGAGCCTTTGAGAACAACAGCAGCTACCATCACCGTATTAATATTTATGAAATTATAAAGCCAGCCACAGCCACCTCTAAGGACCCTGTCACAAGACTTTTGGACACCAGGTTGGTGCATCATAATGCAAGTAAATGGGAAAGTTTTGATGTAACGCCAGCTGTTTTGAGGTGGATTGCACATGGACAACCTAATCATGGGTTTGTGGTAGAGGTGGTTCACTTGGACAAAGAGAACAGTGCCTCCAAGAGGCACGTTAGGATTAGCAGGTCTTTACATCAGGATGAAGATAGCTGGTCTCAGCTCAGGCCATTGTTAGTGACGTTTGGGCATGATGGCAAGGGACACCCGCTCCATAAAAGAGAAAAGCGTCAAGCGAAACACAAACAGCGTAAACGCCACAAATACAGTTGCAAAAGGCATCCGCTATATGTGGACTTCAATGATGTGGGGTGGAATGACTGGATTGTTGCCCCGCCGGGGTATAGTGCCTTTTACTGCCATGGGGAATGTCCTTTTCCACTGGCAGATCATCTAAACTCAACAAACCATGCCATTGTTCAGACTTTGGTCAATTCAGTGAATTCCAAAATCCCCAAGGCTTGCTGTGTGCCGACAGAACTGAGTGCTATTTCCATGCTCTACCTTGATGAAAATGAAAAAGTTGTATTAAAGAACTATCAAGATATGGTTGTGGAGGGTTGTGGGTGCCGCTAACACAGCAAATATATTAGACAAATGCAAAAAAAAAAAAAAAATAGCTGACACTTTAATATTTCCCAATGAAGACTTTATTTATGTAATGAAATTGAAAGAAAAAAAAACACAACTATTTTGAAAATATATTTATGTCTACGAAAAAGTTGGGAAAACAAATATTTTAATCAGAGAAATATTCCTTTAAAGATTTTAAATGTATTTTAGTTGTACATTTTATATGGGTTTAACCCCCAGCACATGAAGTATAATGGTCAGATTCTTATTTTGTATTTATTTACTATTATAACCACTTTTTAGAAGAATAGCTAATTTGTATTTATATGTAATCAAAAAAGAAAAAAATATAGGGTTTGTACATAATTTTCCAAAATTGTAGCTGTTTCAATTGTGTGTATTTAAGTTGAAAAGAATACATGGAAGGTTACTATGGCAAAGTGCATAGCACATTTGCTTTCTGCTGTGCTACTGTTAAGGTCACAAGTTCAAGTCCAGAAAAAAGTGGATAATCCACTCTGCTGACTTTCAAGATTATATTGTACAATTCTCAGGAATGCTGCAGGGTGGGCTGTCCAATCCATGAGAACTGGCATCCTCTTTAGGTGGAACATTTGGCTAAGAACCAGAAGTTGCTGATCTAGTATAAATACTGCTATTCCCAACTAATTTGCAGTGTGAATATAAGGGCCAAGAGAAATCCTATGGGAGCTGCGGGTGGGGGAAGACTGAATCCTTTCTAGATCTACAGAAAAGTGAATGTTTGATGTTTCCTTTAAAAGTCCTTCCTTTAAAAGTCCTGGCCAAATATAAAATAATAAAAACTAAAATGTCATCCTTTTTTTTTTGTGATTATCTATGCTAAAGAGGAATACCTACCTAAATTGTACCGGCCCTTGTCTTTAACAGTTGGAAAAGCCTTGTATACTTCCTCACCTCAGATGAGAGCTCACTTCTGTGGAGTGTTACATTGAAATTAATCTGCAATTTTTGCCCTACATGCAGCAAGCTGTTGTCATATGCAGCCTTCTCTCTAACCTCAGCTGATGGTTTTGCTGTTTGGCAGATTAGCCTCTCTTCATTTCCAGGGTTTTGTGTTGGAAAGTTTTTTTTTCCCTTCCCAAATGTTTAAATCTATTTCAGATAATAAACCATAGAATTCTGATATTTCTTTCTGAGAAGTCTAGTCTGTAAGAAAAAATGGTTCACTTGTGCAGTCATCACAACTTGTGCTTGCATCATCTTACTGGTTTTTAAACCCTTCATGTAAGGGGCAAACTGTGATTTGCAGTAGGCAAACAGCATAAAAACTGATACTGATTGTGCCTGTTTCGTGTTCCACACCTGGTGTGGCAGGCAGAGCCTGGGGGTGTTGTGTGAAGGTTGTGCTGAAACAGGAGAGCAGGAAAGGAGCTTAAATGGGCTTCTTGGTCATCCTCTCAAGCTCTGTTGTGGGTCCAGTTCTGGATTTGGCGAACTGTGGCTACACTTCCTGAAGCCATGTGTGCATTGGGCCCTCTCGGGATCTCACTAAGTCAGCTGTGGGAATCTCTGATTTGGGCCTCCTGATGTTTTGTTAATGAACCCCTCTTTTTTTGTCCTGGCCTTCTGCAAACTCCTCCTTTTTTACCAGAATCGTCTGGGTTGCAGCAATGGTACTAACTAGATGGGTTGATCAGAAAAGCAAACTTGATGATGTCTTACAGGTCCTCTTGTAGAGCAGTCCTTTACTGCTGTTCATCACAAAAAGCAGAGGGTACAGAGGATAGGAGAGAAAAACTAATTACCTGTTGGCTGCTTCCAGTTTTTTTCTTGTGAGCTTAAAAATCTCTTTGGCTGTAAGGCTCTGTGGTGAGATACGAATGTATTTCTTTGTACCAGCAGTGTTTTCAACAGCTGTCAGAGAACAATCCACCACTCTGCAGTTAGGCTCTGCTTAATTTTGAGAGGTAGCTGATGTTAGTCATGCTGATACTGCGTAGCAACCTGTGGGCTGGCTGAGTGGACAATCTCCAGGTGCTTTTTCAAAACACTGGTGCTGTTTTGGTGGCTGATGTTTTTAGGGATGAAGCATCTTGTGTGCAGGAGTTTGGTTTGCCTTTTGCTTCTTGCCAGCTCTCCTAGTGCTGAATGAGTTTGTGGTTGTTGCTTTGGCAAGGTTGTCAGGGCGGCAGTGGAGATTCAGCAAGGATTTAGTGTTTGTGATGTGTGGTTGTGTAGCCAAGTCAGAGCTGTGTTACTGTACTGTAAAACCTAAGCTTGAGGAAGCTGATAAGCGCTGAAAGTTTAATGATGAGCATGAAAGGTGTGATCAGAACCCTGTGAAATTGTAAAGAACCCACAGCACTTCTAACCAGACTCTCAGCTCTGGTGCTCTAAAGATGAAGTCTCACAGCTCCTTCATGTGTGACGAGACTGAGGGAGGCTCTTTACAGAGTGGTGACTCCTGTAAGGCATGAGAACTCGTTGATGCTAATTTTGTTGCCAAAAAATTTGCTACAGCACTTGTCTATGCAGGAGCTGGCTCATGGCATGGTGCCGCATTCCTTGCGCAGGCAAACCTCCTGGTGCTTGACAAGGAATTGCATCCTTAGTGAAATATACTGAGAGGCCAGTGTATCACTGCAAACTTAAGACCTACTCTTGTACGCATTTCTGTAATTGCTTAGTGTTAGCCACGGAATCATCAGTTCCATACTGATTTTGAGGAGTAAATATGCAGGTATCAAGCTCAGCACGTCAATAAATGTCTGCAGAACTGGTTTGGTAGTGTACCTTTAAAACCCTCACCTCACTCTGTAGGTTGGCAGCATGAGAGTGCTGCACTGAAGACTTTGTTTAGGACTTAAAGTAAAAGAAACGGAACAAACTTTCACAGATGAGTCGTAGGAAGTTCTCCTAGAGCTCATTTGGGTTCCTGAATTCTTCTAGATAGGGTTGATGATCAGACAGCTTTTTCTGAAAGGTTTGGGCTTTCTGGCATCTTTTGAAAGTCTGGTAATGACTGCTAAATAATGCTAAATACTAAAGGTATGGTGTTAGCACAGCACACTAGTACTTCAGTTCTTTAGTACTGATTAGTATTATAGTGCTCTACAAGGAGAAAAGAGCTTTTTTCCTCTTAATAGGAGAAAAAGCAAAATATTTTGAAGGCACAACTGCCATTGTTACCCTTTAGCTCCTAAACGTTTTGCTTCTAGGCACTTATATGATCTATATAGGCAGAGATTGTGATAGATAATGTCACCCTTTGTGCATTTCAGATAAGCATCTCTCTAAACACAAATGTGATCAGCATGTCTCCTTGTCCTTTTGAGACTCAGTAGCAGCTTTGTCGAGTGGCTTGATAATTTTTGCGCAAAATTCAGTTGGACTTCTGAGGTCAGCAGCATGTAGAGGAGGATCTTCAGTTGAGGTAAGCTCTCCCGAGAGCATTGGCCATTGCCAGTGAGCAGGGGCTGCTCTGCTGGGCTCCCTTGGGCTCACCACAGCCAGGTGTGGACCCCTTCCCTGCCCATGCAGGGATTGGGTGGCCACATCCACCCCTGCCAGGCAGGTGACGCTCAGAGAGGAATGTGATTTGTTGTGCTCTCAGCTGTGCAGGAGGAGCTCATCCACACTGTGTTTGTATGAGACCCACTTTGCTGCACTGTTAGAAGAGGATAATTATTGAGCTATTTCATTGAATGGTTATTCCTCAGTTGTTGATTTCTGGGGGGGGGGGTGTTTATTGATTTCAGGAAGCAGCTAATTGCCATATGGCAGCTTGATGTTAATGTTTTATGAAGATCAGGAAACAAAAGTTTATGAAACAAAAGCTTTTGTATAGCAACTGCAGAGTTTCAAGAACTGTTTTATACTTCCTGACAGTGCAGGTCTGGCTTAATGGTTTGTTTTTATTGCTTAAGAGTGTAAACCTTTCTTTAGCCGATGTGTGGAAATTATATCCTCATCCCACATTACGCATTTCTCATTGCTCATTACTCATTCCTACTTTCATTGCTGCCATCTGTAATCGGAGCTTTGCTGTTTCAACTGCATGCAAAATGCTCCTATCCTTTGCATAGTAAGATACTTTTCCTTAGCATTCACCCACCCTTTCAAAAAAGAAAAAGGGGAGGGGGGGTGAAGGGGAAAAAAAACTTGGGGTGGAAAAACCTACTCTGTCTATATTGTTTTTCTCTGTTTTGGGTGGAGTCTGTGTTAGATTCTGGTTGCTAGATGGTTTCTGTAGTAACAAGCAGAGTAAAATCCAAGCCTGAAAAGGCACTTTTAAAGGTGCCATATCTTGCCTGAAGTATTATTTATCTAATTATGGATATGGAATGTTTCGTTTCTCCTTTATATCAAGGCAAGCCTTTTTGGGAGGGCAGACTGCTGCTATGAGAACTCGATATGTGATCTTAAAACAGGAGAACCACAAATCTTGTTCCCAGTTGACTTAAGCTGCTGAAAATAATAACAAAAAAGCCAAAGGCATTAAATGCATTTTTAAAGATTGCTACAGGCACAGAGCACTTTGTTCTTTAGTTACATAGGAAGGGAACAAGAAGCTGGGTTCGGAAGGACACTTGGATTGTACGTGTTAGTGCAGTAAGGAGGATGTTGGATACAAGCAACAGTGGTTTGTTTTGTTAGACTACTGTGTACAAGGAGAAAAATCCCAGCTCCTTCAGAATATGACTTTGCTGTACTCCAGGTTTGTTTTTTGTTTATTTCTCCAAAGAGGTTTTGTAGGTGTGTGAGAATGCAGGCACTGCTTTTGCCTTGCTTAGGCACTAAAAGAATTCTAAAAGTATTTTAAGATTACTACTTTCCTGTCTTTCTTCAGTACTAATCTTTCATTACCTGTATTCCTGAGACCCTTGCCTGCAACAAACAGTAATGGCTTCCTAAGGTAGAGTTTTCTTCTTTTGGAATCTTGTCACCTGTCAGTGCCTTCCAGGATTTAGCAACCTTCTGTCCATGAACCTTGTGAAATGGTAACTTAGAAAAGCAGCTGTTGCCAATTCTTAACACAGCTACACTGGGTTTGTCCTGGTTCTGTGTCCTTTGCAGAGAGGACTTTGTCTCAGCCTTCAGCAGGAATCTTAGTTTGGGACAGGTCTGAAGGTATACTCCCACTGGGCACAGCAGGGACTGGAACTTGCCAGAAAGATGAGGGCCAGAGCTCATTTCCATCAGTGTTTCCACAGTGCTGTGAAGGCACTCAGCTGGAATACCTGCCTGGCCTTGTGTTTCCCACCCCAGAGGAACAGAGGCTGAGAGCTCTTGTGCCTCAGGGGCAGGGAGTTTGCAGTGGGCAGCCTTGGCTCAGGAGAGGTGGGTTTGCTTTACATGGTTCATTCTTGCAGGGCCTTCTGCAAAATATGCTTGGCTGCCTCCACAGAAATTAGTCCAGAGCCACTGGGTGAGGTCTGCAGTGGCAGGGAGCAGATCAGTAGGGTTAGTTTGAAAAAACGGCAGGGAATTTCATCAGGGAGGTAGGGAAGTGTTAAAAGCTTTGAAGGGGACTTCAGGTAGAGAGAGCAGAGCAGCAAATTGATAACGTTATGAAAGTTCAGGTTCCCACAACAGCTGGACTGAGGAAGATTTACAATTTAATGAGGCTGATAATCCCATTAGAGATCAAATTAAGAAGGTTTTTCTGGGAGATCACCAAGAAAATTATGGGTATTGTACTGTAGCTTGGCTCGTAATGCCAAGGCTGACATGTACTTCTTGCACTGCAGGACACTGTTTCATTCAGTGTGTCTCATTAAAACAAAGCCTTCAACTCCAGCAGTGTTTCACTACAAACAGAAGCAAATTATTGTTATTATTTTTTATTGCTATTACTATCATCATCATCTTCCTGGAAAAAATATGAAGATTAAAAGATGGAAATATCAACCAGATCTGCAAATCAGCACAGCTCTACTAAGCTGGTTCTCAGACAATCCAATTGTTTTTATTAGAGCAAAAAATAATATATTTAAGGTAACAATTGACATAACTCCTTTAGCTTGGAACTTGCACAAACCACTTTTTATGGCATCCTGCACACCCTTGTGATGGGAAAGTGTTGTATGGAATAATGACTCTGTAACCACAGACTTCAAAAGTATAGAATGTCTGCGGCTGATGGAAATAGCTGTTTCCACATCAATAATCTACTCCCAGGCATATTGAGGCTTAATTGCAAGTCCAGTGGTGATGTGAGGAAGAAGGGTAAAGGGCTGCCTCTGCTTTACAGCCACAAACAAAGATTCACTTCATTACAAACTTGAATTTTGTATTGTTTCTCAGGATTTATTGATAACTTCATATGGGACTTCATAGACCAAGGGAGTTATTGACTCCTTAGGAGTTAGGAAGAGAGACAGGGATTGTATTATTTCTTATAAGCATTACTCTGGCTTATTGTATTAAATTATTCTATTTTAAGGGTAGTTCTAACACAACTTTTTCTCCAGCTTATATTTTCTGTCTTCCTTTGAATGAAAAAACCTTCTACTTAAAAGCAATCTCTCACTTTGAGTCCAGCTTTTTTTGGTCCAATTTCATTAAGAATCCTGATTTCCTAGTTGACATCATAATGGTAGAATGGAGGCAATTTTGATGTCACAGTCTGTTGCTATTGGACCAAGTCCTAATGCACACAAAATATTTTATCCTAGCCCTGGCATTGTAAATGAAAGGTGGGCCTAATAGCTTTAAGTCAAAAAATGAGTGGTTTTGTTCTGCAAAACACTGGTATTATTGTTACTCTTTTATTCCTGTTGTTCAAATGACAAATATGTTGTCATTTCAGTGGCCAGCAGGATTACTTTAAATCTGCCCTTGCTGGAATCTCATGAGGACACCATGGAGCCTGAGATTCTTAAAAAGAAAATTTCCCCACATTCTCTGGGGAGAGGCCTCAGAATGCTATCTTGAGACTCAAAGATCAGAAGGGAATGGAATTGAAATTCTCCTTTGCTTAATCAGTAGTACTTTTAAAGTCCATCAACATTTTTAGCTGTTTAGGATTAGCAGTAACCCAATTTCTGTAGATGTTATTACTGAGGGGAGGATCAAAGACTAATTGATTCAGATTTCCTGGTCTGGTGATTTTTTTTTCCTTTTGTGTTATTTTTTGTTTTAGAAATAGTTAATGGTTAACTGCTCCTTGACGTGTTGAGCAAAGAAGTCTCCCAGGTTTGTAGATGAAAAGATTTTCATCTTTGAAAATATAACCCAAATGTACCCTAGAGGGCAGAGTCATTTAGAGAGAGCTCCTGCACACCTGCTGGGTTACTGGTGCGTGCCCACTGCCAGCTCCTTGGAGAGAAGGACCAAGCCCTGGGAAAATGGTGCTGGGTGGAGCCTTCTGCCTTTTGTGAACAACAAAAATGGAGAAAATGGCCTATGACTCTCCTGTGTGCGGGTTCTGAGAAAAAGACCTCAACCAACAAAAATACATTTTTAAAAAATTGAGTATTTTGCAAAGAGCTCTCTATAACCCAGCAGGCCATGCTGCTGGCAGATGGCTGTTGCAGCTCGGGCCTGCTGGAGGGTCTGAGCCTTTTTTTGAGGGTTGCGTTTAGTTTTCAAATAGAAGCAGCTTAATTTTTGTTTCATAGCAAATAAAATAATCACAGTGTTGCCCTTTTCAAGAACTGTCTCTTCTTGAGCCCTGAGCCACTCAGGGGGTACTGCCTGCTTTTCCATCTAAGCGGTGAGCAAAGTTTGTTGTCAGGTTTTTCTCTGTGAGCCTGAGTGTCTGGGCAGAATCTGGGAAGGTCTTTGCAGCTCCTCTCAGTGGGAGTACTTCCTTCAGGGTTTCAGGCTCCATTTGTCTTTTCTTTACCTCATGCATCTCAGGGGGAGAGAGGGGAAAAAAAAGGAAGTCAAGTACTGGGACACTTTGAAGAGTGTGTCTTTACCAAGCTTTGGTTTTTCTCTCTTCCTGGAACTCTCATTACATGATCCTGATTTTCTGAGCCAATTGTTAGCCCAAGGCCAAATCCTTAACCTTGGGCTAGATAACAAAAGCACAGCTGAGGTGATCTTGACTCCTTTAAAAAGGCTGTCTGCTCTTTGATGCACTCAGAATGAGACGCATAATTCATTTTAGCTCCTAAGGTTGTTCTTAACATGGGAAATGAGTAACCTGTGTGATAAAAAGTCAGCATGTTAGGGATGTGTGTGTGTGTACGTGTTTTATGTTGATCTCTGTCTTCTACTGCATTCCACATCCTGGAGGGTGTTGGTGTGTCTAGGGAGAAGCCCAGACCAAATCCGTTCTGGAAAGTTTTGCTTCGTGTCCACATCTGTTCCTACCAAGGCTGAGGACTTTGTGCCAACAATAGGAATCAGCATTTGGAAAATGTACCTTTCTGACTTGCAGCTCTAGATGTAATTGAAGTGTATGCTCAGGAGAAATTGGGATCAAGGTTTTTATCTCAAAACTGGTTTGTGAAGTACAACCCTCAGCAAGGACCTCAGAGGCAAGAGTGTGGTGTCGTTCAGTTCAATGTCTGGCAGTGCTGCACAGAAACTCTCCTTTATGGTGTGGAGCTCTCTCCAACAGGTCCTTTGTGAGTTTTTCCTTTGGGACATGATTCTTCCACCATTATCCTGTTTTGCTGAAGTCTCTGTGCTGCTCTGAATAACTTTGGGGATTTATTTTGTGCTGTAGCCTGATGGCAAGAAACAGCATCACTGGTGCTGTAGTGTCAAGTGGGCCAGGTCACAAAAAGAAGTGGAATTTAGAGTCAGGCTGACAGCAGTGGGAAAGGGCTTTTGTGGGTAAAACGTATCAGAAAATGCTGCTAGTCAAATACAACATCAGGAAAAAGAGGAGTGTAGCAGTGGGGCCTCCAGACCAAGGACAGGAGAGACAGCAAACTACTCAGCTGTGGAGCTGGAAAAGTCCCTTGCTGTCCCTGTGTGCTAATTCTCAAATAGCTCTTCCTGCCTCCTAAGTGTTTTGTAATTATATGTGCCTTAAAGAATTTGGAGATGCCTAAATGCACTGCTGTTTATCCTGTAGGGTAGAGATAGATAGCTCCATTATATGGCATAATGACAGGTTTCATCCCTTGGTAATCAGTTTGCATGAGGACCAGGTCTGGCCAGTATTAAATTGGAAAGCAAAGATGGCTTTGTGATTAAGGTGCTGGAGTGGGACGCTGGAAATCTGGGTTCAAGTTGTGGGTCAGCCATAAACTCCCTGTGTGACCTTGAGCAATATAATTATTCTGAGACTTCAAAGGTATCTAAACAATTTGGACACCCATTTTACAGTCATTTTAATTAACTGGGATGCTTTGAAATGCTCAGCTTTAATCTCTCTGTGCCTAGGATTCTCATTTGGAAAGCCAGGATAATGATATTTCCCTGCTCAGGAGGACGATGTGTGCATTAGGGACTGGGAAGTGTGCAGCTGCTCTGGAGCTTGCAGGCCTGGTGAGAGGGGAAACACGCTGAGGGGTTTAAATCCAGATATGGATGCTTTGGGCAGAACAAACAGCCCATTTCACATGAGCAGGAACTGGGGAACAGTTCCTTACTGTGATACATTGCCTTCATTTTGGTTCATGGGGGATAAATACCACTGCAACCAAAATATTCACTGAGAGTAACAGCTCATTTCTTCAGGATTTCGTTCTGCTCCATAACAACATCTTGCTGTTTCTTTAGTATCCTGTTGTTCTTTAATACTGAACATTAAACTTTTACAACACAAAATGAGTAGTTATTAACATTTCCATTTATGGACACTACAACAAACTGTGCTCCCCCTTTAACGTCACCTACAGTTCTGTCCCTTTGCCCACTGTTATGTGACTGTGTAATGAAAAGCCTGTAATGCACACAGGGCAGAAGGAAGGGTTAAAAGAGCCAAGGGAGTCTTTAATTCCTTCATTTTCTGACTTTTGTGGGTTTAATACACAATCTTAACATTCCATTAGTAAGTGGTTGCATTTTTTTCTTTTTAACAAAAGAGATTAAAGGTTCCTTCAGATTTTGCATTTTTTCACTACTCTTTAGTCGTGTCAGTTTTGTGTGCTAGGGAGGCAGAAGGTGAAAATCTGTCCTCAGTGACCATTGGTGCTGCTCCCAGAGCTCAGTGATGGATGTCTGGGAGTCCATAGGGGACTACTGATCCCTAAAGAATGGCTACCCAGGTAGGGAAATATTTCCAAGCCCCTGGATCTTGGGTTCCTCACTGGCCATTACCCAGTGAGTAAAGGGCTTTGTAAACTGCTTGCAAAACCCTGAAGTGTTATGTCTGTCAGAACATCTGATCCTGCTCATTAGGAAATGAATCAATATGTCAGTGGTAAATAGATGTTGAAATAAGGTTTCATATTTAAATATGAAGGAAAGAGATGGCTGATGCTCTAAACAGCTTCCCCTGAATCAGCTGCATGGGTGACATTGGTATGAATCATATCAGAGTCCTTTTCATTCCTCTGTCCATTGGCCCTTTATCACTGCTCTGTGGGCAAGAAAATCTGACTCTCCCACTTTGTGTTAGAGCTGTGCTAGGCTGGCAAAGGAGCAGCTTATTTATTATAAGTTATTTATCATAACTAACCCTCAAATCTGCCTGTCAGGATATGTTTTTCTCCTTGAAATTTGGGGTTCAAAGGAACCATGAACCAGAGTTTCTTTAATATGCTTGTGGGGTAGGTGAGTAAGTATTTCTCAGTTTAATTCTAAATTCTGTGTTCTGAGCATCCTGGACATTGAATGGCAAATTTTGCTCTAAAACTTCACTGAAAGAAGGTAGTGAAAATTCTGGTTGTAATTATAATTGAAAACTGACAACCATGAGTTGTAAAGTATTTGGGGTGGTAACTGCTATTTCCAAAGATTTTCCTGTTACTTGGATTTAGTTTTTTACTGAAAATGAGCTGGTGAGAAATACTGTCAAATTATTGCTTCATATATGTGCAAGCAAATATCACCTCTAAATATTTTGCAGAATAACAACTGCCTTAGGATTAGTCAACTAAACATTTTCAGATGGCCTCACGTCCTAGAACATGGTTATTTATCTCTGTTGATAGATGCACAGTTTAGAAACAAAAGCAAACAAAACAGGAAAAGATTAGGCCCAGATATGTACCAAAAGTTAAAATTACTTTAGGTAAAGAAAACTGTCTTTGTATTTTCCAGGGAAAAACAATGCAATGAATTGACTGAAAAAGAGAAAGAACTAAATATGGCAATGACTTTTCTTGTAGTGGTCTGATTCAGCAAAACTTTCATGTTCTTATTCCCTATTTTGTACTCTTGGCCCATGAAAAACTTTTGGACAGAATTTAGTACATTGTTACAAACTCTGATATCTGCCTGATTTATCAAAGTTCATGAACCTTTGGAGTGGCGACCCCCCCCTCATGCCCCTAGGGTTCTGGAGAGGGATTTATGGTTTCATGTGCAAAACAGTGTGAAACTTGGCACTTTCACATGGCCTGAACTCCAGGAGCCCTAAGTGAGCTCAAACCAGCTCAAGAGGCAAAGTAAAGCTTTATTGAAACTCCCTGGAACTTGGACCAAATTCCATTTTACAAAATCTGGTTCTTAATGTTCTGTCATTGCCTTATCACTGACATGGTGGAAATCCATCCTGCGTGGCTGGTGTGAGATGAATTCAGGAGCATTTCTCAGGTGCTCCAGTAAGGATGGTGAGGGTGGTGGTGTTGGAGCAGGAGTGCTCAGAACTGAGGTCAGTGACCCAGAGATGGCACAAGAGTCAGTGTATGGATAGGTCAAGTCCTGAGCTCCTTCCTGCTGAGGGGCCAGGCCAGGCCAGTCATTAGGGCTGTCTGACAGGGTGAGTGAGTCACAGTCAAATCACACACTCCTTTACATCACCTGCCTTTTTCAGGGCCTGTGCAAACTGCATGCTGCAGCTCATGCTGAAAGCAAGGTTTGTCTCATACTTGCTCTCCTTTCAGTGAGGCTGGATGATTATGAGGGGGAATTCATCTAAAGGTCAGAAAACCTACTTGACCCCTGATTTATAAACCACAAAGGTGCAGCCAGTATCCAGGTTCATTAAAACACAGCATCAGGCTCCTAAAGTTATGTATCTGCAGTTTGGCAGATCCTGTCATTTGTAAAAGAATTGAAGTCCCTGGCAGTCATTGGAACTGACTGAAGCTGGGGCTTGAACCCACAAGGTACAGAAATATTTCTTCTTTTACTCATTTCCTGGCCTTGCCCTCTGGACTGTCTGGCTTTGGAGCTTTCATCACTCAGGTAGGTCATGTTATGCCTCTTCTTACCAGGTCCTGAAATCAGCCAGTGTTGCTTACCTGAAGTGGCTGTCAGTGAACACTTCTGTGTTGCGTTGCTGGTATTTCTGCACTGTTTAAAGTACTCCAGGGATCCTCCACTGGTGGATTTGTCAAAATGGACCTTTTTCAAAGGGGCTGTGATTGTTGCATTTACATGGTGTGGATTCCATCTGTGATCCTACAGTGTGCTCTGATGGCTGGCACTTTGGCTATGAAGTCCCAATAGGAATATTCTGCTGTTAACTCATGCACAAGGCTGGTTATCAAGAAGTGGGTTTGTTTTTCTGATCACAGGCTAAACCCTTTCAGAACATGAAACTCCCCACACCTGCTGGAAGGGGTAGTGTGGTGGGGATAAGGAATTTGGGAGATGTATGGAATACACCAGGGACAACATTTTGGTGCTGGTGCTGGACAAAACTGACTGGTGGAAGCTGGACCTGCTGCTCCTGAATAAGGAATAACTGTTTTGGGAATACTCGGTTGCAGTGTCATGAGATGGCTGGTTAAGAGCCTGAGAGAAGTGAGAAAAGCAAGTAGTATAATAATGACTCAATATTTCAAGCATGTGGACTTCAGCTTGTTCAAGGAACTGGTAAACAGCATCTCTTGGGAGTCTGCCCTGGAGGGTAGAGAGACCCATGAAAGTTGCTTGATCTTCAAGGACAGCCTCCTCAAAGCAGCAGAACAGTCCATCCTGATGTTCAGGATGCTGAGCAGGTATAGCAGGAGGCCAGCGTGACTGAACGGGGAACTCCTGACTAATTTCAAATGCAAAAAGGAACAGTATGGAGGCAAAAGCAGAGACAAGCAACCAAAGGGGAACACAGAAATATTGCCTGGGCATGTAGAAACAGAGTTGGGAAAGTTGAAGCTCAGCTGGAGCTGGAACTGATGAGGCTTTTGGAGTGTAAGCAGGTTATTTCTATATGCAACACAAGGGAGACCAAGGAAGATGTGGGCCCTCTGCTGAATGAGGCAGCTGATGAAAATCATGGGAAAAAGTTCAAGTGTTCAATGTTTTGTCTTAGTTTTCATGAGCAAGACCTGCTTTCAGTTCTCTACACGTAGTGGCAGAGCTCAAGGGAGGAGGTGGTACACGTGTTAAGGAATTAAAGATCTTGTAGGTAAATGAGGCATTACAAGCTCATGGGGTCAGTCAGGATGATCGGAGGCTGCTGAGGGGCTGAGACTTTTCAACATCTTCTTTGGTGGATGGGCCCTGATAAGACACAGAACATCCTTAGGGAGTCTGTAGGGGACACCAGGACAGGACAAGCGATTGGTGAGCTGGCCAGAGGACCCATCAGAGGAGTGAGCTGGGAAATGAATGCCAGGTCCTACACCTGGCACAGAAACACCTTATGCAGGTGTGGGGGTAATATCTCTTCACCTGGAGAGCTGGGACACCTGCTGGACCCCACATCCAATATGTCATTGACTTGGCTCCTGCAGGAATAAAAGCCAATTCTTGTTGGATTGCCTCCCCTCTGCTCTAGCTTATTAGGATGCCACTGGAGCACTGCATCCAGTTTGGGACTCTGCTAGAAGTACAGGCAAGCTGGGGAGATCTCAGGGAGCTGTGCTGAGCCAGCAGCTGGGCTGGTGACAACAGGAGAGGTGGGAGAACCTGAGTGATTTAGCACTCTGCCATGACCCAAGGGCTGTAGAAGAGATGAGGCCAGGCTCTTCTCAGGTGTGCACAGCAGGAGAGGAGGCTGCTGCCATGGATTAGAGCAAAGAGAAATCTGACTGAAAAGGAGCACTTCACAGCACTAATATTTTAGCACTTGAACCATGAGAAATGGTAAAATTTCAGCTTTAGAAAATGGAAAATTGGGAATTTTCCTGAACTTGGCTAGTAAAGGTCCTGAACAACCTCATTGAACCTGAACTTGGACTGGCTCTGTGAGCAGGAGGTTGAAAGAGAAGAGCTTCAGAGGCTCATTAGTATTTCTGATTTTCTGACAGAGAGAAAAAACACTGAGCAAGAGCTATAGATGAAGCAATGTGAATATGGTGAGTTCTTGTTTCTGTGTACACCATGTTACTTCTACTTTGTGCTCTATTTAACAAGCAGAGAAAGAGAAAACATTGTTATTTTTCCTTCTCCCCAAAATAATCAAAAATATGTAGGCAGATGTGCTAAAGTATGCAGATCTGGGTGTCACATACTTGTTGAAATTACTGTCTAATATCAATGAAATAATGTAAGTTATAACTGATAATCTATTTTTGGCAGGTGTTTTTTCTCATAAATAGCAGTTTTGAATGAATCCTCACAATGGGTTTAAAAGGATCTCTCTGTGCACACAAGAGACCTTAAAGCTAGATTCAACCCGAACTTCCACAACAAAAATTATTCAGTGCAAAATAGGAAATAATTTCAGTAGAAAAAAAAAGTTAATATTTTTCCCCAAAATTATTGTAGCATGGACAGGAAGATAATACAAGGACATCTCTGACCAGCTAAAATATTTTAGAAAGCAAAGTATTTGGCAGCCACTGGCACCTGCTGAAAATACAAGCCCATGCTGGAATATCAGGCTTCTGCTGAAATATGTACTGAGTGTATTTTTGTGTTTTAAATATGACTTCCCATCTTGGTATTTGCAGGTGCATTGTACTAAAGCGAACACAATAATTTTGTTAATTGCAGTTCAAACTCATTAGGGAACTATAAAGGCAGAAGAATGAATGTAACCGTGCATTAAATGGTAAAGGATTTTGGGGTGGGAAGCAGTCAGGTGTGTTGCCCTAGGCTACGATTTTCCCCAAATTAACATACATAGCAAAGAAAGAAAGAATGAGGCGGGTGGGAAGAAAGGCAGGCCACAGGTCACCAAAGCAAACCTCCCAAGCTCCAGTGGTGCTGGAGGGAAGTGTCAGCTGCACAAGTGCTCAATCTGCCTGGGACTGGCTCACACCAGCACAGGTTTGGTACTGGCTTTTGGTTCATCTCTACCAAAACTGGTGAAATCCAAACCACCTCAGCATTGTGAATGTGAAACTGAGCTCTGGAAGGTCACAGCACAGCCTGTGAGACCTCTGGGATGGGCAGCGTTCATGGCTTGTACTGCAAGCCCATCTTGAAGCAGTGTGTGCTTGAGCAAACAGCCAAACATTTCCCTCAGAGTTTGTGGAAGGTTTGTAAACTCGATAATGTGTTTATTGCAAAGCTTGGTTGCTTCCATCTCCCTGACGGACTCTCGAGCCAGCAGGGATCCGTGGAATTCTAGATGCTTGGACAAGCACATTCTGCTGCCTCAGAATAATAATCACTGAGTGAAATGAAAACCTTGGCCAGCACTTGAGATCTGAGTAGCAACTCTGAGTGTCTCAGGGTCTCTAGATGGACATGGCTCAAAGAATAGTTCCTTTGGCTGGCCGTGATTTGGATCTTCTGGAAAATCAGGCTCATTTCTGTTGCATCTATTCTGCTTTGCCTATGCTAGAAGTGGAAAAGTTGTTTTGAGCAAGGAGGAAGGTGCTGGGAGAACTGAATGCAGAACTGAGTGAGAATTTTCCCCTGGAATAATTTCAGCTGATACTGGTATGGGTTGTTTTAGTTTTTTTCCTTAGGTCTTGTCCGTTTCCTAAAAACATTTACATTTTATGCTGCTCTAGAGCTCTGTTTAAGCAGTCTCCAAAGGCAGTTTGTGACTTTCAGAATATATCTGTAATAGTTGAATGGCAATTGAGGTGCAAATGACCGAAGGTTTTTTCTTAAAGCTTTCAGAGAAAGAGCTGTTTTCTTTCTAGTCCTAAAAAACTCCTTTGATAGAAGAGAGAGAGAGGGAAATACCACAATTTATTAATGCTTCTGTCTGGTAAAACAATATACTTCTTAGCCAGTGTTTAATCATATTGGGTTCAATTTCCTTGTTCTTTAGTTGTTTCCCAGCAAGAGAACAGACTTCTGTGGACAGTCTTTGCTCCAAGCTTAAACATAGCTATGAGAAGTAATTAGTCCAAATTAGCAGAAGTGTGTATAATAGTCACTAATTTTATAATTATTCACAAAAATAATTGCACTCTAAAGCCCAAAAAATGCACATAATAGGAGGATTAGTATTTTTTTTTCTTCTCCCTCTCATGAGGCTGGTGCTGTGTGGGGTCAGGGGAGAGCTTCTGGAATGGACTTGGCTGAATCTTTTGCAGCAAATGCTCTGTTCTTTGAAGTCTCAGCTTTAGCAGCTGCAGCCAACTTGATTGTCCAACATGAGACCAGTAAAACCAGATTTTGCTGGTAGACCTGGTCTCTGTGGTAGCTTCCCTTTGAAGAACCAAATATGGACAGTTCATTTGCTTTTGGAAGCACATCGTATGTAACAAGATGGATATTTGTTCCTAACAAATATTCCTAACAGCTTAAACACAGAGGTATGTTCTCTTGTCTGGCGGGTCTATTCCTAATTAATTCACTTGCAGCTTTTCTTAGCACATTTGTTATTTGCTTATTATGTGTAGTAGGTCTGAAAAGACAATGTAGGCAACTTTGTGAGTGTAAATTGAAAATTCTCAGCTTGAGATAGACAGATGATGAGCTGCTCAGCCCAGTGAGGGAAAAGTAAGAATTAAAAATCTTCTTGCCTGACAGCTGATCAGGTTGATTAAAAAAATCAACCATACCCATGGCTAGACTGGTACAAAAGTTACCTTTATTAGTGGCATACAGGCAAATATAGTAGAAATACTTTGTAAATAATAGAGGAAGGAATTTCAGCCATAGTGGAGTTTTCTGTTATTATGCTAGGTGGATCTGAAATCTAAAACTTCCCAGGCATTTGCTGTAAATCAGGACAAACTCTTCCATTCACAGTGTAGGAGTTTCAGTGGCAGAACTCTCTGTGTGTGTGTGGCACGTGGCTGAAGTGGGACTGACACCAGCTTTTTGGGAAAAGGAAAAGAAAAGTTTTTCTTGCCTTGAAACAGGGAGATATCTGCCAGTCTGAGCAGCTCTAGCACCACCGTGCTGTTGAGATTTGGCAGCAGAGTGACTTTCACTCTGCTTTGCTGCCAAACGGCCACTTAATGAACATTTCAAACCTCTCACCTTGCCCGTGCTCGGCTGATGCTTGAGGAGAAGCCCCGGAAAGCCTGGGCTTTGCAGAGCCGGCTGGGGCTTCTCCCTGCTCTGGGCTGGCTGCTGTGCCACAGCCCCCAGCCAGGATGGGTCTGTCCCTCGGGGAGATGGAGGGCGACACGAGGGAGGAATTGCTCTGTAATTGCAGCTGTATTTCCAGGAGGAGAGTATTTCAACCTCGGGAATGCCTGCACGGCTGGGGAGGATCGCTTTGTGCTCACAGAGCTGCTCTGCCCCTCCATGCATAATAGATACAGACGGAATAGAGCACGAGACTTCTGTGTTTTGGGGAGGTGGTATAGAGAAGCTTGGGTTCAACATGTTTCCTTCCAGAATCCTGACGTGGAGCTGGCATTTTTCCCTTCCAGAGGCCCCAGACAAAGCTCCTCAGCTTCCTCTTGGCCGCACAGCAAAAGGCACCGTGCTGTCCTTCACAGGTCCTATGTTTGCTTCTACTACTGGAGTCTCTTCAGCAACTCCAAGGGTCCCAGCCCTAATGGAATTTGCTTCCAGCTGTTCAGTGGACTTTTGTACCTTTATTTTGACTTTCTTTTTTTTGAAGTCAAGGACATCACACACATATGTGCAAACTGTATTTAAAAATGTTTAGGATATACCAAAATTATCTTGCAACTTTAATTCTTTTCCCAGCTCTACTCCCATTTTCTGTGCTATGATACAGCCTTTAATTAGACCACTACAATTACAGACCTGCTTGGGGAATGAATCAGGGTTGTGTGGTAAAAGACACCATTGTCCAAGGATCTCTACCCCATTTCTGGCAGGAGTGGAAAGATGAATGGTGAGTGAGGTGGGGGTTTGTGGAAAGAGGAAAAAGTATTAAAGGCTGTTCAGATGTTCACTAGGGAATTAGCACTTTCAGTGCTTCTGCCAGAGTGATTCCAGGCAAGTTGCTTGAACCAAACTCTTCATGGGTGGTCAGTAATTTAAGTTTTCCTCATATTCTGGATTTCTGACTCAGGGTACTGACCTGAAAACCTGGGCAGTTGCAAGAGAAGCTCAGGAGAGCTGCAGTGTAGAAAATATCATTGTAGAGCTCTGAAAAATGAAAAATCTTTGGCATGCCAGATTGCACTGTCTCCATAGCCATGGATGCTTCAGCTCCCCTTTCCCTTCTTTGCTTCCCACCCTTGAAATTGGGGAAAGCTCATTATTTCTCTATGCTGTGAAACAGCAAAGATAAATTTATATCTGTACCATGTGCAGAGGGCTGTGGCACACCAAGGCACTGCTGCTCTGCCTCTGGGTTGAGCCTTGGGTGCCAAAGGGGGTCTGGGAGCCCATGAGGTGCTCCGGGGCTCATCACACCAGGACCAATGGCTTTGGGAGGGTCAGAGCAGCCCCTTTCTCTCCCCTGCCGTGAAAGCGGGACTGGGCTGTGCCATCCTGCACATGCATGACGAGAGGCAAAATGGATCCATTTACCAACATTCTGCCTTTTTCTCACTTTTGAGTGCTTGGCTTTGTGGGAACATTAAGTCGTCTTTATCTGTCTGAGTAGCAAACATACCCATACACCCCCCAGCAAAAAAATACTTTCCTAATGGTCCTTTGAGGCAGAAGAGCTGCCTTACTGGCTTGTTATTAGAAAGAAAACTTGCAGGCACAAATGTTGATCTTCTGCTGTACAGCAGTTTATGGCTGGATAAAAGGTTTCTGAAAATAGGTTTGATTTAAATAAAACAAACTCTCTTCACTTGAATTTTTCATGTGCGAACGCTTCAGAGAGCACTTCTGTAGACGTCATTACAGCGCATGCCATTGCGTGCCAAATTAGGAGTTTAAGGGTCTTTGAAATTAGGCATCTGTTATCTCTTGCCCTGGGGTTTACTTAAGGAAAACAAGAATTCAAAACATGAATGCGCGCAATCTTTACAAAAATACCGATGTTTACAGTTTGACCTTTACTTTCTAGTGTTTAACTAAGGGCAAAGTATTTGGACTTATGCTTTGGCTTATAAATGTTTATCGTCTAGTAGGGATGACAACAGAGTTCTTGCAAAAATTAGTTCCTTGGAATAATGTGACTGAAATAAGTTCCACAGTAAGGGGAAGAAAGGGTAATGATTGGGATTTTCTGGGCAGGTGTCCTTGCCCTGCCAGCAGCCCTCCTTTTCTGGGGGTGGCAGCACGGTTCCTCACTCCCTGGCCCCCGTGCTGTTCCTGTCTCTAGGTAAAATCCAGGGCCCTGGGGGAGGCTCCAAAAAGCATTCTGCAAAGCTGGTGGCAGTGCTGGGCAGGGAAAGAGTTGCAGTGGTGTGAGCCAGGGGACAAGTTCATCCCACAGTATGAGCCTTGTGAAAGCTGTCTTGCAATAGTGGGGGTGTTCCTGCAGCTGTGCAGGAAAACCTGCTGGGTTTTGTCCTGGTTTTCTACAGAATTATACAGAAGGCTGTAACAGGTGGAATTTCTGATCAATGTTTTTAAAAAGCTGAAAGAAGGAAAGGGAATGGGGTCAGATACGGTGTAGGAAGGGCCACAAGGAGCTATCTATCATGTAGCTCCAAGTTTACACTTTTTCTCCCTTACCACACAGTATCCTGCTTTTCCAGGTTCCTGAGTACCTGAAGTTGTTGCCATTCTCTGCAGGGGATGCCGGGGCTGCCCCTTGGCTAGAAGGTGGTGCTTTTCACTTTGCCTTTTCCATAGGTGCAGGAAGTCAGTAGGAATTCAGTTCAGGAAAAGTGGCTCAAGGAGCAATTCCTGTGTCTCTTTTTCTCTGCTCTTGTAAACATGCGGGGATGATGTTTGGATTCCTCTGCTGTTGGTGTGGACAGCTCTGGTTCAGTCTTTCATAGGTTTCTTTTATTAATTCTGTTTATTAATGAGCTTATTGCTTGATTTCTTTCCCTTCTTGTACAATTTTTTCACTTGGCTAAGGAACAAACTCCTCCTTCTCTCTTTGCTTGTATTATTCGTTTTCTTTTCCCCAAATTTGGCAAGTGAATCAAATGTGAAGCAGGTTAACAAACTTTCTGCCAATGTTTCCAGCATTAGATATGACTCATTAACTGAGCCTTAAGGACATGCAGAAGTCCAATAAAACCTATTCAAGATCTTGTTTGGGAAAGCTTGCAGGAATAGGGAGCAAGAGGTCCTTTACCATATCATACCTTCCTTTTCTCTCCAGGAAAGGGGCTGCTAAGTTTTGTTTCCTGCCTACCTCTGAAGATATTTTTAGTCTATTAAGTAGTGCAGATATTTTGATGTTGATGGCTTTGCAGGCCTGGTGGTAAGGAAGACAGTCCCACCTCTGCCCTGTCCTCCTCCCTGTGTAATCTTACCCTGCAGGGTAAGAGCAATGTGTGTGAAACACAAGCTTTTGAATCCACAGGGTATTTTTTACCTGTAGAGTAGACAGAGATGCAAACACATTTTATGGGATTGCACATTTGTCCAATTTTCTGATACAGGCAAAACTGCTCATTAGCTCATATGAACTTGAGAGCAGCAAAAAAAAAAAAAAAAAAAATCCTCGAAGTTATCACATTAGACTCTCATCTCAGTTACGAGAGCTGAGTGACTGCAGTGGTTTTGGGAAGGCTAATGGGTCACTTTGAGCAGGATATAGCCCACCTTGGGTTATAAGTATTTAATCCTGGTTTATTTATTAGCAGATAATGGCAGTGCTAATTTGATCTGAGCACTGGAGGTGACCTATGGATGTGCCAGCTGGAATCATCCGGCCACAGGAAAAGCAGAGATTCTCAGATTTAAGACAGGCTTGGAGGCTGTTAGACTGGACATGCATGTTTATTTAATTATTTACTCTTTGTTAGCAAGGAACGTTTTTTTTCCCCCCTCAGTTTGGAACAATTTCTCTCCCAGATTGGGTGGCCAGAATTTAGATTCAGATTTTGCTGAGAAAGCTGCTTGACATGATCCACCTTTCTCTGTGTCTGCTGTTTCGGGGTCCTTCAGCTATTTTCCCTCTGCTTTCAGCATTTTGGTTTCTAAATAGCTCTTCCTTTCGTTGGCCAGTGGCAGATGAATTCCTTTTTCTCTCCTATGAACTAAGAGATGGAGCAAAGGGAAAGTGCAGCCACTGGAATACCAGTGTTTCCATCAGAGTTATGTATCCTCTGTTAGGACAGCTTCCAAGTCCAATGAGTGTTTATGTGGAACAGTTGAATTTAGTAGCTCAGCATCTGAATAGTGCCATTATATTTTTTTCATGCAACTTTCCAGTACTTCTTTCCACTTTACCCACTTTTCCAACCAGGCCATTGTGCAGTGTTATCTCTGAAACCACTGTCAGATAACACTGGACAATCAGTGGTACAGAACAGACATTGGGTGGTTAATTATCCACTCCTCTATCAGTATAGTTGTGACAAGGGAGCTTGTCCTAATGGGGTGACTGGTAGGAAGCTGGCTGCTTTCCTCAATCTGCAAATGCTGGTTTGATGTTGTCAGCTGCATGTTTTGGTTCAGATACCAGGTACGTGCATGCTGATTTCACTGTTGTTTTCATGTGCCTCCTGTGTGTCTCTCAGGTTTGCAGGGATTGCCTGGCGACCTGGATGGCAGCCTCTTACCATGCAGTAGTAAAACAAAAAGAAATAAAAGGAAGGAGAAAATCCTCCTTACCCATTAAAACACACACACAAACCCCCCAACTCCATTAGAACACTTGGGTTGATTGCCAGTGGAGGGTGCAATGCAGAGCAAACATTTCCTCTCAGCTTTCTAAGCTGTGTGCTGGGCAAAGCAAACATCCCAAGGGCAGAAAGCAGGCCCTGCCAGGCAAGGTCAGAGCTGTGTGACTGGTGCCAAGCTGTGGGTTGAAAATCCCACCAGTGACAGGAGCAACACACAGTTTTACTGAAATGTGGCTTTTCTGGGCTTTTATCATACGTTAATTTATTGGCATCTCTGCAATGAGAGAGGATCAGGTCTCTTAAAGGAGGGACCTGCTCTGTGTTTTTTGTCCTTCTGTGACTTTTTCTTAGTTTTGGGTGGAAGACAACCTGTGTGGCACCTATTTCCAGAAGTCATTGGAGAACAAGCTTTATCAAACACACTTTTATCCCCAAGCTTTCAGTTTTCAACCTGAGCTTTATTAAACCGAATTATGAGCAATTTTAAGTGTCACTACCAACACAGACAAAATCACATTTAAACCTGATGGTCTGCTGTTAAGTTTTACCTTCAAAACTTTTTTAAAGAGTCCATGCCTAACATCACTTTGATCACCTGGCCTCGACATCCACCACTCCCCTCTTTTTTTCACATTTCTGGTTTGCTGTTGAACTCTTCTCGTTTTGTAACAGGACTGTAAGAGTGTGAAGCCCATAGCTCCACTGGCAGGTGAGTGCTGCACTGTCCGCTGCTCTGCTGGGGTACCAGACTTTTCCTGGAAGCAGGGAGATGTTGTCTAAGCCGGTGGAGAGGCTGCGCTGTCTCTCAGCACCTTTCCTGTTGCTGGGGATTGGAAAAGCTGCTTGCTCTGGGAGCAGATGGCCACCTCTCCACCCATCCTCTCAGGTATGGGGAGGCAGCCAAAACCCCGCTTAAAAGAGCAAAGCGTAACCTGTTCAAAGGAGAACAGAAAGGAACATTTTTTCAAACAGCTTAATGAAGCACTTGTTAAGGACTGCCAGGGACAGATTTCCATCCTACACAGGATATTCATTAGGAAAGTAAACACCCTCCAGCACCATTTGTAGGAACAAAGCAGCTTGCATTTTCTAACGAGGTGTTAATTTAATGAAGGAGGGGACTGGCAGAGGAGCAGGAGGCAGCTACGAGCGACAGACACCTTTTCCCGGGAGGAGGGGGCGGCTCTGCCGTGCTGCGCTGCGGGGCGGCGGCGGGAGGTGCGGCCGAGCCACAGCCGGGCAGGGCCGGCCCGGGCAGCTCGGAGCGTGTGGAGCTCAGAGCGGGGCTGCCGAGCCACGAGCTCGGCTGAACGAGCCGCTCCCCTCACGGCGATGGTTGCAGGGTAACCTTGTGGGCACTTTTTTCCCAGGCACAAAGGTTGATGGGATGGATCTGCAGGGGCAGCTTCCCCTTTGTTGCCCCTGGGCGGGAGCCCAGGAACCCATTTGAGTGGTGGCCATGCTCCTGCTCTGGGCCCTGCTCCAGGGCCTGGAGACTGCAGACTTCTCAAGTCTGCCCTCAGGGTCCCTGATGCTTACTGTGACCCCAGGGCAGGGTAAAGTAGCAGGTCCTCAGGTGTCATAAGAACTAGATACCTGTTTCACAAGGAAAACAAAAAAAAAAATCCTGTGGAAGGCTTTCACATTTTAACCGCTTAAAATGAAATGAAAAAAATTCTAACTAATTTCCTTTCTGTGGGAAAATTGTACTTCTGAAGCTGATCCCACACACAGACACTCGTGAAATGGTCACAGCTTATTGCAAAATAGAAGCAATGCACCTCTGCTCTGGTTATGATATCCATGGATTTGTGAATCACTGGCCAGACAGAGCTGGTGCAGGGTTACGGTGTGTTCAGCAGTGGGTCACCCCGAGTGAAGCACAGCTCTGGGGTCACTCACAGGAAAGGGGGTGGAGTGTCCCTGCTGGCTTTTCTGGAGAGGTGAGAAGCACCCGGAACACTTTGCCCTGGTGCGCTGGGGGATGGAGGCAATGTGCTCCCAGGATGAGCCAGGTGTCAGCGAGGGAAGGCTGGGAGGTGAGGGCAAGTTTTTCTGCATCTCGTGCCAGGACTTTAGCCTCAAGCTTATCCCTTATTTTCATACATGTGTGTAATTCCCACCAGGGAATTTCTACCAGAGTATCCAACCAGCAGAGTCACTTCCTGTGGGGACAGGGCCAAGGCAACCTGCCCTCCCAGCTCTGGGAGAATGGGAATGCCTGTGGAGCTTGGCTGGGGATGAGGTTCAGGAGTTGGAGGGGGAAAGCACATGACATGAGGCCAAATCTCATTTAAGATCCTATCCTGGTTTTTGAGCAGAGCACGCAGTACATGGGAGAGGAGAGCAGAAATAAGGCCACAGGAGAAGTTCTGCCTGTGAGCCCATACAGCCATTGGGAACACTAGCGCAAATGAAGTCATTTCTCATGTTTATATTTCTGCATGGGTTGTACTATCCCCATTCCTTCTCCTCATGTCACTGAGATGTGAGGAGAATTTCCTGTGCACGCACAGCATTGTTGTTGTAGGGCTTTTGTGAGTATAAACCACTTCAAGTGGTGAGGAGGAACAATAGTCCATTCTGGCAACAAAAACACAAAGTTGGGAGAACTCCCACTCCCTCAAATTATTTTCCTTCTGGCTGCTTGATGAATATTTTATTTGAAGATTAGGAGAAGTGGCCACATTTAGCAGCAGCTGACTCGCTCCGACTCTCTCAGGATACTGAGGTTGCTCCCAGTGCTGTAAATCAGCCTGGCAGAGCTGGGGCAGCTAGGGAGGGGCTTGGGGACAGCCCAGTGGAGCCCTCCTTTCCCAATGCATTGTAGGTTTTCTGTCAGACCTAAAAGCAAAAAGCACATTGGGAGGGGGAATGTTCATCTTGCAGTCTCTCACCTTTAGGTGTGGTTCACTCGCCACAGTGGGACAAGTTGGAAATAAGTGTCTCCTTAGGCTTTGGGATGCTGTGAAATAGGAATATGTGTATTTCTTTGCCTACTGAATAAAAGATGCTGGTTTACACTGGGAAAGAAGGCTGGTGGGACATGTTCAGTCACGGGGTCCTTGTCAGTGGGCTAGGTTTGGAGCAATGCAAAAGGAGTCAGTGTTCCACCAGAGTCCAATTAAAAGCAGATGTGCAAATGAAGCCATCTCCTGCCCACCCCTTCATTCTGCCCCCCCCCCCCCCCCACCTCTGCCTCAGCTCTGACGTGGTGGCTTAGGGCAGCCAAGCTTTCCCGAAGTCGGCCAACAAAGCCATTCCAGAGCTGTCTCCCAAGCCCCAGGCTAGAGGGGAGCTGTGGAAATGCAGGGCTGAGGTCGGGGGAGAGAGAGACATCCCTAAGAGCAGCCCCGAGGCTGCTGCAATAGGCACAGCTCCCCTTGCCCTCCACTCCCTTGCAGCACATCCAGAACCCAACTTTGCTGGTGTCCCACCTGAGCAGGGCAGCTGCCACCAGCCAGGGGACAGGCATGGGGCAGTGCCACAGTCCAGCAACCAGACCTGAGAGAAATGGTGGTGCCCCATTTTTGCAGTAACACCCCTCTTCCAAAATTATAATAGGAAGAGGCTTCAGAGTGCAAAAAACAACACAGAAAGTTAAAAAAGAAACTGAACAAAAAGCCAAGCCTCGTGTAAACCCCAGGGCTGGAGGAATAAAAGTGCCAGAAAGCATTTATATTGAGCTCCCTTGATATCAACACAGATGAAATGGATCCCCATACTTCTCTCCAAACCGCAGGCTCTAAAGTGGATTCCAGATCCCATCCCCACTTTAAATTAAAGGCCTCCCAATTAGACCATTGGATGCCTTTCAAAGCTTTGTATAAATTGGAGAGGATACATCCAGCAGCAAAGGCTTGTCTCTTCTGCCACCCGCCGGAGTGTGCTGCCCAAGCTGCCCCAGCTCTGACAGGGAAATCTGGGGTCCAAATGTGGTGTCCTTGTGGCCCATGGAGGGCAGCTCCACCCTGCTGCCTCAGGACAGGTTTTCTGCTCCAGCCATTTGGTGTTAGAAAACCCTCAATGCTGCTGCCAGGGGCTGGAAGTGGCAGGGCTGGGGGAGTGAGATGTTTGCCGATGCGCTGCCTGAAGTGGAAAGATCTTAGGAGAGGGAAAGAAAAATCCTTTTGGGTTGATTTGAAATGTTTTTGCTGTTCTTCCTCTTTCCTCATCCCTCAAACCAGAAAAAAAACAAAAAACAAACAAACAAACAAAAAAAACCACAACACCCCAAAAAGCTCATTACAGAACATGGCATAAATTCAAATAGTTTTGGTCATGCTGTATTTTTCACAGTTGATTTTAAAGACTTGTTGTTGTTGTTGTTGCCCAGAAAATCCTCCTGTATTTTCATAAGAAATAATACAGTCCTAGGTGGTGGAATCTTTCAGTCGAAGAAAGAACCAGAGTTTTTTTCATTCCTGTGTGAACCCCAAATGTTTCCTCCCACCCAGCTTGCATCCCCTCTCCCATCTGCCTGTGCTTCAGGGGCTGCTTCCTCTCCTGGAGCTTGTGAGTGATGGCTGTCTCCAGGACTGAGCTGTCCCATGTGTGGAGGGGACACAGGGAGATGTCCCAGTGGAGTGTGGGGGAAGAGAGTTGTGGGCACAGCCACCTTCCTGCAAGTGCTGGACAGGGGATTGCTGGAAAAGGCCTCCTTAAGGTGGCAGGTGATGTTGGGTGGCTGCCATGGTCTTGCATTTCTCCTGTTGCTCCCCAGTTCTGTCATTTCTCACCTGCATTCTCCATCCTGTGCAGCTGCTGGATGTCAGATCTGAACAGACTCTGAGTCCTGTCCCAGTCTGCTTGGAGATCAGGAGCTTCCACTTAGAGTACCCTGGATTTCCAAAGAAATGAACCAAGCCCTCTAGAGCTAGATCATTTTATTAAGCTGCATATTGATGGAAATGTGATTGTTGTTCTAACTTTAAATATCTACCACCAGGCTACTGAGCCCAAACTCAGTCTTAGCTCATTGCACTGGCACTAACCGGCTTCAATGAGTGGATTAATTTAATAATCAATGCTTAAATGAGCAAAGGGTAGGGAAGTAATTTACTTGGGCTTTTCCACATCAGTTTAGGTCTGGACTTCCTGAGGAGCTGGAGCTGCAGGGAGTCCTGAGCCTCTGTCTGTCACTCAGCAGATTCTTCACTTTTGGACCAGACGATGGGTGCCAAATACAGGATTTGATTTTTTTTTCATCTCTTTAAAGTCATTTTTCATGGTCAAATGCCCTATTTGGCATAGTTCAAATTAGGACAGTCTCTGTTTTTGGCAGACGAGTGGAGCACTTACAGGATGGCTAATTTGCTGCTGCCAATAATGCCAACTGCTTCAAACTACTGAGCCTTGAGTGAGGCATGTAGGGCCCGACGGAACTTTAAGTTCTTTTTTTCTTATGCACAGGAATATCCCATTCTAATCAGTCTTCCCTTGAAGCATGAGAATTCTTCTTTTAAAAAAAACCAACAGGCAGGGAAAAAATAATTGCAAAACCAAAGGATAAGTTTGTGTCTCTTTTAGAGACGTCACCATTAAACTGTCAAATTATCCTCTGTTTAATTTCTATATAAAATTTAAAACTTTTTGCAGACAGCCAATAAACCTGAAGGTGATAGGACTTGTTTCTGCTTCCATTGAAGCTGGTGGCAAACCTCCCATTTATTTTGGTGTGTAGAATCAAACCCCCAGCACATAAATAATTCGGCACTGAAGGTGCTCTATGATTCTTCTGTCCATGTCTCTCCCTTCCTCTCTGAAAACTTCTGAGGCTGGGCCCAACATTGATCTCATGCACAGGCTGGGAGCATCTTTCTTTCTTTCTTTCTTTCCTTTTTTTTCCCCTCCCCCTTCTCTTCTTTCTGGGTTTTGATCTCTCCCTTTGAAATGGAAGCAGATTCCCTGCAGGGTGCTCTGTGATCATTTGCTGGGTGTAGTCGCATGCTTTCACTTCTTGCTGTAGGTGAAATGGCTCATGTGCAAGGATATTAACTCTCTGCTAGGCAGGAGCAATGTGCTGCATTCCTTCTGTTTTCTTGGATGCTTTACAGAGGAGGCAGCTTCCCCCCATCCCCATAAAGCCTCAGTGTGTGCCTGGAGTCCTGCAGAGCTGTGGGAATGCAAGATGTGTGAGAGGAGATGTTTTAGGGAAAGCCAGGTCTTGGACAGACCCATGTGTACAGTTAGCCTGGGATAGCTGTGCTAAATAGAAGATGTCACCTCTTCCTGTAAACTCATGCCCAGTCTGATGCTTGTTGTCATCTGTGATCTACTGCTGTAGGAGAAAATGTCATTTCCCCTTAGTTTCACTGGAATGAAGCCCTTGGAGCAGGAAGCTGAAGAGGGAAATTACAGTGATGGGATAAGTGTTGGGAGAAAAAAAAAAAAAGTCTCTTTTAACAGGAGAGGTCTGGTTAGGCCCAGCCCAGAGAAGTATGTAAGAATGTGCTTGTGATATGCTTCCAACTGAATTTTTAAGCATATACTTAACTATAAGCACGAGTATCTCATTGCTTAAGGTTAAGCATGTGCTGAAATACTCATCTGGAGGTAAGCCCTGGCTGGCAGGGCTGAAAGAAACAGAGATCACATAATCAACCTCCAAAGCAAGAGCCTAATCCTACCCAGTCAGCTATTCTGGGGGAGTTTCCAGGAAGGCAAAGAAGTTGCAGGAGGTGGATCTGCATCTCTGATCTTACAAATTTCCTGGCAGGTGCAAAAGCGACTGCTCTGAACAATACCAGAGGTGTTTGCAGGATTGGCCTAAGGCTTTGTCTGCAGTAGCAGATGAGGTTAGCAGGCTATTTAAAACAAACAGCCCCACCTCCCTCCAAAAATTTCAGGAAGATTTCAGCCCCTGTGGTTGTGGTGTGATTTTAAAAAAAGATTTAAGTTCTGAAACTGTTCCTATAGCTCTAGGAAAATCAGTTTTTCCCCTTTTGCTTCAATCAGTTTTGTAAACTCATATCCTGAAGTCACATCTGTATTACAGAGTCAGGCTGGGCATGTCTTCTTACACCCTCACATCTTGGATTTTCTTATTATTTTTTAAGAAAACCCCAGATGATGCTAAGCAGTTCTTCTTTAAATGATGTTTACTTATTAAGTAGGAATATTAACAGGAAATTTTCCAAATCATTGTGCTTAAAGAATGTGTGTGTGTATGTGTAATGGGGTAAACTATGCTCTTTACTCCTGACAAAATACATGTGCACACACATGCACAAAATAACAAGGAAGAAATGGAAACAAAAAGCATTTGATTAGGGATATGGAAGGCAAAACTGGGGTTTTTTTACGCCCTTGGAGAATGTTACATCAATGAATGTGGTGCCATCTCTTGCCGTCTCTGGAATATAGGATGGTGTTTATAGCAAGCAGAGAGAGGGGCAAACACCAAAGGAGAGAACACAAGACCAGGGTGGGTGCACTGCTGCAGGAGCTGAGGTGGCCACGCTCTGCTGGGGGCTCAGGGCCGGGCTTTGGGCACTCCAGGCTCCATCCAAACTGGGCTGAAGGTCCTGTTTTCATTGCTTCTGGCAAAGGCACTGTTGATAAAGCTCCTGGATTTCTTCTATCTAGTGGAGACGTAAGGGAGGTGATTGAAGTGTTTCCAGGTGCTCCTGGCTCCAGAGAATGCTCAGGAGGGTTTCTGGTGTGCTGGTGGTTTGTGCTCTGCACTCGGGGTCTGTCAGCAGCCCCTGGTCTGTCCTGCAGCACCACAGCCCTGGGACAGCCCGGCCACCCCTCAGGGACAGCCGGACCACACCCATCACCCGAGTCTTTGCTGCCAAAGCGCCTGGTGGCTACAGGAACGCCCTCTGCAGTCACTGCTTCAGTCTCTGGTTTAGTTGGCTTGCACTGCAGAAAAGGTCTGGTTCTCAAATCCCAGAGACGTGTTTGGAGGCCAGGCTGGGTTTGTCCCAGGGTGAAACAATCAGCTGGAATAACATGGATGATCATCATAGGGCATGGATACACTGGTAAGGCACTGGGTGGTGGGTGGCTCCTAGACAGGATTCCAGCCCCTTGCCCTTGTATTTTCACGGACCCGATGATCCACAGAAAAAGGTAACAACGTGCTGGAAACAATAGAAGTTATCTGCAAGCATGTTCAGGAAGGCCTGGGGCTTTCAGATGCAAATACAGAAATATATTTAACATCTTGACTTCTATTCTTTTGTCATAATACAAAGTGGAAAGACAATGTTTAGTAAATGTTTACATCTTACAAAGGGGAGTCTTGCAAATTACATTGTAGCTCTTCGGGAGGAACCAGGAAAGAGGGCAGGATGTTAACAACATAAAAAAGAATGGCAATAAAACCCACCCCTAATATTAATTGTCTAAGAGGAAATGCATCTATCTCTCATCAGGACATTGCAGACTCTGCTTTGCATTGCTGGAAGCCTGAGAACACTAATCGTTTTTTGGCATGGAGAAGCAAGTTCTTGCATACTTGAAACGTAACTCATTTACAGTTGTTTTGATGGATGCTTGAAGCAGCATGGAGAACCCCCAGGTCTCTTCGGCTTGTGAGCAGCAGAGCTCAGATGTAGATCTGGCTCAGCTCCCTGGTGTGGGAACTGGAGGGGACTGCTCTGATTAAACACCTCCATTCTGTTTTGGTCCTGAGGTTGGCTGTGTTATGCAATGAAAGTCTCCCAACAGTTTTCCCGGTGAATTAATAGCACACCTGAAAGGATTCGGGAAGGATTGTTTGCAGCAGCAGGATGGCATGGAGCCACACAGCCGTTCTGCAGCGAGGTGCCAAGGGCTCATACTCCCCGAGGGCCTGGGCCCCAGGCGGAGCAGAGGTCGACCCAGAGCTGGCAGGTTAAATGTGCAGGGATGCCTGAATGCTGCAAGGCAAGCTTGGGAGGGAGGAAGAGCCCAGGGAGCTACAGCTTCATCCTCTTCCTCCTGGAAGGAACACCTGGGGGTCACCAAGCACTGGGGTCAGTGCAGCAATGCCACAGGACATGGGTGATGGGGGAAAGCAAGGGCTGACCTATAAGAATGGGCCCTCAAACTCTGTGTGTGTATTTGTGCACAGGTCTGGGTATGGAGAAAGGTGGAACAACAGGTTTGTGGCTGCAGTGAAATCCTTCATCACTGGCCAATGCCAGACAGGGTGTAAAAACCTCAGCTGTTGATGTTGTTTACTCAGATGTGAGTCTTTGCTCCATGTTTCAGTTCCTCCCACACTGCTGTCCAAAGATGAGTTGGAAGATGAAGATTAGCACCATCACACAAATTCCTGTGGAAAGTGAATTGTGCCCAGTCCCCAGCCCCTTTCTCATGGTGCCCAGAATCCAAAACCCTGAAGCAAAGTGGTCCCCATGGGCAGTTTCTCCAAGTGGTGAAAACTGTTTTACTTATGTTGAATTATATTCATTCCATTCAGAATCAAGTCATATGAAGCTGCAGTGAATGACATTTCATTTGTTGGCAGGAAAAGGAATGGGGTCATGAAATGTGACTGTCAAGGATTCCTGCATGTAACTCAGATGTGGCTTTGTATGGGAAGGATGCAAAGATTTCTGCATGAAGACTGAAAATCCACTTATGGAGATACTGAAGAGCTGATGCCAAACACTTCAGGGCCAAATTTTTTGTTTCACATAGGCTATGTAAATGCCTATGCACCTCCCTACTTCCAGGTGAACTAGAGACCTGCTCTTCTGCTACTGTTATTTTCACAGCATATTCACTCCTGTTCCACATGTACCATCCATAGGAAACTGGACAGAAGCACATTCCAGTAGTTTGATAACACCTAAATTCTTATTAGCCCAGTTTTCCTGCATCTCTTTATACCCTTCCCTTCCCTTCCCTTCCCTTCCCTTCCCTTCCCTTCCCTTCCCTTCCCTTCCCTTCCCTTCCCTTCCCTTCCCTTCCCTTCCCTTCCCTTCCCTTCCCTTCCCTTCCCTTCCCTTCCCTTCCCTTCCCTTCCCTTCCCTTCCCTTCCCTTCCCTTCCCTTCCCTTCCCTTCCCTTCCCTTCCCTTCCCTTCCCTTCCCTTCCCTTCCCTTCCCTTCCCTTCCCTTCCCTTCCCTTCCCTTCCCTTCCCTTCCCTTCCCTTCCCTTCCCTTCCCTTCCCTTCCCTTCCCTTCCCTTCCCTTCCCTTCCCCCTCTGAGCATCCATTCTCCCTATCGGCTCATGGCTGCCCGACTCTGGGGCTGCACATCCCTCCTGACAGCCGGCAGGGCAACTGCGGGAGCCTCTTCCTGCTCCACCCTCGCAGGAGGTTTTGGGGCCCTGCAGGGAGCTGGAGACTCTCTGCTGGCTGACTTGTAAGGGCAGGAGAACTGCTCCAAACTCCACCTGGTACTGAGGAAGGTGCAGGGTCTGCTTGACCAAGAGGCTTTACAGTCAGGGCTGTACAGAGGGCTTGGGCAGAAAGCCCCGACCCTGCCAGTAATTAGTGTAATTAATAAAAGAAACAAACAAACAAAAATTCTAATTATCTGGGGTGAAAATTGGCTAAGATGCTCATAATAATTTAAAACCTCCTCTAGCATCTTCTGTGAACACAAGTGAGCTCAGAGAGACCCTCCCATAGCAATGCTGTGTCCTAACAAAGTGGGAATGATCTGCAGGACCTTTAGCTTTTGACATCCAGGAGATTTTGTTTTCTTAAGGATCCTTTTCACAGATACTTACAACTGGTCTTAGACTTGCTTATGTTGGGCTGTGATAATGCAGCAGCTGGGATAAATAAAAGAAAGAGGACATTTAGGATATCTGACTTTCAATGTGATTAGTACTGGGAGTTTTTTATTTGTTTTTATTGCATCAGGACAAAATTTACACAATCTCCCAAATTGGCTTAAAGGCTTAAAGTAGCATTTTTAAAAGGAATTGAATGTTTAGGTTTTGGCCTCCCTCTCATTTTCTCTGGGAGAATATCGAGTCAAATGTTCAGAAGCATCACAGTTCTTTAGCCAAACTCCTTGTGGGTACTTGATAGGTTTCCCTTCCCTGTTTCTAATTTGGTTTATACCCCAAAGCCAACTGGTTTTTGCTTTTCGTTCTGTGGGTGGGAAAGCTTGTGAGAAGGTATTAACAGCTATGCATCCCAGGCGAGCAATTTCTTCTCTGAACTTTCCTGGATGCGTGGAGGAAATTCTTCTCCAAATCAACAGCATGTTTTCAGGCCTTTGTTGTTGTTGTTTTGTCAGGCAGATCTGCATCAGGAAACCTGAGCACCTGGAGAAGGTTCAAGTGCAGACTGAGCTTCAGGTCTCAGCTTGGACTCAACAGATATTAATAACTACAAATCTTTCATCAGCAGAGCTCTCCTGCGTGTTCGTAATGCCTGAAATATTGTTTATTGCTTAGGGTCTGGTGTTCTGGCTGTTCCTCTTTGTGGCACACACAGAGGATAAGTGATTCCTGCCACTTCAGCAGCTTTCCCCTCTGGTTTGTCTCTGGTTCCCAGAGTTGGGGCCCTGGATGCTGCAGCCACCAGCCTGGGTCAGCTCTGTCTGTCAGGTGTGGCCTCCAAACCCCTCCATTGTGGGGGGCATCAGCTGTGAGCTGCTCCTGCCAGCAACAGGCACGTGAGACACAAAATGAGATGGTCACTGGCAAGCTGCAGGGTTCTGGGGGAAGCCACGCTCTGCTGAGGGCTCCAGACCTCCTCCAAGTCATCCCAATTTCCTGGCCATAATAACTGGCTGCTCACAGGCCCTTGCTGTGGTCCCACCTCTTCACACTGGATCCAAGAGGGAGAGGTACACTTCAAAGCCGTTCTGTCTCCTTCTTTGCTGTTGACTGTGTTTTGGAAAAGGCTTTTGTTTCTCCTTCAGCTGTTAGAGGGGAGCCAGTCCCTGGGCTCTGAGCCTCTGTTCTTACTCCTTCGCTTACCAGGAGTGACAGCCACCTTCCAAGGAACATCTCCTTTCCAGAGGCAGAGGACAGCTGAGTCTCTGTGTGACCTCGGAGGAAAGGCTGACTGTCAAAAAGAGAGACAAAAAGTGTGAGGATTTGATTTTCTCTTGGGGTGGAGAGGCTGTGGAATCTCCTGTGTCAAGGTTTACCCAAGCTTCCTTTCCTGAAGCCAGCTGGTTTCTGTCACCCTCAGAAGCCCCCCCAGAGAAGTCCCCTGAGAGCTTAATGGGCTTCACTGGCCACAGATTTGGGGCAGTGTAGTAATTCCTGGAGCAATTCCCTGGCTGGGGGGAAATGTGTGCTCCAAACACAGCAGGGACCACATAAAATAGATCATTGTTCTTTTATCAAATTGTACTTTGTGCTAATACCACAGTTTCTTCCTCCAATAAAAGATTGATGATCAAAACTTTAACTACATTTCGAAAATAAGTTTGTTAAAATGCTGCCTCCAGTGTGTGTGGGAGAAAGCCCACACCAATATTCATTTAAAGTTCAATTCAGTGCTGAGGGTTTAGGTCTAATAATGAATTTAGCAAGGTACTAGTTAGGCTTTGATGCTAATTATTTTAAGTATCATAGGTTCTGATTCACAAGACAGTAATCACAGGTCGTTATTACTAACATTATTAGGTTAAGTTAAAAATTAGCTTTTAGGCTTAGAGCCTCATGTACTAATGCACTCTGAAATGAAACACCTGTGTGATGCCTTAACAGACAATTGAGGGAAAATAGGCTCCTTAATTAAATGAGCTGCAACCATGTCTGTTGTTACACTGATGAAAAATGGTATTTGCACCTTTAGACAGCGATTTCCCATTGCTGAAATGGGACACTGGTTGGAAAAATTGATCACAGGTTTTGCAGAAGAGCTGTGACTTTGCTTTGAGGTACTGGGGTCAGTGCCCCACATGCTTCCAGGAATATGTTGAAGCAAAAGTAATTTTGTTGGCTGGACTCTGCAGCATGTAGAGGCTTTGTGTCTTTAGGAAAACACACACACACAAATCCAGTTTTCTGACATAGCTTTAATGGCAGGAGATGGTACAGCAGATTCTTTTCTTTCTGAGACTTTCCTCTTTGGGTGCCTCTGCCACATCCAGCAGCAGCCCGGTGTTCATGGAGGGATGAAGCAGTTCCAGCAGAATTGGCTTTTACCTCTGACAGAGTTGTGGCAGCTGGGATGGATCCCCTTGCTCCTGGTGCTTGGGCCCCACCCCCCCATCTCCTCTGCCAGCTCAGGACAGGTGATGGCCCTGCTGGTGTCTCTCCAGGGCTCCCAAGACCTGGAGACAGCACAGAAAGATGGCTCCAAGAGGCACTTCCCTCTGGCTTTGTGCTCCACTGGTGCTTTGCCATCAACAATCCCTTTCCTGGTGCATTGAAAGGTACTCATTTTAATAATGTTTTAAATGGGAAGGTTATTTCCATATGGACTATTCTGCTTCCTTTAGCTTAGGTTATCTGTGGTACAGAAACTTGTTTCATTGGGAAGGGCCCAGTATTTGCATTTCAATGGGACCCTCTAGGTATAAAATCCATTGAAAAGTATCTGCAGGCCGGTTTGTGTGGGATTTTGGTCCCTTTGCATCTCACAAGGAATTGACAGATTATTTAATTCAGAGGGAAGGATGTAGGATAATGTCCTCATCTCCAAGTGTAAAGTTCTTTACAAGGAATGAAGGAAAGCATAGATAAATCAATTTGCCCAAGAGCATAGCCCAAAATAGGGCACAGATTCCAGCCTCTAATCCTTCCCTGCAGCCATAGGATCATCTTCCTTCTCTTGATCCTGCAGAGAACAATTTGCACTGTTATGCAGGAAGGCAGGATAGGGTACTGCACCACAGGGATGGATTAGGATTATGAGGGGCAGCACCTGGGATGTGGGGGGCCAGGGAAAAGCAAATGCAGCAGTCACCAAACCAGTCTGGCTGCCACAGCCTAAGGGAAGTGCTCCTCCCAGGCAGCATCAGCCCGTGGGGAGTTCAGCACAGAGCAGGACAGGCCAGCAGGGCTCCAATTCACCTCTTGCCCTTCATGCTGGGGTTTGGGTTTTCCTGTCTGTTCTTGCTGGGGCTGGGGGTCTTTTCTTCTGCTTTTTAGACACATTAGGGCCTCCTGCCAGACAAAATTGAGCCTGGTTCTGCAGCATGTGTTTTGGTACATGTCCACTGCATCCATTTTTCTCCTCCACCTGTCCAAAATAGGGCAGGGGTTAGCTTTCTTTGTTTTTGGAATGAGCCTAAGAAAAATACATGAAAATGGAATCTCCTCCTTCCAAAAATTGTGTCCAACTTTAAAGCTATATGCATCACCAATATGCACTCAAATTTACAAAACCAGTCTGGATTGTTCTGATAAATCTCTCAAAGAGAGCCAGGACAAAAAAGGGGTACTATTCCAATGAAATTGTCATGGGGAAATGCACAAGAACACCTAGAGAATATGGAAACTCAGAAGCTGAAGACTCCCTGTTGCATTTTGTGTCTTGAATACTGGCAGGTCCTGGTTTATTGAGTTTTGAATAGAAAAACAATGAATGAATGACTCAGTTGAGCCTCAAAGCACTTCAGTGTGCTGAGCATGCCACCTCTTTTTCATTTTCTTTTTCTGGAGATGGAGGGAGGGAGATGGAGGAAGAGTTGGGGGAACTTGGCACTGGGAAATGGCTCTTGGACTGTCATTACACTGTTTATTTTTTTTTGGTGCTGGGTGATTAGTTGGTTGCCAGCAGTGTATCTGGCTATAAACAGAATTCACTGCATCACCCAGGAATTGTGGGTGGTGGGAAGTTCTGCCCATGGGGCTGTGGATTAAGTGTGTTGGTGCTGGAGGATAGGGTGTTCCCGTGAAGAGAGAGCCCTCGATTTAGGAATGTTCTCCTCACAAAGGTATGCCAAAGCCCTGGGGCTCCCTGCATCGAGGGTGTGATGCAAGATACAGCTCTTTGTTGAGTGCTTTTCTTCTGACATCCTTGCAAGCCAGGGAGATATGTGGATATCTCCCAGCAGTTACTCGTGGAAGGAAACATTACTGGATATCCTAAGGGGTAAACAGTGCTCAGAGCTGAGTTCAGAAGTGCTGTCTCTGTTCTCTCCAGCTCTGAATGTGCTGCTAACTATTTTCAGGGCAAAGCACTCATGTCCTAAAAGCGGTGGCCAGATTCCAGTATGGATCCCAGACCTGCAGGGGTGTCCTCTCTGAAATCCAGAGGCATGAGGAATCTGCCAAGACTTAAGAGTTTCACTCCAGACCCATAGTCAGATCACACTCGATGAAGGAGCTGCCACAGGGAGATGGGAATGGATGGCTTGGAAGGGCACGAGGCAAGCAATGGGGCTGATGCTGGGTTCCATGCACGACCCTGCTCCAAAGGCCAGCTCCTTGTAGCCAGACGAGAAGACAGAGGATCAAGAGGATGCTCTCTCCTGAGGATGGCAAGCAACTGTGACCTGCCAGGACAAGGTGAGCACACCCTGCACCTCCCTGTGCTCCACTTGCCCTTCCTGGTGCCCCTCACCCTGCTCTGCACAGGAATATTCTGTTACTTGGCAATCAGGCATGGAAGTGCTTTCCTCCATGCTTCTTTGGGCTGTCTGTGAGCTCCCTGTCTGTGATGAGGGAGATACCAAAGCCACCAGCCAAAGTTTTTGTGCACAATTCCATGATTCCCTGCCCTCCCTTCTTTGGCTCGTTTGCATTGCAGGACAACTGCTGCTTATCCATCTGTGAATTGTATTTTCCATCCTGCAATTTTCATTCAAGCTTAGGATGAAAGCAGCTGCTGTTGTGTATGCAATAATAAGGGTCTTCAAATACTTATTCTTAGACTTAAGAGTCTTTCTCATCATTCAGGCTGAAATTTTAACTCTGAAGTAGTCTGGTTTCTGACAGGTTGTTTGAAGGATAAGGTCTTTAGTCTTAGATGGAATTGAGGGAGGAGAAGGGATAGAGACTGATAGACATAAGCAGATAGATTCTCTCTTCCTTATCCCTATATTTCTGTGCACCAGCCTAGTGTCTGACATTCCTGCTAATGTGGGAATCCAGGGTCCAAGCAATGACTATGCTTGGCTGAGATTGTCCTTGGGTTTCCACCTCTTCCAGGCAAATGCCCTGTTTTGAGGGAACAGGGCTCCTTGCAGCCTCCAAAATTCACAGCACAACTAATGTTGAATGCTCAGAAATCCTCCTATCTGGAGTTTCCTAGCTAATGCTATTTATTTCAACTTTCCCCTTCTGCTTTAATTGAGCGAGGATCAAAGCACTGGGAGGAGAGAACTGTCATTACACAGGCTAAGAATTCTGTATTGCCACCTCAGATTTAGATTCAATTTGGGGATTGTGTAGAATTCCTCTGAGGCCAAGTGGGTTTGGATGTCAAATCCAGAAAACAATTTCCCTGTTTCATGTGATGTGGGTGTGTCACAATCCCTTTGGCCTTGCCCCTCCGGTACCTGACCAGGCTGTGCTGCACCTCAGCTGCACTTCCACTGGACTTGAGCTCAGCCTTAGTTCTTGTAAGGAACACAAAGTCCAGCCAATGCTTCTGCCTTTCAGGTTCCACAAAGAGCACTTCCAGTAGCTCTGCTAGCAAATATTAAAACCTACTCACTGCCAATAAAGCACTAAAGATCTGTGCTCCAAGGGTACCTTTGATGTGATGATCTCAAAGTAAATGGAAACATTTAATGTATGGAGAATTAAATCCTAACTTCACTGTGCCATAATGGATGGTGCCCTATCCTGAGGGTCCAGAGCCTGGCAGTGATGGAGGTATGAGAGATCCAAACTAAGTCTGGTGTTATCTTCAGCAAACCATCTTTGTTGCTCTGGTGAGTTCAAGTCAAACACTTATTTGAGTTCCTATACAGAAAAGAGACCCCCAAGAAACTTTTCCTGAAATTTGTCCCAGAACAAAGTCAGCTCCCCTTGAGGCTGTGAGCAGCGGGTTCCATGCGCAGTGCTGCAAACTTGCCATAAATCAGAAGGTGTTTGCAGCACTTAGCTGGAATAGTGATGATGAAAAGGGCTTTACTCACTTTATTTTGGCATGATCTCATGGTTTATCAGGCCATGTACAGAAGTCCCTCTGTGGGAAGCTGTGTCTGCTCCCACCAGCAGGCAGAGGTGGAAATCCAGGCTGGAGGCACCCCAGTGCTGGGGGGCTTTGTTCACAGGTCTCTGGGAAAAGAAAGGTTACAGACAACTTTAGTTCTGGGGTCTCCACATTGCACTGGGTTTTGGCTGCAGGGGTACTTCAGCCATTTCTGATTAGGTTGAGTGCTCTTGTCCTGTCCTTGGTCCCTGAGTGTTTGCATGCACAGGGACAGATGGCTGGAGAAGAAGGGTGAGAGGCAGGGCTGTGAACATGTAAGGTCAACACCTGATTTTTGGTGCAGTACATGTAATCTCTGCAGGATTATGCAAGAAAAGCCTTCCCTCCCATGTCATGCTTTGTTCTGAGCACTGGTGGCAGTGGGACTTACGCCTTGCAGCATATTTGGAAGTATTTAAATGCACACTTGTGACAGAGGAAGGGGAAAATGGTTTCTCTCCAACCACCCCAGGTGAGGAATATTTTCTGCAAATTGCCATAAGATGTGGATGTGATGCTTCTTTAAGGCTCACAGCTCCTTGAACATGTGTCTCTTTATAAGGGATGGATTTCCCTCCATGTTGACAGAGTTTCTTGCAGTTCAAGTGATGGAAAATGTAGGCTGTTCAATGGGAACAGTCCCTAAAGCTGAGCAGATTCTCCCATTTGTCCAGATGGGCAAACATCTGCACGTGACCAGAGGTTTCTGAGTTAATCTCACCCTCTTGCAGTTCTGGGTTATCCTTTCATGTGAGTCATAGTTTGTATCTATACAAAGAGAAGCTTTAAACTGCCTCAAGTGAGGTATTTTTCCAGTACTTTAGCACTAATTAATCATTAAAGTGCCAAGATCAAAGGGTGGGGAACTACAATGTTGGTATGTTCTTATGATCACATTGTGACCAGTTCCTCATAAATCCTGGTATTTTGTGAGTTTCAAATCAAATCTCCCATGGAGAATAATTTGGCAAGAAGATAGTGGGCTGCTTTTCTTTGCACCTTTCAGAAGTGAGAGGAGCTTTGACTCCATGAGGAATGCAGGGTCAGCCCCACAACAAAAAGACCAACCATTATTTTGGACATCTTGGCACCCAAACAAGCCAGTGATTTAGGCATGGATATTAAAACCCAGTCTTATGGAGTGAGAGTCCCTGTCCTGAAGATCTGGTAGCTCAGTCAGAGAAGCAGTGAAATGGTGGGAACCTTGAACCTATCCCAGGGGCAACTTAAGGCAGTTAAGGGTGTGAACCTCACTGTGAGCCAGCAAGACTTACTATTGAAGTGCTTAAGTTACTTCTGAAAGTGAAGCTTTTAAAATAATGCTGCTGCTTTTGAAAGAAAACGTAGCCTAAGGCCGTGACTTCAGCAAAGCATGAACCTCAGTGCTCAGTGGCTGTGGCTGCTGTCTCCTCAGCGGGACAGGCAGCCCTGGCACCTGGGCATGCTCCAACTGCAGGCAGAGGCGTGGGCATGGCAGCGGCTGTGCCTCAGCTTGCTCTCATCCCTGCACCTTGCCAGGGCGGGCACGGGGTCCTGCCTCCTGCAGTAGCCACAGGGCTCACTTTCCCTCTTTGGTGGGGTTAACTGCTGTGAAATCTGCAGCACCCAAATGCTTGGGATCTGGGGAAAAGCAGTTTTCATGCCCATGCCTTATTAAAGACTGAGAGAGGAGCACAGGGAGTGCAGACAGGTCCTGCTGCTGGTGCCCACCCGTGCATGGGAGCACCCGAGTCCAGCTGCTCTGGAGGAGAGGCAGAGGGTTGTTTTGCTTCTGTGGGGACTGAGCAGACCAAAGGGCTTGGTGGTTTGTGTCTGGAGCAGGAGAGACTGGGGAGCAGCAAACCAGAGGTGAGGCTGGGATTGAAGGAGGGGCAGGGCAAGATAAGCAAAAGCCAGCAGCACAAGTAGCAAAGCATCTGTAATATTAATGGCCACTAATGGCTGTCCTAGAAGGCGAAAATGGAATAAAGCAATAGCATTTCTGAAATGTCTTTTTTTCCATAATATGGGATGTTTGCAAAGACCACTATTCCTCCTCTAAAAAATTCCTTTTTGCTCCCTTTCATTCTTTCTCTTGTGGGATGTCTGGGACTTGACAGTGTGGGCTCTTGTCCAACATTTGTTCTGGCCTAGATTTTAATCTCTGCTTTTTTTTCCCCTTTTGCTTAGCTGGCTTCTAACTCTAGAAGACACATATAATCTATAATACATTTGTGTTTCCCAATTTTAATTTCTAATTTTATAAAACATTTGTGTTTCCCAATTTTAATTTCCAATTGTAATTTCTTTTAATTTCTATTTCCAGGAGATACTCAAGACCTCAACAAAAGTTTTAAGTTGCAGTGACCGTAAATGTTTTGGGCTGCCAGGGCCACCTTAATAAGTATAATTGTCAAGGGATGTGCAGAGCTTTATTTTGTAACCCCCTGGTTGTGACAGATCAAAAGCAAAGACAAAAGGCGGGAACAAACTTATACCCTGGGAACACTGGTACTTATCAGTGATGCTGGAAGAGCAAAGGTACAAAATCAGATGTGGAAGGTCCTGATAACCTGTGCAGTTTATTGAAAATAAACTTTTGGTGAGAAGAGTGTTTGTCTGGTGGGAAGAGTGTTTGTCTGGTGGGAAGGTGGAAATGGAAAGGGAGAGGCCATAGGGACAGGCAGAGCAGTCCATTCCCTGCTGGGGGTTAGAACCACTTGGTTGTCACATCTTGGCACTGCCAAGGATCACAACCTTCCCCAGCAAGGAGGGGAAGGTTGAGGGAGAGCTGAGCTTTCCCAAGGCATGGAGCTCTGCCCTGCTGGCTCACCTGGCCTTCTGCAGCTGGGCAGGCCCTCGGAGACAGGTGTTGGGGAGGATTTCCCAGTGTGCTGCTCATGGCAGCACTGGTCAAGCACAGAGCAACCCCAGCACTTGGGCAGCCCTCAGCAGCAGCATTCAGGGGCTTTGTCCCTCTGCCTCTCCTCCAAACCCAGGTGTGTGCACACCCTGAATTCTGTGGTGACTCCTTGAAGAGGAGGAGGTGATGGTGCAGCCTCACTGCCCCTCTCCTTTAGGTGTGCACCACCCAATGCAATTCATCCGCTAATCCTGGTTGATGAGCCAGAAAGAATGTTTCAAGAATGTTTCATCCCTCGGTAATTTTGTTAACTTCTCCTGGCAACAAAAACAAGGGCAGGTAATGAAGTGGTTTGAAAGAGGGTGAAACCTAGAGAGCGTTTGGGAACAGTTTGGAGGCAGATGCAGGACTTCTCCACATGGCTCCTCACTTCATCTGGGACGTGGAAAAAAACCCAAACAACCTTGTGGGATACTAATTCAGACCTTGGTTTCTTTCTTGTATCAATTCCGCTAACTGTGCCTTAAATTTGGGCCAGATGCACGCTGGTTTTATGATGTGGTACAGTGGGGAAGTCTGGGCTGGATCTAACAGAGGCTCTGCTAATGGGGCTGCTCCTTCAGGGAGCTTGGGATGTTCCAGCTATTCCCAGTGGAATGCCTTCAGCAGTAATGAATGGCTGGGGGTTCCAGGTGGGGGGTGACTGGGGCTCTGTCAGTGTGGTGAGAGGAGCAGAACACTTTCTGACACCCTGGATCTTGCAGGGCGCCTTCCCTTGTTTGGGCAGAAAGTGCCAGGTTTTGTTCAGGCTCATTCCTGAGTCAGTCGTGTGCTGCTGCAGGACCACACTCATACACTGTCAGGGCACACGGTGCTCCCTGTCCAAATGGACAACGCAGGCAAGAGGGATCGTGCTCATCCCGGGCTCTCATCCCCCCACAGCAGGGCTCGGAAGCAGCACAGCTCACGAGTCCAGTTTAGCGCTCAGCACCATCTCACATTCAAAACCTAATCACGAGACTGTCCTGCTCCTTTCTGATCATGTCACATCCCAAAAGCTTTGCAGAGGATCAACCAAATCTCCTGTGTTTCCATTTGCTAAGCTCAGTCAAGTGATACAAAGCCCAGAGTGCTTTTTCTGCCAATGTGAATTTGCAGTGATTAAATTGCATTCTCGTGAGGGCTAATTTTCATGGACAGATATGAATAATTACCTGTTAATATGCTTAAGAATCATAAGGAATATTTGGTAGTCTTTACAGCTACTTACCTAACTGAAATTGGCATAATTCTTTTGAATTTAGGCTCTGTAATTCAGTGTTGTCCCTTTTCTTGTTCTCTCCTAATAATCTGATCCCTGTCTTCACGTCTTTTCTCCTCTTTACCCACCATTTTTTCAGCTCATATTGTTTTGTCATCACCTGTTCTTAAATTCTGCCGGATGATACAGAGATTGAGAATATTGAGATGACTAAAAACAAGGACCCTGTGCAAATGTTTGTAGGTATAATTTAAAAACGAAATTCGAAAATGCCCTCCTAAGGCACTGAGTTCCTCACAGTATAAAACTTCCTACCCTTGTTGCTACTGTACAAGAATTTGGGGCTGTGAGTGAGCAGAACCACCTCAACACCAGCCTGTTGCACCACATGTGCTTTATGTAATAAATAAATGCATCTTATTATATATTTATTATATTTATTATATATTTAAAAGGCAAATTATTGGGGTTTGTACAGGACTAAATGACTGAATTCTACAGCTAGTGCAATGCAGGGTGGCAAATTGTCATGCAACAGTTTATATACTGTGGACAAACCATTCCAGTGGAACACAGAGTTTGCCCATTTTTTTCTGTGCTTTTGATAAATGCAAATAACTTGAAAAGTTCTCAATACAACACAGAACCACAGCAACGTCACTAAATTTACTAAAAATTAAGGGAAATACAGTCAAATATACTCAAAGAGTAGCATAAACCAAATAACTTGTGACTCAGGACTGAATTAAATTCCCAGTGAGACACAAGATCTCTTTATTAGACAAATCTATTTCTAGCTAGGATTCATCCAGGGAAAAAGTTATTTTACAGCAGAAACACTTTAAAATACAATTTACCCCCTATTTTTATCTGTCTTGAGGCCCTGTTTGCTGAGCAGCTGTGGTGCTGATGAACTCAAATTTATGCTCTCACAGGGGCATCAACCATTGCTGTGTTCATGTGCCTGAGGTGGTACCAGGCAAGACCATTATCCACAGCTCATTTCTTCTTCCCAATTGCTTGGTCTTTGAGTCCCTCAAGGAGGTCACCAGTAACTTGTCCCTGAGAGGCTGACACCCTCACTTCCCTTTGGGATGTGATCATTCCAGCAGGGTCTCACATGAAGCCCTGCCTGCATAGACCTTTGTGCTGTGGCAGATGGGAGATGCTTCCCAGCTGCTTTCCAAAGCCTGGCATAGGAAAACATGGAGAGGGTGTATTATCATTTCCCTGGCCATTGCAGGTGCAAAGAATTCAGTAACAATATTTGTTCTGGAGCCAAATTGCTCTCAGACTGCCTCTGATGTTTATTCAGTTGAGGAGAATTACCCAGCTCTTGGGCTGTGGAAGTCACTGGGTAAGAATTCCCAGACAGGGTATTTTTCTTCCTTTTATTTTATTCCCTTTTGAAACATGTGTCTAGACAAGTGACAGGCAAATGTCAATGATTTTATTGCACAGTTGAATCATTCCTGAATATTTCCTCCCTCTGGAGGAAAATCCATCCCCCTGAATGCACTCGACCTGCCCCAGTTCCTGGAAATTGGGCTGAAAGCCTCAGGAGAACAGCCTGTCTTGGGAGCTTTCCATCTCCTGATGTCAGGGAGTTCAAAGACCTTGAAGCCATAGAGCTTTTGCAAATACTTTGCTCTTTGGATTCCAGATTCTGTTGCAAACCAAGAAACAGCCAGTAAGTACAAAATGGTAAAAAAAAATTAAATACATATGTATATTACTGGCTAACTCTCCAAACCTTAACATAACAGAAAGCTGTTCTTAGTTCAAATTAAAAATGCTGCTTGATAACAGGAGAAGTGTTTGAATCACCTTTTAAGATCATTTAGACTTGGAGCTTACTGCCAGTAGCAGGCTGCCCTGGTGCCTGTGGCACAGAGCACTGCAGATATTGCATATTCTCATGGAATGGGCTGTGCAGGACATTTTACTGGAAAAGCTCATGGTTGTGGTCACAGGCTCTTTACTGAGCTGAATAGATGCAGTTTGAGAAATCCATTTGATTCCAGTAGGATTTCACATGGGTTACATCTGTGGCTGGGCTGATAGCAACATTTGCAGTACTGGGTCAATAACTTCCAGCTCTAAAATAATGATAAAGCCAGGGCTATTTACTGAAAACTGATAATTAAGGGTGAGTGAAGGCAGTCAGGAGTCTGTTAGATTGTTTGTCCATCCATTTGTTTACTTATTTGTCCAACCAGTGCTGCAGCTGCTCCTACCCCTGGGCAATGGACAACCAAGTGTTTTGGAAAAGTCTGTCTCATTTATATTACGTCATAATTTCAAAAATTATTTTGGATGTGGGTTTTACTTTAGTAAATCCTCCTAGGAACATGCTCCCCCTCAGCTGGGACACTTCCCTCAGGTTTTGTTCTGCTGTGGAGGTAGGAAGGGGGTGGGAGAGGTCTGGCTCCAAAGGCAGAGCTTTGGTGTGGCTCCGGTCTCTCCACCACATACTGGCTCAGTGCTGACACACAGCAAATACCTGAGCTGAGCCAAAGCACCTAACTCAGTGTGGGAGCAGAGGTTCACTGCCATAAATCAGGTAAGAAAAGGGAAATCCATTGATTTCTGCCAGTCGGCACTTCATTCCTGTTCTTATTCTCCAGTTAGCAATCTATAAAAAAAATATTGCAAGACTTGACTCTTCTCTCCAGAGCCAGAAACATCCTCTGTGTCAGGTGGAACAATAATTCAAAATAGGGCAGGCCTAGGAGAGAAGTTAGATGGGGTTAGGAGGCAAATTCCAGAACTCCAGCTCCACTGCACCTGGTTCCTTACTGCTAAACGCTGAGTAAGGAGAAACTCAATATTGCTGCTTTGCAGCAACACTGGAAGATTGTAATTTCCATTCCATTCAAATTCTAACATGAAAAAAAGTATTTATGTGGCTTGATAAGTTCCCCGCGTCCTTCCCACCTGTTTCCATTTTAATGCAAAAATATAAACTCTTTAGTTCATATCTTGTTTCCAAGTTGGCAGAAGTCCCTGAGTTGCTCAGTAGGGCTAGAACTTAGAGTGTGATGTAGCTATGTGTCTCTGTCTAAAGAATGAAAGAAGAACTCTTTAGGCAAAGGGGTGCAGTGGTGCAAGACTAGTAATAGATGCCATAGATGGGCTTAGGCTGGAATGAGAGCCAGGTTCCCAGCTACTGTTTGGAAAGGACATCAGAAAATCTGTTTTTCAGGGAAAAAAAAGATTATATAAAAATTATGTTTCTGCCTAAGAAATGAATGCTTGGCCCAAAGGAATGCAGGTAACCACAAAGACCCTCCCTAAAAACCTGTCCTTAGTTGAGCGTTACCGATCCAAGAGAAGCCACTGAGCCGCCCCAGCCTGAGGAGCTGCTTCACATACAGCTTGTCAACATGGAGAAAAGTTATTTTTTAAACTGTGGGAGATGTCAAGAATAAAAGACTTAGTGAATAATCCTGAATAAGGAGCAAGCATTTAAACAAAGAGGCACTGTGGAATTTACAGACAAATACATGAACTGGACTGTTGTAAAATGGATGGCATTTTACTCAAGGGTGCAGTAGACACTTCCAGCCTTTCAAATTTCCACCAGGTGTTAGAAGCGAAGTGCTAAAGAAGATAAAAAAGAGAGATGCTAATCAGTGATGGGATTGGATCTGTCCTGAGAGTTTTGATAGGTTCAGGCTGGACATCAGGAGGAATTTCTTCAGTGGCAAGGTTGGTAAACATTGCAGTGGGCTGCACAGGGAGGTGGTAGAGTCAGAGTCCTTGGAATTGTTAAAGAAATGATTGAATGTGGCACTCAGTGCTGCTGTCTGGTTGACAGGGTGGTGATCAAGGTTGACTCAATGATCTCAGAGGTCTTTTTGAACCTGAGTGATTCTGTGATAGGATGTGTGATAATTGATGCATTATCCCATCTCCAGCACACCTGGACTGGCTTCAGTGCTGAGATCACTGTACTGCAGCTGGTGAAAGACACAGCAGCAGAATGGGGAAATTCAGCTGGTCAGTCTGGAAATCCCTGCAGCTCCATCAATTCCCAGCCATTCACATTAGACCTCCCTTTCTGTGCACAGAAAAAACAGCTCCAGCATGGCAGGGTGCTGATGTCACCTACTGCACTGCAGGAACACTAATTGCTTTTATGCTTTGGAGTCAATGAGAAGAAAAAACAAACATAAAAAAGAACTCATTCTGTCTCAGCTCTTTGGCAGAAGAGCAATAATTTCAGTTCAAACCCCCCACCAGTGCTCTGCTGGGTTACAGCAGTGGTGTTGCCTGCAATGAAACACCACAGCTGTGCTCTGCTCCGCCTGAGACAAGAATGAAATGTTCTCTCCTCCTCTTCTGTTTGCAATACGAGCAACAGGATTTTGGATTACATTACCTGAGTGGTCAACATCCAAATTATTTGTCCAGACGTAGTTCAGCACGGCAAAGAATCCCACCCAAAAAACCTGTGGTGTTACTTCAAATATATATCTGAGTATTTCCATGCTTGCAGCTCTCCTGTGTCGGTGTCCAGTGATTCCCACTGATTACATGACCATATGTTTTATTTTGCTCTTAAAAAAAAAAAAAGGAGATTCAACGCATTTTTGTGACATGTTAGATCAGTTAAAATAACACATATAATAACCCTGCCCTGATTGAATTTAATGCCACCATTCCCTGATTCAGAATTAGACCCCAGTGAGGAAAAGTGGAAGTGCAGTCCCTCTACACTGAGGACACACTGATCTCATTTAGTACAGAAATAATATTTTTCCATGACCTGGATGTACACAGATGGTCCAGTCCTGCAAAGTACAGGAAAAGCTCCCGTTGAACTAAGAATAGGAAAATCAGGTTGAAGATTTGGGATTGCAATTGAGGTCACTACAGCAGGATCAGTGTGGTTGGAAATATGCAGATATTGTATTTTTTCTTTGGAAAAAATTGTGGTCCAAACATGGTGCTCAACTCTGAAGAGTCACAGCAAGAACTGTACAATTCCTGCAGTAAATCTCAGCTCCCCTTTCATTGAGGCTCTCTGCAAGCACCAGGGTCATGTTTGTGATACAATTCTGCAGTGGATTATCTGCATGTCCAGCAAACGAGTTCTCCAGGTGCAAAGTGGTGCATGGAGCAACACCCAGAGAGGTAACACTCAGAAACTCCTGATAACTCCATGTGGCACCACAACAGAGCCAGGGCAGAGTCACAGCACTCAGGGATGCTTTCCAGACACAGGGCTTTCAAGGATGAGGCATAAGCTGAGTCTCAGGTGAAGTTTATCACAAGTTTGGCCCTTCCTGCCAAACCCTGGGGCAGCAGACTGATGGGGAAGTGAGAATGACATGGGGTAACAGAGCAGAGGTGACATTTAGTGACACAAGGAAATGGCCTGGCAATGCTAACTGCCCTGTGGGGTTTCACACTGCCATGAGGGCTAAGTCTCCAGGAGAACTGGATCTGTGCCATGGTACAGCAAAGGGAAAAATCTCTTCTGCCAGAATGTGCAAGCAGGGCAGTTTCAGGTGAACTCACTTCCAGTGTAGCTGAGAATTCCATGACAGGAGGGCAGCTGAGAACACCAATGGGCATCTTCCAGGCATGCCAAGCCAAGCCTACCTTTCAGCTCTCCTGCAATAGGGAGTTCAGGAAAGATTCTGTGGGTTTTGCTGGTGAACTTCAGGAATTCAGTGCCAAAGGTGTGCATTTCACCTGTAAACAGAAGTGATTCTGTATTTGGCAATAAAAGGCACTGTTGTAGCTGAGCCTTTCTTACCAGCCTGTGTTCCATGGTCTGCACAACCAAGAGGGACAGACTGTGAGTTATTAAAAACAATGAGCTGACGAATTACATATCTCTGTCTGGGGAATGAAACACTTGACACACCAGATGGTCCTTCTTATCACTGATTTCTCCTGCTTACCCACTCAACATTGATAACATGTTCAGAGGAGTTCAGAGAGTCGTTGTGCCAATAAACATAAATGCCTAGAAACTGTCTGCAACAAAGCTTCATGATAGGAGATGACAAAACAAAGTTTTTTCCTGGGGCTATTAGGAGTTAAAAACTCCTTTTTGGAGGATGGGTATAAACCTCTGAACATTCACAGTCACTGGAAGTCACTGGTGGGTCCCCTCAAGGCCTTGGCTGGTGTCTGCCACACATCTTTGTGTGAGAGAGGTTTCATGCATTACTTTGAACTGAGTTGTTGAAATACTGATTTGATGGTGTTCATACATATTCATAAATAATAAATAGTCTGGTAAAAAGGAAGACTAGAGAGAAGAGAAATTTTGCAGATGATGCAAATGTGGCCACAAAGCACAGCTGAAAGGGTTCACGATGTCGAGTGGCTGGGCAGTGAAATGGCTGATGCGGGGCAGTGTCAACAAAGACAGAGCACGTGCCAAACATTCACCCTCACTGTACTTACACACAGATGAGCTCTAAAAATAACATCGAGCAAAGAGAGCTGGGAGGCCTCTGCAAATATCATTTAAAGTCCATCAGAAGAGACAACAATATTGTTAGGAATGAGCTGTCAAAGAGGCAGGAACAAATCAGAAAACATCATTACAGCACTCCTCAGTGAAACTGCATTTCCATGGTAGTTTTCTGGCCATGGAACTCCAGAAGAGTTGGGCTGAACTGAAAAGCACAGGAAGGAAAGCATTCAGGATGAGGAGAGGTGGGCAACAGTTTCCACAAAGATGGAAAAATAAGCAGATGAAGAATCTTCAGGGTGGAAAGGGGAGACAGAAGCAAGAGATTCAGTAAAGCTCTGTCAGATCATGACTGACACAGAAAAAAGCAAATAGGAACTGGCTGTTCACTGGTTCTCCTAAGAATTAGAGGGACCTGGAGGTGCTGTCACACAAGAAGGTTTAAACCAACAGAAGGAAGTACCTTTTCATACAAAGCATAATTAAATTGTGGAACTCATTGCCACAGGATGTTGTGGAGGCCAAAAGTTATAAATGGCTTGAGAAAGGGATCAAAAACACTTGAGGAGGATAGATCCATGGGTGGCTGTTAAAACACACTGGTCTGGAGGCAGCCTCTGCCTCGGGAAGTCCATAAACCGCAGATTGCCTGGAGCGAGGAGGGTACAGCAGGGGAGGGATTGATTCTGCATTGCCTGCATTACCTCCTGGCTATGCTGGGAGGTGGGATGCTAGGAGATGGGATACTGGCCCATGTGGCCTTTCACTGTGACACTGGTTAGGTTCCAGCTCTGCTTACCTTAACAAAAAAAAAACCCAAAAACAAACAACCAAACCAAAACAAAACCTAAAACAGAAGAGGGGCAAGAGGCAGCCCCAGCCCTCCACACACTGTTAGTAGGCAGCCTGGTAGTTGTTTTATTTTCTTTAGAGTGGACTTTGTGTTGCAAGTGGCAGGAAGCCATGAACCACAAAAATAAAATAATTCTAACCCGAGTGCTAAGTAAGGAAAACAAAGATGGCTCAGCAATTAGCAGCATTATATATGTTAGTACTAAGTAACAACAGATGTCAGGACTTGAGCCCTCTGCATTCCTCACAATCCTTCAGAAACCAAAGCCTTTTGACGTTGCTATACATTATTGCAGCTATTTTGGGGCTGGGAGAACAGCAAAGGCTCTTTGAATGCTGAAATATGTAGGTTGCTAGGACTGGTTGGGCCTTACCTGCATGTCCCTCCCCATCCTGTGTCCCTCTGCTGCCTTCCCAGGCTGGCGTGTGCTGTAAACGCTGCTCTGTAAAGACATGCGCTGGCCATGAGTCATTAGCAAGCATGCGAAGCTAATTGGCAAAATACTCATAAAAGATTTTGAAGGTGGGTTAATTACAATTCATTACACTGTAAACTGTCCCCAGGCTATTGTTAAAAAATGCAGGAGTTTCAAGGTCCAGTATTTTATGATTCATTTTGCCATGCAGTGAAAAACAGACTCTATATCAAACTACATTCATTATAGTTAAGACCACAAAATCTTTATTGGTTTTCCCAACATTCCCTCCTTGTTATATGCATTCATATGGACTGCACATTTCTAGCAATTGGCAAGAAGGCATGAAATAAAATTGATTATATTTTCTTACCTTTTACTTGGTGCAACCTTAAAAACTGCCTGTTCTCCTTGCTTTACTTCTTCCCAAGTCAATTTGAGCTGATAGGATGGGACACCGAAAATAAACAGAGCAATGACTGGGAACAGCTTTGCCACACTGATGCTTTAGTGTGACAAACCTGAATGCTGCATGTGCATACAGGAACCTCAGCTCCAAAGGGATACTGGTAATGAAATGGAAATAGTTTCTCCTTCTATTATAATAGACAATTTTTTAAAAATTCAGAATAGACACATTTTTACCAGTCACTGGTATTTCCAGATGGAGGCTCTTGTAGCCAAACCCAGAATGCACCTTCAGAGAGACAAAGCTACCTCTTTACTTACATGCTCTGCTGGCCCTTTGTCTCCTCAGAGCCAAATTCTGCAGCTTATAAAAGAAGATAACAGAGCCTTTGATTGTCTTTGCTGATGCCAGGACTGTCAAATAATACTAGTGAGTAACTTGGTATAATTCTGAGTACTGCTGTGTTAAGAAAAATTTAATAGAGGACCCAGCTGTGACCCCTGTGGGAGCAAAGCCAAGTGCTGCTCATCAGTGCCACCTTTGTGCCCTTCTCCAGGGTGCTCCTTATCTCCTTGTGCTGGCTGGCACTTGGGCTCTCCTTTGAGGCTTAAATGGTGCCATTCAGCCAGGCTTTGCTGAGCTCTGCTTCTGCAAATCCAGGGGACACTCTCTCTTGGGCTGGCCCTGCCTGTGTGTGACTGCACCCAGTCCTGCTCTGCAGGTACAAATATGTCCCTCAGAGAGTCGTTGTGGGCATTCCTGGCTTGGCTGTGCTAATATTGGGGTTAACACATAAATATATCATTATTGCAAAGTAAATGATGGAGGTAGCACTGCAAAGTAAATGATGGAGGTAGCACTATGGCTCTCCCCCATGAAAAACGTTGATGACATGGATGGATATGGTTCTTTCAGTTAATATTTTACTTTTTGAGTTTTTGAGGTGATGGGGAGAGGGAGAACACTGAAGAAATCTCTCACTCAGGCAATCATCGATTTGCTGGTCTGTAGGGAAGGCTGGGCTCCAGGACGGTTTTGATGAATGGAGACGAGAGATCTCTGAAGGCTGCTCTTAGAATATAAGGTTTATTAGGGATGGTGAAAGGTCTTGCTTGGAGCTGCCAGATGCAGCACGTGGCAAGGCCTGAGGGGATGGGGAGGGGAAAGACAAGGGGTAGAGAGGATGCTCTAGGAGAGGGTGGAAGTTTCAAGAGAGCGGGGATTCCAAGAGAGCCTCTGGCTCTTTGGAGACCCCTTATCAGGGGGCTTCAAGGTGGGCTGGAACAAGACTTAGGCCAATGGGGTTACGGACACTTGATGTTTCAGGGGAGGGTTACAGGTGTGGGATGAACCATACATTTTGGGGGTTGAGATAGAACAGTCCATTTGGCTTTTGGATCTATCTATAGGTAAGGGCATTGTTCAACCAGTAGGGGGGGATTGTTTTCATTTTGCCAGGCAGTTATATTTATTCATCCTTCCCAACACTGGTCTTTGTTTTTTTCTTGTTGAAACCTCTAAATCTTTCAATGAAACTGGACATTTTTGGAGGCAAAGTTTCTCATTCAATTGAAAAATGCCTTCTCCATTATGAAAGAATATTAATAGCATAAACCAACCCAAACCCTTCCAGCTTGAAATTGGCCCCATGGGAATATCAGTTTGTTCTGGTAAGACTCTGTAATGGATTTATTGCAGCATGCAATGTTTTTGTTCGCATTAACATAGTGTGAAGTGATAAATATCTTGGGTTGGTTCTTTTGTCTGAGGTTTCTCTAGGAAACTGAATTTTCTTAAATGACAGTCAGAACTGCCATATTTATTAGGACCAAGATTCTGGTTCCCAGCAGAGACATGCAGAGAAGAAAGAAAACTGACCTGAGCACTTAGGATACTTGGCCTGAGTGTTTTGCCAGGCTCCGCATCTGCTCTGTCACCCTGGGGCTGATCCCTTCTGAATGATGCCACTGGAAGCTGCAACATCAGGAACGGAGCTCGAGGGGTCACCTGCAGGATTTACAAAGGGGGGGCACTTTTATACTGGGATATGCACCACATGGATGTGCCTCTTGCTTCCCCTCCTGAAATGGTCTGGTGGGGACCAAGAACCAAGCAAATCCCAGAAGGTTTTCCCAGTGTAGCAGCCAGAGCTCAGCTGAGTTTTCAAAGCCAGCGGGCGTTGGGAGCAAAGAACTTGGAAATCAGAATTTCAGTGACAGTGATATTTACGGGTACTCTGACTAATCTCTGTGCCTGGGACCTAACAACTATATCCAAAAACATTAGCAAATATTCTTTTGCCTTGTTTTGTTTTGGTAAGAATTATAGCTGTTCCTTTTGCCTTCTCACCTGGGAGCAGCACATGGAGCAACTCCGGCAGCTTTGCTTTGTGACATTGAGCAATGTCAGTGCTGTCATTGGACAGATGGACCAGTGACTGAAATGGAAACAAAGGAGGAACAAATGAGTGACCAAACTTTTCCAAACTCTCACAGATATTTGTTTCTAGTGGTAGAGATATTTTGCAAGTGGCAGGTGTCAGTATTAAGTACTGAATTCTTCATTCTCCCTTTGGCCTCATTATAAACGTGGTATTTGTTTTTAAACTAGGCTGACCTTTTTCACAACTCCTTTTTAGGGTCATACCTCTGTAAGGCTCACAGATGCTGAATTTGGGCAGGACTTTTTATCCACAATATAATCTATAGTATATAATCTATAATACATGACACGCCAAAATTTCAGAGGCTCCGTTAATAATACTGTGCAGAAATTGGGATTTTTGCCATTGGCTTGACTGGCTCCAAAATTATACCCTTGCTTCTCCTTGGAAGTCATCTTTGATTTGGAAATAATCTTGACAAGTGCTGTGATCCATTGCTCTCCAAGGAGATTCCTGCTACTTCATTGTTTCAACAAGGCTGTAAATAAGAGAAGAGCTTTACTCATCCAGTGCTCCTCTGGTCCCAGCTCAACTTAGAGTACTCAGCAATGGGCAACAGCAAAATGTTAATCAAATTCCTTTAAATCTCAAAACAAATGTTGAGTAGAGCTTCTTCAAGGCTGCAGAAAACTCTCCATGGGAAACTGTCAACATTTCTATTTAATATATTGTCTCACCATTTGGAATCTGTGAATCAACTGGTGAAGTGTTCAAGAAAAAAATTTTTTTTTAGATATTAGGAATATATATCTATGTGAGTTTATACACATAAAATGTAAACATCATTCTATCTCAAACAGACATACCACCTAGATAAGGTTTTTCCTTGCCAACTATGTGTATAAGTGATATTTATATATGACAAGAGGAAAGTTTTTCAGCCAGCTCCAGCTGGGAGCCAGTCACCTTGAAGGCAGAGCTGTTTTTCATTTGTTTGTTTAACAAAGTGCATTTTGGCAAATGGGTTTTCCTCACCAGGAGCTGGACACCCCAAAATCTGCTCTGGGATGTTCTGCCTTTGGGATTGGCCATCCCTGTTGGTGCTTCCAGTCACTGACATCACTCAAGGTCTCTGGAATTTTCCATGCAGGTGTTTAGCTAGAGAGCAGGGCCCACCTGGCCATCTGTGGCAAAAATCCCGCTGACCTCAGCAAACCTGGGTTTCACTCCCAATCCCTGGAAGATTTTTACAGATATGCAAATAAACACTGTCCATCTTCCTTAATTAAAGCATCCCCCTTTTGCACTGTCCATGGTATTAACCTCCGTTCTTTCAATCCCTGCTCTCATTCCAGGCCCAGTGGAAGGACCCCCTTCCTTTGCTTCCACTGAAATTCATCCAGGTCGGTGGAAGTACCTCACTGAAGGCCCCTCATGTAAAGTGCTTCCACCATTAAATTCAAAGGGATAAGACATCTCATAATCGGCTTTTATAACCTTACAAAGAGAAAAGTCTGGCTCAAAGCTGCTGACTTTTTCTCTAGCAGAGAAAGCTGCTCAGAGATATGCAGCACTTCCCCTCAGTGAGCCAAACCCTGCAACTCAGAGCAGGGAAAAGTGTCAGAAATGGTTGCACACACAAGGCACTACTGTCCAGCTGTGTGTGACAGCACTGCCACCACATTTGGAGCCAACAGCTTGCCAGCAGAGATGCCATCTTTGTCATCTTTGACAACCTTGATGGCATCACTGCTATGAAGGCACCTGAGCCCTTCAGTGAATTCAGGTACCTTTTGTGATCCTTCTCACTGAGATGGAGCAGCAACACTGGATTTGCTCACCATGTTTAGGTCATGGTGAGCACCTCCAGGCAAGGCACTCTTACAGCATTTCTGTACAATGTCTGATAGAAGACCCTTGCCTCAGCTCAGCCAGTGCTACATGGAGGCAAATAGCAGTGCTTGGCAGGCTGCAGATTTTCAGCTAGAAATCTAACACCAAATAGTTCACATTCTCTCCTGCTCTTGACACTTGGCCTTATTCAAAACTGTTTTGTTTTTTTAAAGAAGGTACAAGACCAGATCCTGAGGGGCCTCTATCTCTGATTCCCATTACGGTTTATATTTCACTCACTGGAAGACTGTCTCAGAAGTGTCCCAGGGTTTTCCTTTCAGATTTTAAACCAACAGAAAGCAAGACAGCGTGACCTCTCTCTCTGGTCCTGGAGCTGCCACTGTAATCAGAAGCTTTATGATGAAGTTCAGCTGGAAGAGCAAAGAAGAGAAAAAAAACCCAAAATGCAAACCAAAACAGGAGAATGCCATCAAAGTCTTTCAAAGTCAGAAATTAATTTTACCTTTGTCAATGGCTGTGGTTTTCAAGGATAAAGATCAAAGTGCTGACTGCGGGCAGAGCTCTGACGAATGCCGAGCTCAGCCTGTGGAAGCCTGGCATTAGTGCCACAGTTGGACTGTGTCTAGACGGGCACGGGGTGCTCATGCCAGCTTTGGCAAACTTGGCACCGAAGTGTTTGCATCAGAGCTGGAGCATGAAGAGTGAGGCATCCAAATTGCAGAGGGGAGAGAGCAATCAGACTCCAGCAGAGTGGAACTGGACAAAGGAAGCTTAGGGGAAAAAAAGGGACAATCAACCAAAAAAAAAACCCCAAAAACCCACCCCTGGAAAGACAGCTGAGATGCACCCATCTTCCAGGTTTTTGCATTGTGATTAATGTACACAGAAAGCTTTGATAACTGGGAAAGTAATGCCAAATTTTTATCAATAGAGATGAGCTGGCTTCATATTTCTCCAGACCTTTCATGTGGAAATGAGACTGCATTTGATGAGGCCAAGCCCATGTTTAAAATAGCTCAGCTGGGATGTGCTTGTGGTGAGGGTTCAGGTGCCTGTGCAGAGAATCCTACAGCAGGACCCTTCCTGGGGGCAGAGAGTGCCTCCAGCTTCCTGCCTTTTCCTCTTCCTCCTGGGGAGCGCAGAAAGCTCTTGCTCCATGGGATAAACACACACCAAGCCTGAGCTGATGGATTGTGCAAGGAACAAGGCGGGTTTGGCTGCTGAGTTCCTCCACATTCCCTTGCACAGACCCTTACAGATACCCCACTGCCATGTGCCAAAGGTGGAGGTGGGTGAATGGGGCAGGGGACACACAGGTTCAGCAGCTCAGCTTATTACACCTGGGGCACTGCACGTGGCACCACGTGCCTGGCTGAGCCCGAGGCTGTGCTGGCCTGAGGATGGCACACAGGCTGGCACAGGGATGAGCTCTAGAAAGCACTGTGTGCTCCTGGACACCCCCAGCACCATCTCAGAGCATCTTGGAGCCCCCCCAGGGCCTTTAAACCAAACACTGCTCCTCACAGTTACTCCAGCTTCCACCAGCCACAAGTTCAAAATAAACTGCAGATTGATGTGGGCAAACATGATCTCCAATGGATGGAGACAGACCAGAGGAGATATTTTCATAAAGCAGCTGGTTTCAGCTGTGCTTCACACCAGGGAATGTGCTGCCCGTTGTCAGGAATACGGGGTAGGACTTGCTGGAAACAATGAGCTCAGAGACCGCTCATTGCTATTCTCAGTACTGCTCCTGACTCACCTGCATGGCCTCGGGTGAGTTACTTGTAGATTTGTGCCTTAGTTTACCCAGTGGTAGTGGCAGAGATAGGAACAGTCTCACAGAGTGCTGAGAGAATTAGTTAATTAATATTTGGAAAACAGTTTGTGCTTGACGTCTTTGTGCCTTTGCTTACCCATTAGTAACATCAGAGATAATAACTGTCTCATGGAGAGGTACAAAGATTAATTAATTATTTGAAAAGCAGTGTGAGATTCTTGGATGAAAGGTCCTATGTGAGTAAAACATGTCATTAAAAACATCTCCTAGTCCTCTGTGAAGTAAAAATAAAGCTGTAGCTTCTTAGTCATTCAACTAATTAAACCATAAATACTGTTTATTTTAATCTCCTCTTTAAAAAAATAATCTAATCTAGGCAGCGATACCAGCCAAATAATCAAAAATGTTTCAAATTCAGGAGACCTATCAATTTGAAGAGCTTGATTCTTAATTGCTTTTTGATGTCTATCAATGGAAAGTAAGAGCAATTGTATTTACTGATGCTGGGGCAGCTGGAAGGATGCCCACAGCTCCTCTGCCTGCACTCTCTCCTGGGCACAGCAGCTGTAGCTATGCTGAGTTTCTCACACTCTCCTATCTGACTTGTTAACCAACAGGGAGGTGCAGAACAGCCCATCTTACAGGTGTATGCCAAAGGCAGCTTCCCCTAAAAACAGGGGTGTACTGAAACAGGGCTGCAGGAACAACTTCGCCTCCCAGGAATGGTGGCAAGAGGGCAACTTGGGAAAGGCACCATTGGTCCTCAATCCAGTCAGCCCTTTGCACCCTGGGCAGCTCACACTGCTTGTCTCTCCTAAAACTCAGCACTGAGTCCTGCACAGGTCCACAGGAGATAAACCCCCTGCAGTACTGACCAACACTGCACAGAAACTGCAGGACAAGGGATGGGGTCTATATTTTAAATCATCTTTTATTTAGAGAGGTACATGATAAATGTGCAAACCCCTCTGGGGACTTTCTGGAAATTAGGGCATAAAGTACATGCATTTGGCCCATGTATCTCTCTTTGTCTCTAGTTTTTGTGCTATTTTTGTTTTACAAAGTACATAGGTGAAGTAGAGGCTTGCAGGATCAAGTTTTTAGTTGAAAGGAGCCTCTTTTAAGGTGTAACTACTGCTGGGAACCTGCTGTGCTGGTCACCCCAACCACCACACCACAGAGCCTCCCCCAAGCTCAGAGGGCCTTGTCTCACCCTTTTCCATGGCCTCCCACTCCTCTCTGCCGGTAGAAGATTTTGCAGCAATCACCAGTAGCCTGTGTGGGAATGTCAGGAGGAAGAAAGGATATAATTGCCTTCCTGAGCGCTAGTGCTTTCATTAGTTAAATGTCCTCCCTCTTTCCACATTAATCCAGCTTCTACTGAATTTTCATCAGGCCAGAAGAGGCCTTTAGGGCCATTTGAAAGCAAGCATCAGATAAAAGTGATTGCCATCCTCCTTATGCGGCAGGCAGGGAAGCAGACTGGTCCCGCAGGAAGGAGAGAGAGGAGGGACCCGGTGACTCAGAGCTTTTGACTCCCAGCTGTCAGCTTGAGACGCTGCTCCAGCCAAGCATAAAAGCACATGGTTATCTCTCAACTCATGAATAATCTCACTGATTTAAGCCATAAACTCCAGCATCCAGGCCTTCACTGTCTGACTATGCTCCCCAAGAGTGGATAAACAGGAATACAAGTCTGGATAATTCTCTTGATGTAGAGGAATGGCAGCAAATAGTTGTTTCCCTGGTTCAGGTTTCTAAGAGAACAAGCAATGGGGATGAAGAAGTGGCTTGGTCTCCGGGATGAGGAGTCCCTCAGGGGTGATGCAGGTCTGTCCATGCTGGACCTGAGTAAGATCAGCACCTCCCTCACAATCATGTTGGATGTGTTTGTATGTAGTGCTGTTTGGTGACATGGACCTCAGTGGTGATTCCCCAGGCATGATGCCCAGGTGATGTGATCCCAGTCCCCAGGCTTTGCTGGAGGGGAAATTGGCATTTGCACATAGGATGATACCCCAGTGTTTTCTCCCAACTGGGGTTATTGAGTTCTTCATCCCCGTGCGCACACAGAATTGGGAAATGTCCTAATGGTGAAGGAATCTCACTCGCAATCAGAGATGTCCCTCAAAACTCAAAAACCCAGTTCAGGGTGCAGTTCACTCCCTCATGGCTCCTTCTGGCTTTGTCTTTCTAGCACAGGGCTGAGAGATCAAGGGTAACAAGAAGGAAGTTCTGTTCCTGTTGCTGATGGGAGAGTGAGTGAAGCAACCTAAATTATGGTGGTGTTGCTACCAGATGGTCAAGCATTGTTTCCTTCTATTAGGCAAAGTAATAGTTTCACAAAGTAAGAGGACCAGAGATACCAGAGCTTTTGGGAAACACATCCCATAGCTGACCGAAAAGTGTATTTTACCTTTATCTGTTGACAGAGGATTTTGGCTGGATGTCTGCTAGTCAGCCCTTCCCCAGAGGGGAAAGGTGGAAACTCTGAGAAAGACTCTGAACCCAATGAAAATGGGGTAATTCTGTTAGCAATTTAAAGGGCAGGGTGTGGGGTTATGCAGACTGGGACAGGAGCTGATGGTTTAAATAAAATGTCCAATAAACCTGAGCAAAGCCCATTTTACTTCTGTTTATGAGAAGCTTTCAATTTGATCCTTTGCAGCCTTGTGATCTCACAGCTGGAGATATGTGAGCTGAATGGACCAATCCCCATTGCCTAATATGTCCAAATACTCTTCCTGGTCTGCATCCATTTGCTGCCTCATGTCATTATGGCATGCTGACGTGAAAACAGAAGGTGTGATTGGAAAGCTACTTCTGCTGGCTTTAGCTCACGACAGCTCAGATAGGGGTGCAATGCTCCCCTGGACACTGTGTGAGGCTCAGCATGTGCTGGAACACATTTTTGGGTCTGAGGCTTCCAGGAGGGCTCCAAGATATAAAAATAGGCCAGGCTTCCCTTATGGCTTCCCAGTAACTGAAATTCAACTGATTAAATCTGTTAGGAAGGGTGGCCCTTGTCCTCACTCACAGTTCTGGGATCTCACCTCCTGGCTGGTTTCTGAACCAGTTCCCTCTGAGACAAGAAGTTCCTTAAGAATCAGTGGCCAGTACTGGATCAAATTAATCCAGTTGCATTTGGTTGCAGATTCCCCTAGCACAGATGCTGGAGTTTATAATCTGCATTTAATTTCCCCCTCTTTCATTCCTCCCCGCCCCCCCTCCCTCCCAGGAATACAAGGGGAAACAAAACCAGGAAAGTACAGAAAGGATGGAGGAGCCCCACTTGTGTCTGGCCGCTGGGGACTTGGCAGTCTGACTCCTGTTCCAAGCCCTTCCTTCAGAGGTCTGCCTGACCTCAGGTAAACTGCATCACAGCTTCCCCATTGCTCAGAAATAGTTAAATACACCACTCAATCCACAGCATTTACAAACCAACAGGTGGGAAGCATCACCTTAGAGCCAAGCGCCTGTAAAATTGCTTGCTAAGGTATGTGCTTCCAAATTCAAGGCATGAAAAATCCAAGGGTTTCATAACAAAATACAGAAAACCCCCTACAAATATTCCAACACTCCCTTTCAGGCCACACCCCACAAACAAGCAAGACTATAATGGACAAATCCTTCTCTGGGAGGGGGCCAGAGCCAGAGCACCCTTTGCCCAGTCTCAGTCTACCTGAGCCTGTGCAAAATCCCTGTGGGAAGAGGCTGGCACGGCCCAGGCACTCCATGGCATTGTCCCTTTGCTCATGGCAGCAATGCCAGCTCATGGTTAGCGTCTCAGTGTCTGGCCAAAGCGCATGGCAGACGCCTGTCTGAACCTGGGACCTGGGAAAATGGGGATAACATCAGGAAAAAACAAAAACACCTTATGTAGCTGCTGCTCCATCTCATCCCGCTCTGGGAGATGCCTCCTTGCCATGGACTGAGTCAGTGCCTGCTCTTGTGGTCCCTCAGCTCTCCATGGAGCTGCTGCTGCTCCAGGCTTGGGGCTCTTGGCATGTGGCATCCCACGTACTGTGTCCCACCTGCTGCTCCAGTCAGCACTGGGCGCAGTGGATATTTGCACTCTGTTTGGGCTGGTTTGGCCCACTGTATGGGTGTGAATGCAACTCCCCAGCGGGTCAGTGGGTCAGGAGGGAGCAACAGCCCCTACCCAGGAGCATTTGCTGGCTCCTTTGAAAAACCTCCCCAGATGTTCATGGCATCTTAGGTTACCACAAAGTATCTGCCTGGATCTGGGCTTTGATTCTCCACTCTGTAGCTTTATTCCAGGCTAGCTGGGGCAGTGCCTTTCCCTCAGAGACCACAACTGACAGTTCTCCTCTCAGGGAGGGAGGAATGGGCAGTGGTTGTATTTTGGGGGTGGGAAGAGGGAAAGGCTGTTTGAGGCCATGGGACAGCTGGAGGGCTGGTGAGGATGATCAGGAATCACCTTTTTCCTTCTCTGGGTGGGTTGCTGAGGTGGATGTCTCACCTCTGCCAGCTGTAACAAACATGGGGGGCTGAGCTCCAGCAGTAGATGTGTCACCTGCCCCATCTGCTCTGCTGGTGCGAGTGGCTTCATCCTGCAAAATAAGCACAGACAGAGAAGCTGAAATTGCCAAGTGGGAATTTAGTTTGCATTAACTCTGAGAGCTGGCCAAAGAAGGAGAAAACATCCATCTCAGGAGGGTTTTCAAGATTTGGACGCTTGGCTTCACGTTTTGGTATGTTCAAACACGATCTGTCAACTCCCATCAGGGGAAACAAGAGGAAGAACAAACAACTCAGTCTGCTAAAGTCAGGGCTGCCATGGTTAGAAAGTTCATGAAGCACGTGGCTAAAAATAGGTTAGTCTGAACCCATGATGTGAACACAACTCCACACTCCACAACTGGATACTGTGGGGTTCCTTTCTCTCTTGTTGTGCTAAATCCTGGAATATTAGGAAGTGAAATTCAAAACCAGCTCTTAAAAGTAATAATAACCCTCCTACCAAAATTAAAGCTCAGCTGTGCAACTTCCACATTCCTCAGCCCTGTATTTGTGTTTGAGAAAATTCATGGTAAAGATTTTACTTACCTGAGCTTAGGGTGTCTCCATTATTAGTAGGCCAGAAACTAATTGAGTGGATGATGCAAAAATGAGTGCCAATAAAATATTTACACAAATTCTTCATCCTGTGTGAAACTTCTTTTATATATATGTATATATATAATATTATAAATAATAGGAGTTATGCTCATATTTTGTACTAGGGATGTAAACACTGGTCCCAACAGCAGCGGCAAATGAACCACTCACATTTTCTGATTGCATAATTTGCCTAGAGGATGGATACATAATAACACTATAATTAAGTATAATAAACAGAGAAAATGATTTGAGAAGGAAAAATTATCACAGCCTCAACCACATCAGCCAGAAGCTCTCTTCTAATTAAGTTATTTTATTAAACAAAATGTTTTTAAGGTGGGTCTGCTTTGAAATTGTACATCATAGCCCATGTAATGCAATTTACTTTATAAGTAAAGCACAGCTTGTGTATGGACAGATGATACCTGATAGGACTCATGAAGCACAGAGCCATTGGTTCCAGCCCAGCCAGGTGCTGAGTCCCTCACAGCCCTGGTCAAGGGAGCAGACCCTGGGTGCTGCTCTGAGAAACTGCAGCCATTACGGGCTCTTTGTATGTTACTTGTTTGTTTGGGTTTCTTTCTGATTTAAGGGAGAGATGAGAGCACCTGGTAATTCTGATGCTGTTATCCTGTAATGATACAGTGGAGGCAAAGGACAAGAAAAGAGGCAGCTCAAGCTGGCCCAGATAACTGATGGTGTTTGGAGTTGAGCCTTGAAGCACTACTCCCTCTCAAAAGCTTTACCCCCGCTGGTGGGACTCAATGTTTGATGAGATGAGAAGATGAAGTTGGCTTTAATGTTGCTGTGGCAGAAGAAATACAAATCACTGGATCCTGAACTACAGGACTGAGAAGGATCCCCTAATCTGCTCCTGTACATGGCAAAGGCCACCACACACCTCCAGCTCATTCCTCTTACAACTACAGCTTATTTTTTGAACACTTGCCCCTAGCCACTCAGGGACTACAGGAGCCTTAGGGCATTGGTCTGTAGGAAGCTACTGCTCCTGTTCCCCACCACCATAAAAAGTAAAAAACAGTCAGCTTCAAGTTTCAGCCAGGAGATGTCTGGATACATCTGCCTCATTTCCCTTCCTCTTCTAAGTACTTGGAGATTGTGATCAAGCCTCTCTTCAAGCCTCTCTCCCGTAAGCTCATTGCCACCTGATACTGATCTCTGCTGGTTTCCAGGCTCTTCAAGGCTCCTCCAGACTTGCAATGTTCTTTGGGAAGATCTATGTGTATCAGCAACCTGATTCTTAGCTATTCACCCCCTTCTTCTAGGTTTACTTGCAATCATTTAGGTTTTCCTTCATGTCATTGCAAGAAACAACATAACTTCAGTAGCACATCCTGTTGGTACCTGCTTGGGATGAGATTTAAGAATGGATTTGCATCCTAACATAGGAGAAAATCCCTGGACAAGATCAAGTTGGATGGGGCCCGAGCAACCTGATCTAGTGGGTGACATCCCTGCTCATGGCAGGGGTGGTGTTGGAACCAGATTATCCAATCCAGCCCATTCTATTCTATGATTCCAAGGACAATCAGGGAAAGAAGCAACTGTGTCCTAAAATATCAGTAGTGCACAACAATACAAGGTCTTTGAATTCCAACTGTTGAACATCATGTTATGAGAACATCTCCACATGCCCAATGAAGATCTTTCTCCAGCCCTGCCTACTGCTCACCAGGGTGACAGAGCAGTGGTGGTCAAGAGGAATCTTCTCTTGTTTGGAGTTTTCCACTCTTAAGTATTTGCAGAGCTTTGAACCACAAAGTGCTGTCGGTTATTGATGGATTGCTGATGTGTGTGGCTATAGGATGCCCCGGGGTCTGTATCCTCCTCATGCCCACTTCAGCTCCTCTCCCCACCTCAAGCACTCTGACCTGGTTTCAACGAGGAGCTGCCATGACAAGTCACGTGGCACTCACAGGCGTTGCAAACTCAAGCCAAAGAGTCATTCTCAGATGCTTGGCAAATGCCAGACCACAGAAACTCAATGTGTCGTAAGATTCCACTTGGTCCCATAATGATGGGTGGGAAAAAGGAGGAGGATTAGCCGTAGACCTCAAAGTGTTTTACAAAGGGAGACAAATGCTGCTATTCCCATTTATTGGATAGGGCAATGGCAAGCTAAGACTTGCACAAAGTCACCCAATTAATCAGCCAGAAAACTGCCACTGAAACCCATGTTCTGGTCTAAACAGGTTCTCAGACTGCCCTCATCACTGGAATATCTGAGTACCCTCCAGTAGCACATGAGGAGGATTTGGGCATGTCCATGCTGGCCGAGGCAAACAGCTGCTTGTCCATCCAGCCCCCTTCCCAGCCAGCTGGACAGCAGCCATCTCCAGGTGGAATGTAGCCACATTCACACCATCCTGAGCCCAGATGTGCAAACCCCACCACAAGGCACCCCCACCCTAACTCAGCTCTGTGGCTTCCAGGATGCTGCTTCATTGTGGGGCACAGACAAAGCAGATGGGAGACTATCTCTGAGAGCAGACAGACATTTCCTTATTCTAAATCCAGTTTCATCATCTGTATGCCCTTCAGAATATTTCCTCATGCTTTAGTTCCCACTGAGACATGGAGACAGAACACAAATGTGTTGGTTATCTGGTCATGGCTCATTGGAGGAAAGATTTGGAAGATGACACTTAAACAGGGATATTTGAATCCATCGCCATAAAAAACAAAGAAAACATCCCATATATATTTAGCAAGTCAGGAAAGAGAAGGAGGGCATCTCTAAACTCAAGATCTATTTGTCATGAGCAAGAGTACTAAAAAATAGGTAACTTAATGACCTGAAGGAACACTAGCTGTTATTACAGGGCATTATACTGGCAAAGTTCCTGTACACCACAACAATAACTCTCTCCAGACTTCTCTTCCCTTCCAAAGCATGAGGAAACACCAGTGCATTTAGCCTCAATTCCCTGGCAGGCAGCATCGCTTCCTTCTGAGAGCTGACACAGCCATGGGAAGGCTGTTCTTTGCAGCAGCTACAAAAGCCCTGTGTGACCCAGGAGGTCTGACGTAGAGCTGAAGAGATGAGTCCTGCTCCAAGGAAGCTAAAAATCCCAAGGTGCCCTGAGAGCTCATCCTGGACTACTCATGCTCCCAGGTTTAGAAATCCTTTGAGGGTTGCTGAGTTCACACGAACCACTCCCAACTCTGGAAGTCCAGCTCTGCCCACCTTGACTTTGTTTTCTTCCTTGGGCACCATCTGCCAGCAATGGGCCACTGGGCAAGGTGGGCTTTGCTCTGACACTCTCCCCTGTTTCTGGATCCAATCCCTGCTGTCAGGGATCCAGTGGCTTCACTAACTCATCCCATTCTCCTGAGTAAAACAGGGCAGCACGTGGCTCTCTGCAGCTTTGCATTTGCTGGACTTTTTTGCAAAGCCCTGAGTGAACACACAACTTGTGCCTGTGCAGAGAGGGCACGGGGACTGCTGGAACAACAGACCTGGTTCACTTGGCCACAATCATCCAGGAAGTTGGTGGCAGAGCTGGAAAAAAAATCCAGACATTTTGCCTTTTGGGGCTGTGTCTTCACAGCAACACCGCTCTTCCTCCGGGCATCTGGGCTTGGTGTCTTATTGGCTCAGCAGGTCTCCTTAACGGGAAAGAGCCACACTATCATTCTTTAGACCTACATAGGAAAACCTCATAGATTCTTGCAATTATTGCCATGCATGGACAGATTTCCCTCCCTTTGTGATCTTTACCACTTCCTCACCATATGGATCGTGATGAAAATAGTCATGGTTCCAGAAGTGCCACCCAGACAATGTTGATTTACCTCCACAAAGGATGTGATCCAGTGCTTTTGGCCAGACTTTCCTGCAGGCAGCCAGTCCTATCCCTGTCTCCTCTACCCAGAAGGCTGGGGAAGTCAAAGGACAATAACTCTGTTCAGCTTCAACTGGCCCACACAGGGAACAGACTTCTGTACAGACACAGAAAATCTAAGCCTTGTCCCTTTAATCTAACATCTCATGCATGTTGCTAAACCTAATTTGAAAAAAAAACAAAACCAAAAAAACCAACCTGAAAGTAGTAGCATTAAAGGAAGCAGAGGATTTGAATTGCACTATATATTTAAGGTAGTCTTTATGGAAAACACTGTATTAAAAAAATTCCCCTCTTACCATGAAATTTCTGAAACTATAGAGCCATCCCAAGCTTCTGTGAGATAAGGCTTGTAATTGGGAACTGAGTAATGGAATAAACACAGTTAGCTTTGCATTAAGAGGCAATGTATCTGTCTCATATTGCTCCCACTCCAGAGAGGTTTGGGGCTATTTGTGCTGGAAATTAAAGCTAAGAGCAATGATGATGCTGGCAGCTCATTGTCCATGCCTGACAGAGAGATGGTATCTCAGGATACAAATCTCCCTGGGGCTTTGGAGGAAAAAAAGCCACTACTTTTGAGAGTTGAAGGTCCCCTGTCTCCCACACCCACAGGACTGTTGATTTAAGGTGTGAACGTGTTTGGGAGGGCAGCTGTTGAGCTGCAGTGGGCAGAGCTGAACACTGCACCCTCTTCTTAAGGGAAGTGACACCAACTCAAGACTATTCTAACAATAAGATCTCAATTCTTCATATTCACTTGGCATATTCCTATTTAATATTCTTATTAAAGGCATGGCAAAACACAGAAGTTTCTGTGGTGGTTTTATGCCAGGCACAAATATCTATGTAGTAACCTTTCAGGCCTGTTTGCATTCCCAGAGCAAGGACCAGATCTCACTTTCAATTTTTTAATTTTCTTCCAATTTGCTGGTGTGAAATATGACAGCCAGGCAGGGTATCTGCCTTGTCTTTGGTGTGGATCTCATGTTGCACTCCCCTCTGTGTACACCCAATATGGGAAAGTAAAATTGCTGTCCATTATCACAACATGTCTGTAAATTGTCAGGAGCTTCCTCCTGGAGCTCTAGAATACTTTGACCCAGTTTCAAAACTAGGTATGAAGCATATATCCATTAGGGGAGCACACACACTTGAAGCATCTGCAAAACCATATGGCAGCTTCACATCCCACTCAGCAGTTTCCTGGGCTGAACACACAGAAGTGCAGGCTTTGTGATAACCAGCAGTTGCTGAGCCCTTGGTTTCTGCCTCTCATGCCTGAACCACAGTCTTTCCTTGGCTCTCTGAGAGATACCACTGCCCTCCTAATCTGGCACTTCTTGCACACTCTTTCTCAATCCTTACTCTTCCATGGCGTTTTTCACAGGTGAAGCTCCTCTCTGGCCGCCCTGAAAATTTTTTTCCTCACCTTCCCATTGCAAACAGAGGTGTTGTGTTATCTCTGCTTAATCCCAAATGGCGAAAAGAACCATTTCTGGGATCAGTAACTACACTTCAGATATTTTGAGACTGTGCTGGCCTGCTAATCTGCAGAGCTCATCGCAAATTCTTCCAGCTGAATCTTTTGCCACAGGAGCTGTTTTCCTTAAAAATACTTATTTGAAGCAGAACTTCTAAAACTTTTGGCTGTTTTTCCTGCCTTATCAACATTTTCTGTGCAAACATACCCACCTATCAGCATGTTTTCCACGTCAGCAACCAAACTTGCATCCAGCATTCCTTCTACTACTGCCAAGAAAGCAACATACCCCACAAGATGGATTTAAACAAGGTGTGGGGAGACCCTTCTGTGTCATTCTGTGCCTGTGCCTATGCCACTCATGGCACACATCAGTTTATACCCTTAGAAACTCCCAGAGATGGAGATCTCTGCATCATCAGTTCTAGCATCTCCCACTCTTCATGGAAACAGGTTTCCTAAACTCTCACCTCCTCTTGTCCTTCTGCATGCAAATAGACCTATGACCACTGCACTTTTTTACCAGACACCTTTCAGCTACTGTCTTCTCAAGTGAAGCCTCTCACAGCTGTCCTGAGTCTTTTCTACACTAAACAAATCCAATTTAAATAATAATTCCTTACAGGTGGTGTTTTGTGAAACCTCTTATCAGTCCTGTTGCCTTCCTCCAGACTTCCTCTGCAGTTTACATCTTTATTCGAAGTCTGGAGTGTGGGTCTGAGGCCTGGGCCTCTTCAGCACCCCAAGGACCTCCATAGAGAGGGTGCTCTTAATATCCCTTCCAACACCAAGAATCTTTCTGGCCACAACATCACATGGTAGACTTAGATTGGAGCCTGTCCTCTACCAGCTCCCCTGGCATAGTGCCAGGACCTTGACTTTATTCCTTATGTGTATTTTTATTATGCACTTCATTTTTTTCACCTAAGATTATTTCTGAAGTGTATTCATGAATATTTAAGAACATTTAAGATCAATCCTCCTCCCAAAGTCAGGGTCTTCCAGCCTATTTCGCTGGTTTAACCTACTACTCCACCATCCAGACAGTTAACAGAGGTTTAAATGAGCCATGAACAGCACAGACTTTTGTGGATGGTCCTCTCATTTTGATAGTGAATCATGCTTGCCTAATTCTCAAGGGTGTTATTCCAGCTGATGGCTGAAAAATAGCAATTATGCTGATAGCTATCATTTCTGATACCAAGAGCAGTCCAAAGAAGACTGAAGCCAAGAGTGATACCAGTGAATAATAGGTGAATCCCTGTTCATCCCCTGTACCGTGAAACAGGCGTGAGCACCAAGCCCTGAAACTACACTCTCTCTTTTTTTTTTTTTTTTGTCACGAGAGGACAGCAGCAAAGCTGGATTATTCATGGCTCTGAAAGCAGGATGGGCACATCAGTATGCACCTAAAGCCAAGATGATGAGCTAACCAACCTTGTATTGTTAGAAGAGTCCCCACCTACACTTTCACACAAAGGGCCGATTAGCTCATGCAAAACTCTGGGAGGATGCCATCTTTCATCGCTACCAGAAGGTGCTTAATATATGTTAAGTTGCCAACAATTAAGTGTTTGTATGTGTGTACACACAGTCCAGGAGCTGCACACTGTGCCAGGGCAGAGCCATGTGCTGGGGCACAGAGTGCACAGTGACTGGGGTCCCTCCACCGCTCCTGCAGTGTCTTGCTGCAAGGGAGCCATCAACACTCCATGGTCCGAGTCACTGATGGAAATATTGAGTGTCTGAGTGCATCAAAACAGTCAGGAATAAGGATGAGAAGCATTCCTGCCCCATGGCATAGAACTTCTCTCAAAACCACTGTGTTTACATTGCAGCCAGCATCACCTCTATGAGAAGTGCTGCAGCGTCCAAAAGGAAAGTGAGCAGGTGGGAGGAATGGGAAAAAAATCCTTTGAGCTAACATATTCCCCTCTTTCTGCAGTGGTGAGCCATGCTGTTCAGAGGAACAGGTTCAGTGAGGCTGCACACAGCCCATTGTTTGTGAACCACTGAAAATGTATTGTCCACTTTCAATGGCCACCAGGAGTTCTCAGTCCAGTTCTCAGTCCAACCAGCTAGAACAATCTCTTTACGTCATGGATTTTATGTCACAGGACACAAATGAGAATCAAAGGAAGAAATCCTCTCCAGCATGAGAAAACAAGAAAGTCAGTGATATATTTGCCATGTTCCAATGACATACCTTATCCTCAGGTAATCTAGGAAGTAATGTCTTCTCACTGTCTTTTTCTGCACTCTTCTTCCATGGTCCTTGCTGAAGATTTGCAGGATGTCAGGAATGCCCTATGCTTCCCATTAACTTAACACTTACCAGGAAAACAAAGTGACCAAAAAAGTAATGCATAGAAATGTGCTTTTTCCAAACATATAACAATGGATGTCTCCCTGACATATTTTCTGATTACAGCCTGAAAGCAGTAGCAGACACAGGAATGCATCACAAAAATATTTGCTTTCTTACCCCTTGAGGTAAGAAATATATTGCTGTATAAGCAAGAGGTAAGAGCTTTCTTACCTCTTGCTTATACAGTGACACAGCAGTTATTGTATACAGAGGATCTTTCCACCTGGACCACCTGCATTCTAAGCAGTGGATGCTGAGGTGTGTCACCTGCATCTCCTCTTCCCAGGGATTTGGGGCAAATCAAGGCCTTAGGGAGCTGCCTGTGAACTCATGCCCTACAGCTTGTGGGGAGGAATTATCCTGGAATAACTTTGGTCTGTTTTTGACAAAGAGTAACTGGCTGAAACTCAAATGGTTACATCCCTGTAGAACTTTGCAGCAGTTATGGCTCTGGGAGCTGGACTCCAGCACTGCCCATTCACCCAGTGGGATCTCCCAGCTCTGAGCCCAACATGATTCCCCTTTCAGACTGACCAGAACCTCTTCATCTCTGTGTGTTCACAGCAAGTGAGGCAAAGAGGGAATTTGTGGAAGCAGGCAGCTCCCTCTGCTTCCTCAGGCTAGTGCTTGCTAGTGTTTTTACTCTGTGGAAGTCTCTGCACAAATGACTTTGTCCTAATCACCGTACTGGCTCTGTTATCGCCCGCACAAACATTCCCTTTGGATCAACATACCGGCTGGGCCAGGAATCACACAATTGATGTTTTGCTTTCCACTGCCTTATCTAAATCCAGTTACTGCTCAAAATGAGACTAAGTCAACAGACTTAATTGAATGAAAACGCTGTGAGACAAGCTGGAGATTTGTGGCTGTCTGTGTCCGTGCAGGAGTTAATCACTGCACAAACACTTTGCCACAAACAGAGCCGGGCTGAGCGTGGTTGAGGTTTCTCCTCAACCTGGAAGCTCCCGACACGCCAGGGTTGTGTGAGGTATTGTTGGGGCTGGCAGGAGGATTTAGACAGCACTACAAACAATGTACCACCATGGAGAAAAGCTGGGCATGGACAATGGAGCAGCCCATCAGCAAACACTTCTGCTTGCTGCCTAGATTAGGAGATAGCAGAGATCCCAGAGTAATGGCCAAAAAATAATTGCTCCCCTGTAATTGCTGCTGTCTAGATACCTGAAATAACCCTGGGAAGCCCACGAGCAGCTGGTTGCCTGATGTCCTTAGCTCTTTCTGGGGAGGCAGCTGCCAGACCCCAGATGTCCCCAGTGGTCAGCTTTTGCAGGCATCACAGGATTTTCCAGGCTGTACAGCTATGGCATTCCTTCTGCAGATCAGGAGAGAAAGGTCTAAATGAAACATATGGGAACAGCCACCCTGGGAGAGATCCTTGCTCCACCCCACCTCTCCTCCTGTCTTTAATAGAGACTGTGAACAGACTCTATGGAAAGACCATTAAATCTGAACAGGGCCACAACCAGGATCTAGTCCCCACTGTGCCAGTGCTACACAAAGCTTCTCCAGGGCTGCAGGAAAAAAAGGAGCTACAGCCTGCCTGGCAAAATCTGTGCCTCTCCTTTTCCTACCACCTGCTCAGCTCAGAGGCCCTGTGCTGGCATCCAGTGCTGCTGCTGTTCAGGGAGGCTGCAGTGGGAATGTCATGTTCATGGCAAAGGTTCATCTTGGCTACTGCCTGAAGGGATGCTGAGGCTGCAAACCTCCTAAAATAGACATTAAATATCTTCTAATACAACATGACTCACTACTTTCCTGGCTGGGAGGATTCTCTCAGGTGATGAAGAACCTGAATCAGGTTCTTCAGTAGGCACTGACAGCCTGAGGTGACAACAGGACAAGGTGGTGATGATGACGACACCTCAAGGTGACTTTGCCATGAGCCATATAGAGACAGAGCCATTTTAGCTGGGAAGCTGAACATGGATTTTGGCTGGAAAAGCTCATCCCCTGCTACAGAGAGACACTATGCCTTGTACAGGCCACCCACTTGTCACCACATGCTGGCTTGGGGCCAGGACATTTGGCTGTAAAACTGCACTTGTGTTGGTGCCCCTTAAAAAAAAGAGGGCACTGACCCAGCCAGATCCTTCTTCCAACAGGAGTCCTTGCCCTTTGGCGTGCCACACAAGCAGACAGCACAACTTTTCCAGCAAAGTCAGGAAGGATGGGAAAGCTGATGAGCTTTGTGTTCAGGTGCATGTGGCCAGAGTGCTATGCAACGTCAAAAGAAACTGCTGCTGAATGGCCAAGATTTGGGATACAACAACACACAACACTATATTTCATTCTTTTAACAAGTGCTGAATTTGCAAAGGCTCCTTTCCCAGCTTCTGTCTTCATCTTGGAAGCTGGGGAAGAGCTGTGTGTATAATTATTTTCAGATGCCATTCACTTTTATTGATTATCTGAGTAGGATGCACAAATAACGGCAGCTAATGCTAGAGCAGAGGTCAAGTGAAGCTCACTCTCTTTTGGGAAAAGCTGAAAGAAACCCATCACGTGAATGGGTCATTGAAAACAGCCTGGAATATATTCCCTACAGTCATTGTGAAAGTTCAAGGGCAGGGGAAAAAAGAAGAAGAAGAAAAAAAGAAGCTCTCTCTGCATTCACTAAACTTCTAATATCCGAAAGTGCTTAAAAAAACACTCACACTTTTTTTTTCATACATTCATGGAAAAACACACTAAGCTTTTGACTCGGTTTTGTTTTTCCAGCGAGTTCCTTCCAGGCTCCACGCGCCCTCTCACAGTCACGTCTGCTGGGTGAGCTGGGAGCTGACAACCTCGAGAGGAGCTCTCTGTGATTTTGCCACATCGGGTTTCAAGTATCAGCTTGCTGGAAGTGCGGTGGAGAGGGAGGAGGGAGGGAGGGAAGTGGTGAGAGCTTTGCCAGCACACCTGCACAAGCTTTGGGCTCTCCTGGACACTCTGTGTGCTAATGATGTATAACCTGCACAGCCTGGCAACTCGCTCGCTGAAGACTCTACCAGACAGGCTGAACATGCCTCCGATTCCTAATTTCTTAAAACAAGTAAGAAACTGCTCCCCACTCCCAACCCCATGCTGTAGGTAAATGCCCAGCATTGAAACTTGAAAAGATGTGCTCAGCTGGGCAGAGCTTCTACCAAGGCAAGGAACAAATGACAATTTAATTATGGTGCTTTATGTCTATGTAATTCCTCTTACAAAGCAAAAGGGAGGAAAAAAACTGAAAGAAAGACAGAGTTTGTTTCAGCTCCAATGTTCTGCTAATTTTTCTTTTCACTATTAGAGATGCATCTGGATCCTATTTCTAATCCACTCTCAAATTTGCTTGAATTAAAATCCCAGTTCACTGCTGTGTTTTCAAGTTGAAGTGTGCATAGTAGCCAAGGTTTATATTGCAATTTCTGGAGTTATGGAATGATGATCTCCAAAAGTGGAAAGTGTGTTGTATGCCTGAATCCTGGAGAGAAAAAACCTGGTTGGCATCAGTGTTATTTGGAATTGGAGCCCATTTGTAGAATAAATAGCCCTGAAGTTCAAACAGGGCTACATTTTACATGTGGTTCTGCCCACTGGAGCTGGTCAGAGTGCAAGAGCAAAGGCTGCCATGCTGGAGATGTAGGAATGGGAAGTGCTATTTAATTAGAAAGCCTGGATATTTTTCAATTTTCCCCTGACATTTAAAAGTTCTCCCATTAGTTTGGGGCTTATTTTAATGAGAAATTCACTTTCTGACTAAACCAGCACTTGCTTTGAAATACCTGCACTTTCTCTATTGTTCCCGGAATCCCAGTCCAGCATCCTGCTTATATCTAAATGCAACAGTCTTGTTAGACTGGAAAACACCACAGCTCTCGTGGCATTATGAATCCCCATATTCACTGGGCTTTCATCTCTGCCATGACAATTCCCTGCCTCCACCAGATGAAGCTAGCCAGCCAATATTTACGGAAAATGAACAGACTAATCATTTCCAATAGCGGGCCATGATTATTACTTGCATCAGTTCACACTGACATCCAAATGGACAGACACAAGCCAAAAAATTGGAGTAATGGCTCCACCCATCTACCACCCAAATGTAAACAAGCCAGCATGGTTAAAAAGAAGACTGGAAGTCAGGGCTGGGACATTCTCCTTCTGCTGTGTTATGGTGGGATAGCCAAACTTCCACACAACCTTCCTGCCAGGCAATTCATCCAGCCCTAAACTGACCATACCTCACTCAGGAAGTTCAGTGGCTTCTCTCGGTATCAGCTTCTTTTTAAACAGGGCTAGAAATGCACTACTGTCAATAAGAGCAAGAGATTCTATTTTGGAGACTGGGTGTTGCGGGGTCATGATTTAAACCTCTTAAGTACCTAAAATACAGCTCAGCCCATGGTTGGTCCTGGTGTTGTGTGTACATGTGTGGGCAGGGAAACAGCTGCAGAGGGGAAGGGAGTCCTGAGAAGAGCCCTGAACTTACCCTTAAAACTTTATTCCTTACCCCTCTCCAAGCTGGCCTAAATTCAACTAAATTAAAGGATTCCCTAAATTACATTTCCAGTAAATTCACAACGCTGAACAAAACAGCACCTGCTGTTTGTTGAGGCATCTTTGCATGCCATGGTTGATCCATTCCTCCTGGTACCATCACCTGGAGAAAAAGAATTCTGCTCAGCTTCCAGTTCCCACTCCTAACCATGAGAGCAGCTTGGCCTCAGCATGGGCTGTGCCTACATCTCTGGATACCAGAAGCCTGCTCAGATGGGCTGGCTCAGAGGAGGGAGCTCTCGTGGAGCCTGGGGCAGTTAATTCCAGAGGGTCTGGCCTGTGAACACTCGCACCTGCAGGGTGAGGACAAACAAAGGCCCACGCTCCAAAGTGTGGTGAGCTCCAGCCTCCTAAGCCCTATGAAATCCCACTTCCTCTCCACTCATGCTAAATGTAAAAACAGAAACAAAGACACACACCTAAATAAACAGAAAACAGAGAGCAGAAGGGGAGGGAGGCCCTGGTGCACGCCAACAAGTACAGAGAGATGTTTTCTATTTGCAGTCCTCTGTGTCAGACCTTGCCATGTCACGTGGACCAGAATGTGAGTGGGAGACTTGTTGGACACATTGGCTTTACAAATGTCTCACAATTACAGAAACACCTGCTTTACATTATTTTTTTTGCTGGTCCACAACAAAATTCCTCCCTGGTCAACAGTTTTCAGCAGACCTCCTTTCCTCCTTCTTTCTGGATGGCTCAAATCACTGGTTTCTAAATCCTGGGCCACCATGAGATCACACAGGAACCTCCTTCAGTAGGAGGTGCATCAGAAGGCAGAAAGGCCAGTTCTGCTCCGAATTATGCCAAAATAATTGGCCAGAGGACCAAGCCCATATGAGGCTGCTCATGGCTGGGTAGGGGGAGTAGCAGAGGGGTTGCCCAGCCCAAAGGGCCCGGTCTGTCAGACCCATCTGTTTTCAGCATGAAACCCCCTGGCCACACCTCTGCAACTCACACCACTCCAGCCACCACGAGTTATTGCTCTTGGTCTCCACTGCTTCCTGTGAAGCTGGAATGGGTCTGAAGCAGCGTCCAATGAAACCAAAGGGAGCCTTTCCATTAACTCAATGGGCTCTGGATCAGGCCCAACATCTGTTTGGCCCTCTCTGTACACAGCACAGCCAATTTGTTCTTTATCCATTCCTGGGCCTCTTTCTCCAATAGCATCCATATTTTTCCTACTTATGGTTGTCATTAGCCCCAAAAAGCACCACTCCAAGAAGGAGACTGCCTGTGCACCTTTGGCAGCCAATCCCCTGGTGTGGCACAGCAGTGAGTGCTGCCCCAACCCCTTACCATTTCAGCAAGGCTCTCCTCTCTCCTTGTTCAGGTTTCTAACACGTCCCTTTGAGCTGCCAAACTCTTTCTACTCTTCCCTTCCCATCAAGTAATGGGCTGGTTGTGCCTTCTCTTCTATTGAAAACTGATTAAGAATCAGTGCTGAAACCAAACAACAAGGTCCAAAAGCCTGTAAGACCCCTGAAGAGCATTGCCAGGGCAGGGACAGGCTCTCTGAACAGACATTTCCAGCTTGGTTCATGACAGCCCAGGCAATGGGTTCCCTAGAGATCTGGAGTCTGAGGGAGAGCACCCAACACTCAGGTCCTTTGTCTTGTACTGGAGTCAAGGGCTACAGTAAGAGACCAAGCAACAATTACTCAATCTGGCTGTATCAGACCACAGAATATCTTATATTGGGCAGGGCCTATAAAGTTCATTGAGTCCAACTCCCCACCTCCTCATAGGACTATTTAAAATCAAACCATACAACTACAAGCATGATCCAGACACTCTCCTTGAACTCTGACAGGCTTGGTGTGGTTACAGCTTCCCTGGGGTTCTTTCCCCACCATCCCCGTATCTCCTCAAGTGTGAATTTATGTGTTATGCCAATTCACATCACTTCAGTTTCCATCTGTTCCCACCAAACTTGTGACTCGTATTGCAGAGACAATTATGGGACTGGGCACAAGCTTTCTCTTGGTCCCACCGTGACAGCAACAGCCCATGAGATACCATCCATTCACTGAGCAATATATAGGATTAATTTTTATGACTTTGCTGAGCCCTTGGATCCCAGGATCTTGTTTTCAATCGGCACACATGGATTCCCATGCTGTGACATGCATGTCATTGCTAAGCAGAGCAACAGCCTTTGCTCACAAGCCAAGCTGCTTCTTACAGCAGGAAAACAAGTCTCCAGTAATAAGTCTAGAGAGTCTTCCAGGCACAGAGCTGTGGATTCATTTTGGGCACTGCCATTGCCTAAGTGAGAACCCCACACCAAAATACCTCCCCAGCATATCCCCAAAATCACATGGGTTTGGAAATGGAAGCGTGTTGCCTGAGGCCAGATGTGGGGACTGGCAGGCTGCTGGCACTGTGCAGAGGCACATCTGCATGTCAGGCAGTTACTCATTCCTGCATACTTCCCTGATAAAATCTGGATTGCCTAAAGCTGGTATTTTCACTCCAGTTTCCTTATCAAGGTATTTACCACCTCCTGTCTGTGTCTTGCAGACTGCGGGTGTTAAACCTTCCCTTATTTTCTCCATGTGTGGGGAGCTGGAGCATGTAGGAGCTGGAGCTGCTGTCCAGGATGGGATTTCTAACACCATCAGAGCAGGTAGTGTGTGCCTGCTGGCCTGGGCTCCTTGGGATCTCAGCCTCTGTACCTGGGACGTTGCTCTGTTGATCCTCATGCTGCCTTCCTGCAGCTGGTGGCCCCTTCCTGTGTTTTGGGGCATTTGTTGTGGTGTTTCCTGATAGTCCCCGATGACATTTTAGAAGCTGTTTTGTCCTGTGAAGGGTTCTCTCCTGGTGTAGCTGTTGTACAGCTGTAGGAAGAGAAGAATTTGGGATAAAGTTGTCTCAGGAGCAGCAGAAATGTATATGGCACCTCAACAATGCACATAACATCTTCTTCTCTCTAAAGCAAAAAGCAAAATTTCTGTCTCTTAAATATCAGTACTGAGATAAGCTCGTGATCACAAAGGTGAAATGTACTTGGAATTTTGAGCAGTCCCTTTCCAAGAGCACCCCACCCCTCTTTCCCACCCACTGCTGATATCAATCACCTGTTTTAGCCAATGGTTCACAAAACCCCCTCTTCCTTTGGGAGAGCCCCACCCTGAACCCTTCACAGGGGGTCCTTGAGGGCTCTGCTGTTCGTCTCTGAGCTTCATAAAAGGGGAAAAAGAGAGACATGTTCTGAAACACGGTATCCTGAAAAAAGATTAGTTTCCTTGAGGAAAAACACTACTGGATCACTCACTGGGGAAACTTAAGCAACAGATCTGTTTCAGTTTGGTTTCACAAACATGGGAAATATTTCATCAGTTTAAGAACAACATTGTGGAGATTGATCAGCTGGGTTCACACTGCCTTGAGGGAGGATGTAGTTTATTTTGGGATGCTGATTCTACAGACAAGGCTGTCCTCAGCCCCTCCCATGAGCATTATGCTATAGGCATATAGCTTGTGCCAATCAGACTTAAAAGAATGCTTTTCAGCTAAATTCAAAAAGAATGAAACTTGATTTCAAAAATGCCACCAATTAATTTTAGCTCAAGAAAAACCCCAATGTAGAGCTTTGCAGACTTCATAAAGAAAGATTTTCTTCTGGCATTTTTGCTCCATTTTTGAATTGGTGTTTGGGTTACAGAAAAACTATCAGAACTATCATATGGGGTAGATTTCTAATTTTAAACTTCTGTCCTGACATAAGCTGGCTGAAGAAAGTGTGATCTCTTCAGGTGTTACTGCACAGCTGTTGCCAACTTCAGCAAACTTGTTTAAATCCCACCACTACACAGGCCCACACATCAAGGCTCTTGGGATGCTGGACAATGCTTAATGGGAGCCAGGGAACAGACCTCTGCTTTAGTGTAGAACCCCTCTGCTGGCACATGCCAGACTTGGATCTGAGGTTGTTGTCTCACTTGGCAGTGCCCACCCTAGTGAGAGCCCTCTGAACCAGGTAGGCAAAGCAAACCCTGACACTGGCAGCAGTCCAGAGGAGCCAGGCAGGGTTCACAAGTTGGTTTTTCCTCTCCCTCCAGTGTTTGGACAAGCCAACATTGAAATCAGAGACTCGGCTGCTATCAGTGGTGGCATTAATTGGGTGCCAATTGAAACGAAGACAGGATGACACAGACACTGCTTGGGACTGTATCGTGCATCCAAGCTCTAATTTCCTTTGCATTCTCCCTCCCACTGGTATTAAGTCTAGCTAGGCTAAAACCAGCTCGAGACATGGCCACTCTTGCTGCAATTTCTCCTCAGACTCTCTCAGGAGCTGCAATATTTTGGGGGTGTCAGGCACCTGCTGCAACCTCTGCCTAGATGCCCAGAGCATGGGGAGGAGCAGCCTGGAGACCCCTGGAGGCAGAAGTACAGGAAAGCAGAGTTTTTTGCCCTGCCCTGCAACCTCCAGAGACAGTGCATGAGAATAAAACATAGAACCATGTAGTGTGAGAGAGTAACTTAAAAATTACGCCTTTAGTGAAGAAACCACATAATATATTCAAGATGTCAGAGGTTAGCCATGGTGCATGTGAATCATGCTGCAAATACCTCACCTTTAACTCCACTGTCGTAATTAGATTACAAAGTTTTTATTACAGTTTTAAATTCTGCCTTTATAGGTTGCTGTCCAGCTGTGCACTTAAATCTGGTTTTATCACACTTTCTGAGCTCATCACATTTAATTCTGCCCCCACAATGCTGGATTAACTTTAAGGGTCGCTGAAGTCAGAAGTCACTCACCCTTGCCCTACTAATGGATTTACAGCAGCCCTGCATGGCCTGAGCAATGATGTGCACAGTAACCCAAATTTACCATTGGGGCAGAGGGGAAGGCAAAGGGGGGTGTTTGTTTATTTACTCCTCTGCTGGGTTCGCTGTAGGGATATTTGCAGAGATTACTGCATGGAGGATGTGTTGTTTACCTCCTCCTGCAGGAGCCTGTTGCAATGCAGCCTGCCCAGCACTGCTCTGAGAGCTGAAAGGGAGGATATTTAGGTCTGCCTGGGAGAAGGGGATGGCTGATTCATGAGTCTCATAGACCTGCATCACCTGAGGAAACGGTCAGCTCTCTCCATTCAGAAATCCCACCCTGCTGCCCCATTCATTCCTGCCAGAACTCCCAGTCCTGGTATTTTGTGGGTCCCATCTCTGATATTTGAGGCAGTCCCAGAAGACTGAAAAAAACATTACTTTTTATTCTAAGGATGACTTCTTTGTTGTTACCTATCATCAAGAGAGCAGGACAGGAAACAAATGAAACTCTTCATCTAAACAATGTTCACCCCCAGGTTTTTACCTCAATCTGTTTTTATTCTCTGACGAGCAAAAATCAGAGAAGTTGGTGTTAGATACCACCAAAATAAGATGATTCATTGCCTTGAAAAAAATCATCCTGCAAATGAGCAAATAAAGGGGAAATCATATTCTATTAAAAGAAACCCCAAATAATCAAGAAACAAGGTGCTGAAGGTTCAAGTGATTTACATGAAGTCACAGGGAGTCTGAAGGATCCAGGAAATCATACTTGCTCCAGTGGAAAGGACATTTCTCTTTTTCTTGCTGAGAAATACTTTATTACGGCAGATCTGAGCCAGAGATGGACAGCGTGGAATTTAGAGGAAAGTGGAGGGCAAACTGTCACTGAATAATGCCATGGCAATTTTTGACCTTTGCCTTTCAATGACTAGACACATTTTTGGAATCAAGGTTAATACTCTTCAGCAATATACAACCTTCTCCCTAGGAATGTGTAGTGATTAGGGCAGAGAATTTCACATGGTCACAAAATATCTATCTCAGAGTCCTGGGCTTATAAAGTACTCTATTTCCTCCATTAATTGTGTCCACGTGGAGCTGTAACTAAGTAGCTGAAACAAATAAAACCAAAGTAATATTATTTCCTTTAAAAATATTTCACTTAATTTGTGGAAGAGGTTTGGGCTCATTAAAAATAGGCCATCTCCCATGAGGGCTTTTTCCTTTTCTCCTCTGAGCCCCTGGCCCAAGGCTCAGCAACATGTAGAGCAGCACGTTGCTCCTTGGCACAGCCCTGGCTGGAGCTGCTCTCCCATTCGGCTCGGCAGCTCCTGGGCAGACAGAGCTCGCTTGGCCAAGTAGCTCCTTATGTGCCATTGCCCTGAGATGAACAGTGCCTGACTGAAATTTCCTCCTTCCCTCTCCAGGTTATTAGGAAACTCTGCTCCTTGCTCCCATGGAAAGATGTAACTGTCACAATCCCTCTGTTTCTTCTGGGGAAATGACAATATGTTGACCGCATGCAGAGGTGCAAGCAAAGCCCAGTCCTGAGCTCTTGTCTCTCTGAAGGCACCATGCAGGCACTTGGTTGCTTCTGGTGATCTCAGACTGCTCCCTGCTCCTCCAGAGCAAGCTGTGAGTCAGCTGCATCAGGGTGACACCAGGAACTGCTGTCTTGTCACTGGACTGTGACAGCTCCTTTCCCTGAGCTAATGTCAGTCACAAAACAGGCACAAAGCCCACAAGGCAGAAGTAAAGAGCAATCTGAAGCAGGGTGCCAGGCTGCCAGCAAAACCTCCAGAAGAAAACAAATGATTCCACATTCCTTCCCTGGGGAACATTATTTTTCTTCCTTCACTGGGGTACCTTTTCCAAGTGCACTCCTCCAAAAGGTTGCACCCTCAACCACTACTCTCTCTAAGCAAAACTAGAAGATCTGGTGATTCCACAGTCCCTTGTGATCTCTTCTGCTGCTGTGTGCTCTGACCTGGAATGTGCTTGTGCTGCAGTGGGACCGGGGCAATGCCCCAAGGCTGGGAGAGGGAAGGATCTGACCAAAGGGGTCAAACAAGCACGTTTGCAGAAGTTAGAGAAAGCTTAGGGGAGAAGCTGAAATCGTGATCTCTGCACTGGCACCTTTCACAAGGGGCCCTGTTGGCACCAAACACCACTCCCTCCCTTCTCCCCTACTACTGATGTGGCTCCAAATGCTCATCAGGTATCTGGGACAGATGTCATGGTATGCATGCTTCAGCTCTGTTTTATGAGGACATTTCCATAAAATTAGAACCTATGATCCCTTTCCCAGTTTCTCCTTCTCTCTTGCTCCATCACACTGGAGAAAAATTTATGCCAGTGTTACCAGGCAATGACAAAACTATTCATGAGAGCATCCCAGTCAAAAGGTGTTCAGCGGTTCCCTCAGTGCTAGGTCACTCCAGCTCTTCTCACTGGTTTTGTTGTCCTTCTAGGGGGGAAGCCACATCTGGAAAATTACTGATGTCCTGCTGTTCACTATGGACACCACTGGGAACTGGCATATGGTCTTGTAAAGTGTGATTAGAGCTACAAAGTGAACTCTCATTATGACCTCTCTCAAAGTCTTTAAGAACATGTTTCCCTAACTGCTATGATTATATCCAAATTCTTTCATTTTGGTAATAACAACATCATCGACATTTTCCTCTCTCCCTCCTATTTTTTCTGATCATAATTTTGTTATTCACAACAGAAAAATCATTTCACAACTCTCTCCCTACAGACTTGATCTCTGCATATGAACACTCTCCTCCCACCAGAAATCAGTATAAACATGAACATCTCCTCTGCTCTGGATGAGCTGAACCTGAGGCATGGAGCTTTTCTGGACCATATGAAAAAAATCACTGTTAGCAGACTCTCATTAGCATCTTGCCATCATCATTAGTGTTATTATTGCCTATGTTAGAGTCCCCCTTAGAGATGAGAGTCAAGATCAAGGCCTAATGAGTGTTCAAATGCTGTACAAACACAACATGAGGGCAGGCTGTGCCCTCCACACTCTCAGGACCCAGCTCAATTAACCCCCTGTCACTGCTATTCCTCTATTGCCTCTTGTATGATTTCAGTTCTTCCTTATGCAGCCTCTGTAATCACCAGCACAGTTGTACCAAATTTTTCTTCTCAAGACACAGCAAAAGTCCAGAATTGCCATCACTCAGCTCCACCAAACACTCCCAGCAAATGACTGGGATGGCAGTGAGGTTTTGCCGAAAATCTTATCCCCATCATAAAAGCCATGGGAGAACTGGAGTGGGAAGGAGATTTCTGCCCCAAGTATGTTTATTCCAGAGTACAATGTTCTGCTCCAGGCAGGAAGGCACCAGTCCCAGGTGACTTCAAAAGAACTAATTCAGGATCACCTTTGAGCCCAGAGGGAGAGCTGGACCTGCCAATTCTGCAAGGACCAGTTTAGGAACTGCAGCACCTGGGAAAAGGCATCTGACCACAGCAGGAGAACTCAGCTGAAGTCATTCTGGCATTTGCTGAGGGACAATGTGCAAAACTCACATACCTGGTTGGGAGCTGTGCTTTGCTTCTATCAGATCTCTGAAGAATCATGTGATGGTGATGGTGTTAAATATTTAAAACCTTGATGAATCATGGGAACCAAGAAGGTAAAAATATCCAGCAGCAGTTCCCTGTGCAGTGGAACTGTGTGTGCAGCTCACAGCTGTCTATACAGGCATTTTCTGGATTATGTTCTCCGGGTGTGTTAAATGGAGACATGAATGAACACTTGGTTTGAAGGCCTGAACCATTTGACTTTGATAAGATTTTGTCTTGATGAACACAGAATTGATTGACATCTCATATTTCTTGGGTTTAATGAGCTCATAACTGCACTTTAATTGGTTTAATTACCAGAGCATAATATTGCAGGTATGTAATGCAGACCTGTAATATTGAGTTATACAATATATTATATTTGCTTTACATCACGAATTACAACATGCAATGTAACACAGTTTTTCATGAGAATTATTACCAGGATTATCAGTAGTGAATATGCAGCGACATGAATAGAAATTTCCTTTAAGTAATGTCTTCAGGATTCGCCTTCCGTGTCTAAGCTTCTAAGAACAACGTTCATCTGAGGAAAATGTGAAGGCTGTGAAATATGAAATTATTTCTAGGCTAGGGTGGGATTTGGCTTCAGAAAGGTCAGGGTCTAAGTTCCTCCAAGATGTTTAGACACCTCACTCCCATTTCAAATTTCCATGTTTGCGTCAGAAATACAGTTTTTCCTCTAGCTTTTTCCAAGGCTGGATCAACTCTAACAGCATTTTCTCTATCTATTTATTGTCCACATTTTGGAAATTACTGTTAACAGTCCCCCGGTGTTTTCCTGCTATAATTGTTTGGATCTCTCTGGTGACACAATTAGCAGCTGGGAGAAGCACCGGAGTGTGGAACTGCATCTTTAATTATCTTTCCATTGTAAGGAAGGATGCCATGTGCCCAGGCAGTTATTACACCTGACAAGGACAATGCATTTACAATGGGTGTTTACACAGGCTAATTCCTTACAAAAATACCTTGACAGAAAGTGCTCCACCTGCCTCATGTTCCCTATCGCAATTGCTAATTAATATTATTGTGCTGAAAATGATCCTATCAACTAAAAAGCCTCTTCTGTCATAACTGCTGCTCCCTGCTCAGCTATGCCTAATTAAACTGCTGCTGACTCACTCAGCAGGAAGGATGTTCAGCAGACCTGGTCTCTCTGCTGTTTTACAGAGTCTCTGCTCAGCTCAGCCTCCCTGAAGCTGCCCTGGCTTCCTCTACTCGACTCCTGCTGCTGACTCAGGGTCTAAAGCCATAATAAGTTCCTGGTAAAGTTCTGGGTTTAACTGCTCAGTAGAGCTGGCCATACACCTACATTTGAAGCCAACACCATCTGATTCCCTTTTCCAGTCACACTGGTTAAAATCTAGCTATGAGGGCAAGATTATTCTGCAGGACACTGCACACAACTGCAGCTTTTGTGGACTTTCTGTGTATTTGTCAGACTAAAATATGTTTACACTGGTATTATAAATAAGACCTGAGCCTTCAAAGTGAATTAGAGTGGAACTGCTCTGCAGTTCTCTGAGAGTTGTGCTGGGGACTGGAGTGAAAGGCTGCCATCAGTCCCAGGAGAGTCAGGTTCAGTGATTTGGGCTTGTCTCTAGGTGTGTGAGGATACAACCAGGAGTCTAATGGGATTGACAAAAGGACATTACTCACCCCTTGGGAGGCTGCCTCCCCTGCCAAAGAGCTCCTGCGTGGCCCAGCTCAAATTGCAAACCTGCATGTTCTTCTGTTTCTCATCTGTTACAGACAGATAATTACAGAGGTGCTAAGAGGATAAACATAGTAAAGTCTGGAAGGAGAAAAGAGAAGTAGGAGAGATGGGGCATAACCAGCTGCTCTTGTCTTGGGCACGCCTGGGCTCTGCAGTGACACAGACAGGGCTTCTGGCCAGCAAGAACAGCAGTCACGACATCATCATGGCCAAGGGGGTGGGTGAGGGCTCTGGGGGTCCAGGATTGACCCCACCAGCTTTGCTTTAGCTCAGCTACTGATGTAGGACTCAGCCATTTCTCCTGAGGAGCATTCTTCAGGGGAATGTAAAAAAATCCTGGGGAGGGATGGCAAGAAGCCCACATGCCTGTGCCTCTGGGCAGATAAAGCATCCAGGCTGCTCCTTCTGGAGCTAACCAATAACAACAAAAAGAAACAGAAAAAGGGAAACAAATTAAGCTTAAAAATTGAATGCAACATTCAGTGTTGAATGAAATGAATCAATGAATCAAACAAGCTAAAGGAATGAGAAAGATAAAGAAAAATCAAGACTTTTTAACCTCATGAAGAGGTTTAAAAGAGGTTCTTCCTGTGAAGAACCCCTTCCTGTGAAGAGCAGAAGAAGAAATATTTATTCCCCAAGAAATGCAACAGTGCTGTGTGAAATGAAGCAGGTGATCAGCACACTGTGCCTGGGCATCTTCAGCACTAACACCAGGATTAGAGAACTGCAGAAAATGTTCCCAAAGCACCCTGGGACATCCTGCCCATGAGGAGCACCTTAACCCCAGAATTCTCCCTCTGTGGTAATGCCCTTTTTCCTCCTGTATTTGGAGAAAGGCTGAAAGTTGGCCAGGACTGACCACAGTGCCTGTACATCCCAGACATGTATCCTTCATAGAGTCAGGAACTCCCATGGGAGCTGAAGATGTGCAACACCACACTGGACAGCACTTGCTACTGCCACTAATAATGATGATAATAACAAAAGCCAGTGAAGAAAAAATACTGAAGCTTCCTTCCAACCTTGGGTTCTGAGTGTGTTAGGATAGCTAGGATCCCAAAAGGCACTTGGATCCTGCTTTGTCTGAAGCAGTAGTAAATAGAAATAAATGGTTGGTGAAACTTCAGAATAACTGTATATGTATGTGGTTAATAGGCTAAATAAAAGGAATACACATCTCTTTCTTTGAAATATGCCAGAAGGGAATCACTTAGCAAAAAAAAAAAAAAGACTATTTTTTTTGACTGCACTTTGCTTTGAAAGGAAAACATCCAGAAGAAAAAACAAAATGCCAAGAGCGCTACAATTGTGCCATTTCAAAATTTACAGCATGAAGCTTTTGGCTTTTTCACCTTCAAGTTTTCATGCAGATTGTTTTATACAAGACCATGGAAAGCAGGAATGGAGACAACTGACCTCAGCTCACTTTTCAGGAGGGAAGGTAGAAGAAAATTTTTTCTTCTGGGGTTATTCTGGAACTCAAGTCAGGCTTCAAAATTCCTTCTTGTCAGTGATTCCATTTGGAGTGCTGCTCATGTACTGCTCATGTATGCCTCTGTATCACCACAGTAGCCACCCAGGAAATCTCCTGATGTGCCGATTCTCACAGAGCCCACAGTCACAGCTGTGGAAAGGGAGGCAAGGAGCAAGGAGGTGAGTTTTATAAATTAGCAAAGAGCATCACTGGCAGCAGTAGGTGATGAGCTATATATTATGACTGCAATCTGCAGCTCTGCCAAAAAAATCCGCTTTTCTACTACACTTTGAGCCAGCTAGGTAATGACAAGGAGTCTTTTGTTGCCATTTGAGGAGCTGGCTATTGGTCCAAGCTCTCACACTCTCATTAAGGAGGCAGCGAGGGGGGAGTAGAGCACCCATTCCAGCAGGAACACGTGTCCTAGGCTGGTCCATCTGCAAAATAATTCTGAGTGTCAGCCAGGCCAAAAGCTGGGTCTGGGATCAGACATGGCTAAGTTCCCTCACCATGGTGGTCAGAGCAAGCGTGGTGACAGGGAAGGAAATGGAAATGGTTTGGGGAGTTGTGGCACAGAGAGTGACATCTGTGGCAATGGGCTCATCAGCCAAAGGATTTGGCGTAATACACATTGCAACAAGGTTGTATTCTCAGAAATCCATGGCCTGCCAGAAAAACAAATGAAATCAGACAGGCTTATGATTTGGTTTGATTGCTTCCGAACTCATCTTTAAGTTCTCTTCATGGTCATCACAACAGGGCTTGCTTGAATCTCAAGGCCTAATCCTCCTGGTGCAAGCTGGAGTGGATCCATTTAACTAAGGGAACTTTGCCAGTTTACATCAGATTGTGGCTACATTTAAGTGTAAGTCATTTAGAAATATGCAAGTACTTATTTTCAGCTATACTTTATGAATAAAGCAAATAAATCTGAAACCTACCAGAATACAGAGCATCCCAGTTAGTATTTTCTTCTTGAAGGTACAACTACAATTAATGAATCACACTGTGATGCAGGAAACACATCAAATGGCATCTAGGTCTCCCCAGTCCATCTTTTGCCAAGAAGGGATATCCAGAAGATTGGTCACTGTGCTTAGAATGGTGGCGGTCCAATGTGCCACCTGGAGAGAACGTATAGGAGAGCACAGGAGACACTGCTCACCTGTAGCCTCTAGAACCTTCCACATCCCAGCCTTGTTGCTCCACCTTCACCATCCCTGCATTCCCACTGGCTCCTTCAAGGGTACCCCACAGACTGAGGGGGTGCAGATCCCTTGAAATATACAGGGCCCTTCCAGATTTAACCAGATGAGGATTTGGCCATGGGATTCAGACACACCCTGGTCTGAAAGTCTCATGAAAGAACTCAGATGGAAGATGTATCTGGAAGGGGCAAAACAGCTTGAACAAACACTGGGTCTTTCCTCACATTTCAAAACTGGTCAGCTCAGCTTCCAGAACTTCAAACAGCCCCTCTCTAGACAATTTTGCAGTGCCAGGGAAGAAGACCAACCATGATTTGTCTCACTGCTCTGATGGGCTGGTTCTGAATAGGCCCCTCATTTGGAAGTGAGCACAGATTGGGAATTACTTGTGATTCTTCATTTCTAGGGACAATTCCACTTCCCATACCCCAATTTCTAGCCATGGAGGACTGCTTTGACCTCAGCCTCACAGACCTGTATCCACAGGAACATTCTCCAGTCATGGGAACAGTCACCATGTAATGAATAAATGCATTTCCCCAGGAAGGGCAGACCGTTCATAACTTTAAGAAGAAAAAGGATTGAACATAGTTCAGCATAGTTCAGCAAGCTGGAAGAAGTAGCAGTAGCTCCCTGAAAGAGAAAGAAAAGGGAAATAAGTTGTCAGAACCAGGGATAAGCAGCGCTTTCACTGTCTTTTGGCAGTAGCCTCTAAAAGCCTCAGTGCAATGGTCTCCAAACAGACTAAAACCTCCAGGTAATATCTGAGCATCAAGAAGACAAACAGTGTTACCTAATGAAATCCTGAGTAAGATAAATACTAATTTTTTTTCTATGTTTTGTTGTTATTTTGGGTTTTTTAACATTTCCTTTGCACTTGATAATTTTCTCCCTTAGTGAAAGTGGTCACGTAATATAAGGTGGAGGCAAAAGAGCTACATTAAAAGCCATAATTACTGCTGTTTCACAATTAGTAGTTCTATTTGAAGATGTTTTGAGTAAGATTTATGGTATGTTCTCTAATTTTTAATTTATAATTATGAGGAAGAAACTTAGCCTTGAGTATTTCTTCTCTAAAAAGTTTAAAATAACATATAGCACAGTTTTGGTCTGTAGAGAGGGATACAAAAACAGGAAAAAACATGTAGGAAGAGAAGGATAAGTTTTTTTTGTGTGTGTGTAAGCAAGGTTTAAATGGAATAATTAAATTTACCATAATCAATAAAACGTGTGAGTCGAGTTTATTGAAGTGGCTATTTCCCATTGCATAATTTCCCTGGGGAACTTTCATTTTTAATTCAAAAATAAAAAAAAATTATAATTAAAAAAACAAACCCCTGAGCACTTACTGTAAATATGCCAGCATATGTGTGAGGTTAAGAAAAGCACGAGCCTACACCCAGGAATCAAAGAGGGGCTTACCACTGCTTTGACACTAATTGTAAAAGCTGAACATTTTCAAGAACCATAATCAAATCTTAACTGCCATGGGGGACTTGTTCAGCAGCTCACAGTAATTCTAATAAGATGCAGAGCCTTTCACCTTTAGGTCACCAGTTCAAACCCACTTTAGGTTGGGTTGTAAACAGAAGGCAAATCCCGAGCCCTGTGAAGTGCCAGAGCATCCAGAGTAGATGCCAGAACAACTTTTGGGCAGGAGTGGGGAAGTGTTCTCCTGTGTCACTCATGATTTTCCTTGGATTGATGTACCCACCTCCTTGGAGGGCTCATCTTGTCACCCTAGGCCTCAGACCCTCCCTTCTGGAAGGTGGATGGGGAACCCTTCTTACTTATTTTCCTCCATTTCAGCTGGAGTCTCCCCAGGTGCCCCAACACTCCTACCCCAGAGACCTTGGAATTGCCATGGGGTTTTCCAACACTTCTGTAATGCCCCCTCCCAAGAAAACAGGAATAATGGTATCATCTCTATCCCACTTCCACAATTCCTCTTCATTAATAGGTTCATTTCCTTGAGCACTACATGGGAAACAGACGGATCAATCAGGCAACTGGAACTACCAGGCCCTCCCCCTGCTGACCTGAGTCGCACAACAAACAGCTCTGCCAGCCCCAGCAGCTCTTGAAACCCAAAGCTGAGCCCCCACCTCAGCATCTTCAGGTAGAACTCCTTGCGTAGTTCTGAGCTGCTCCTATGGGAAGTCCCAGCTCCAGCTGAGGCCCTGGCACTGCCTACAGCCCCACAGTACCTGAAGTTTTGTGACAAGCATCCCACTGCTACTCCTGCTGCACCAAGGCCTGGATGGGTCCTGGCATCCTCCTTGAGGAAGCCGTGGACATCGGTGTTCCAAGCTGTGAGAGTATCAAACAACAGCTATGTGATCCAAGCAGCCTGAACACACATTTGCCTCCAGCACGGATGGCAGGTGTCCCTCAGACACAACTCAGAGGCGGCTGCTTTATGCTCTATGGCTGTAAGATGCAACCCCAGCTTCCAGGCTGCCATGGTATGAGCAGTTCAGTACATGTGTGTGAGGGAATAGAATAACCTGAGGCCATAATTGTGTCTCGTGTTAGTACAGCAGAGAAGTTGAGGAGCTCTAAAGAACAATTCATTCATTGTCCTCTACACATCTGGGTTAATATTTCCTCCTCAGATTAGGCTGTACCAGCATGTTCCCTCGCTGCTCACCACAAGCCAGCAGTGCCAATTTCCCTCCATGGCAGCTCCGGTGACAGCTGTTTACTTGGAAGCTCATGAATTTGATATATGGGTGCTAGCCACAAATTAATGGAATACTTTCCAGATGCAATGTCTAAATATTCAAACAATAAGCCAAAAGCACTAGGCTGTCTTGGCCATTTTTTTTTTCTCTCAACTCTGGATGACTCTCAGAGAAGATGTAAACACAATTCTTTGTGTCACTGGCCAGAATGCTTCAGATGTTTGAAAGGCCAGCAGCGGCATGAGGTGCTGGGTGGGAGATGGCTGATGGTCTTTGTCACCTGAAGTCAAACCGAAAATGGCCAAGAAAGAGCAAAATGAAGCAAAAGGAATCCTTGAGGCTGAGTCACAGGAGGTCATCTTGCCAGCCTGCTCTGGTGAGGGTCCGCATGTGCTGCCCTGGACCCTGAGCTCAGAGGAGCTGCACAAGCTCCAAGGAATGGCTTCCCAAAACATCTCCAGAGCCTCATCTGGAATAGTTCAAAGCAACAATAGCAGTCTGCTGAGGATGTTTAGTGGGCAGCGGACCAGGACCACCAAAACGCCTTGAACCTCTTCTGGCCAGGTGTTACCTAGAAATCCTTCTGGGCAGAGGAGTGGAGACTCAGCTCAGAAATGGAGACAAGACATGCCCAGCCCAGCTTTCAACAATGGCATCACTTTGTGACCTCAGTTTGCTTCCGTAGCCACCCCAGTGCCAGGGACTGGGACAAAAACAGCTTTGAGGGCAAAATTCAGCATTCAGAAGTGCGCAAAATTGCTTTGGGAGTGGTGTAGCTTTGACTGTTACCTTTTCTGCTGGAAGCTGACAAAAGGCCAAGCTGAAACCATTGGTGAAGTGGAATGGCTACGCTGACGCTGTGTGGGGATGACTGATACCACCGCAGAGCTGCGCCAGGATGTGTAGCTTAGTTCTTGGCCAACTTACATCACTTTTCCTTCCCTCTTTGCATTTTCTTTGGCATTTTCTTCTTTGCATTTACTTATTTTCTTCCACTGAAGTTTAACATGATCTGGACAGTTGAGCTACCAGGATATGGATTTACTATCCAGTAATTAAAGGAAGGAACTTCCTTACATATTTTATCTACTTAAAAATACCAACAAACATGGGCTGAGTGGCCTTAGATTGGAAGAGGGTGGGGGAGAGCTCCAAGAAAGCCTGTCTGAATCTGAAACCAGTTCAAGCCTGAAATGCTGCCTGTTTGAAGATTTCTCCTTTATTCCCTCTTATTAATTAGAGAATGAACAGCCATTACAGTTATCAGCAACTTCATGGAACTGAAAAATTCAAGTTCATTGTCCTATGGGAAGAAAATAAACCTAATTTTACAAAGTTTTTAAAGCAACAACACTAATAACAAACCACCCCAAACTCCAGTCCACAGGCAGAATGGACATCTGCTAGAAAAAAAATGATTATTCCCCCACCCACCACCCTCAAATTTAGGGATTTGTGGAATATGGGCCTTGCTTGGCAGAAATCCCCATCTTAAGTTCTTATTTAATGAAATCATGTGGTAGTAAATCAAACACAGAAACAGCAATAAGTAAATCCACCACATCCTTTGAAAAAAGTATGGTTTGACTCTGTCAGCTCAAGTTGCTTGGGCAAGGGATTATCTGTATTTGTATTTTGTTCTATTTATCAACCAAAAAGCAATCACCCAACAGTGATCCACCTTTTGTGTTCACCTCTGAACGCCACATGAAAGGTGGCAAGTCAGTGTCAAGCATCAAGAGGGAAAGCAGACAAAGAAAGGGAGAGCAACACCAACATTGTGTTATAAAATCCAGGAGGCTGTCATGATTTAGTATCACTAAAGCTGATAGAAATCTTTGCCCAGGTCCTCTCTCTGTGGTGTTCTCCATGCCCTCAGTGCACTCACAAACTTCAGAGCCTGAGAGAGGTTCTGGGTAGACTTTGTCACCTGAGAAATTCATTATTTGGTCCTATAGAAACCGTGTCTGTTGAACTGACAATATTTGTAATGACTGATCCCTACTTAATTACATTTGCATTTTCTATCCCATCTTGCCTCTCTTCCCCCAGCATAGAGTTGAATTTTGGTGCCCAAAAACTCTATGGAAAAAGTAAGGTCAGTGAAATTTTCAACTTTCTTTGAAGGAAACTTAGATGCCACCTGGAAAGTCATGACAAAAAAAAAAAATTACTTGTCAACATTTGCCTTAGGGGTATGAAAACAGGGATTTCATTCACTGATATGTCCATGAAAGCAATTGCAGAAGATAGACCATCAAACAATATGTACAAAGAAAGTGATCTTGTTGAAAGCAGTTGAAAAGTGCATTGTACCAGATGCTGCTAGGTGCCCATTTTGATACCAATCTACTGGGATTGCTGTTTTACCCATGGTTGCCACTTGGAGTTAACTTCGTCACTCACACGTGTGGAACCCTTCATGTCTCCAGTTTTTAAAGTAACTTCAACGACAAAATACACAAAATTTGGTATCCTTCCTAGCTCCTGACATTGTCAACTTCTAATTTAAGGTTTTTATTTTTATAACTTGGACATACTAAGATCATGGTATCATGCCTGCCGGTGTGTTCTGGATCCATAATTGTTTTGGAGTTGTGATTCATGACTGTGAAATCCATGTGAAAAGAACTTCCCAGAAATCCCAGGATTTCTCAGAATCCCCAACTGAAGGCCATTTAAGAAGATATGACTCTGTAATTAACATTTTCTGAGGGAATTAAAAAATATAAACAGCTCAAATGTGGCATTTTTACAGCCTTAATAAACCCAAAGGCAGCATTTACCAGGTACACACTTTAAGGACAATAAAAAGGTCACTATGGAGGACTTCATTTGAACTTTGGTTTCTTTAGTTTGTATTTGAACTATCTTTTGCTTGGGCTGAAATTTTCCCTGTATTAAATTCACAGCCCAATTCTAAACAAACAAAATAAAAAGAACAACAACAAAAAAATCACAACAAAAAAACTCCCAGAACAAAACAAAAAACCCTAGACATCCTGAAATTAGCAAATATTCAAGTATTTTCATTCTTACACTAAGAAATATGCTTGTTTATTTAAATTTCAATTTCCCTTTGTTTCCAAATGCTTTTTCTTTCACTAAAATGGGAAATTCCAAACATTTGGGGCTGAACAAGTGATGCTTTTTAATTGTAATTTTTTTCTCTTTTATGCCATTTACTGAAAAAACCCCAAAATTGAGGAAAATAATTTGATCCTGCACTGCTCCCCCTACAGAGGGTGTCCTGCCTTTACTGTGAGTTCCTGTGCCCTGTCAGATATGATGCTCTGGGATTAGGACTCAGGCTTCACAGGCTCCACTAACCCCATTTCAGAGTGGAGATGAATTTGGAAGAAGCCTACTGAGCTGACTGACCTCCTCCTCCTGTGGCAGTAGGAACTGGTGCAGCCAACAGGGTGGAAGTGGGTCCCATGTAACCCTACTCGAGCTCCGGAGCACCACAAGCATTACATTTTATGGCTCCTACAGAATACTGGGGGATACTAATTTTACAGGTGCATTCTAGCAAACTGCAGTCCCTAATATCAGAATGCCATTAAAAATAATGCACTCCTTATGCCCAGGCAGTTAATTTAATATTAAATCAATAAAACATTTACTAGAGCTGGTCAGGGGCCGGGTTGCTGACAGCAGACTCAGCTCACAGCAACAAATGTCTCCTCACCCTTTGCAGACAGCTGCTGTTTTATTGTGGAAGACGTCTTTGGTCCTGACAAATAGCCTCCCTAAGCCCTAATGAGTGCAGAAATTCAAAACATTTGTGGGACATTTATTAGCAGGAAAATACACCAGCCTTTTGTGAGATTTGGATCGACAGCAGCAATCAGCTGTGGGCCGAGTTCAGTCCAGCATGTGCAGGGAACACAAAATAACTTTCTTGGCTACAGGGAAAAGGATTGGAGCTTTTCCAGTTGGTCTCATCTTTGGGGTATGGAGACTGGGGTGGAAGCTTTTCCCATGATGAATTTTCACTGGTAGAGTAATTTTACACTCCACCAGGTTCCAAATAAAGTCCTGAGATGGCAGAGGTCACTGAGATGGGATCCCATCACATCCTACCTGCTGCTGAACATGAGTGAATCACCTGGCATGGACACCTTTCCCTCCTTGTGGGTGCTTCCAAATTAATTCAAGCACAAAAGATAGGATTTGCCAGCATACCTGACAGACAATATGGTACAGTGACATTAAGAGGTAAAATTAGGGAACTGTTTTGTTCTTTTTCAGCTGGATTGGTTTTCAGCTTATTTTCATAAAAGAATAGAGGTCAACATTCTACCAAGAATCTGAGAAGCAAAGCAGAACTTTTAGAGCAACTGCAAATAACATATTAAATAAATAACAACAAAAATGGTTTTGAAAAGGAAAAAACCAAGAATACCAAAATAGAGAGAACTGACCAAGCTCCCAGGGAGCAGCAATCTGGCACTTCTCTCTGAAGAATAAGCAGATATCTTCTACCCAAATGATTTTGTGTGGAAAGTGCAATTACTTGAAAAAATCCCTGCACAAGCTGTTTCCATCATTGTTCTCAGAAGGCTGGATCTACCCTGATCTGACAGAGCTCCGGGGACCTACAGCCAAGATCCTTCACTCAAGAAAGCAGATTTGGGACACTGATTTCCATGAGAGTGGCAGGACACACTGGTTTAGGCACATTGCCACAAACCCACTCCCAGCAGTCTTGTCGCCAGCACTGAGGACACAGGTACTGGGATAGCTGGTGGAGTCATCTGGCCCAGGCAGGTGTTTGACTGGAGGCCAAGGTGTTTCCTGTGCCTTCCTGAACCCTGAGGCCCCGGGATGAGCAGGGTATGCCCAGCTCTGACTTGTCCTGACCCCGCTGATGCTGTTTGTGCGAGGAGTGGCCCTGCTGCGATCATGGAAATGCTTCAGCCGTAACCCACAAAGCCGAGCCTGGCCAGAATGAATATTCAACTCAATCCCTGAGAGCTTCCCTTGGACATCAGCATTCCAGCACATCTAATAGGATGAAAACAAATTTCATGCCATGAAAGCAAAAAACTGGGTGAGGTCTGGGAGCATAGTTAGGATGTGGTTTTCATAAGCTCTCAACGCTGGCTTAACTGCTCCAATTACAGTGCAGGGGTAAGAGAGTCCCACTGACTTCAACAGGAGAAGAATTAGGGCAGAACCAAGTGGTTTTGAAAAATCCCACCCTTAGATTTATATAATGTAGAAAATAAGAATCACATGCCAACATTCAGAGGCGAAACTGGTCCGTTAAAATGTGTATCATTATTTCAGCCACCATTTTTAATTAGAGGATTTGTAGCACTGATAGATACGGCCTGATGGTGGGTGGGGAGAGCCAAATTTCACTGGGGAGATTCACAAGGATGTCACAAGGCAGCTGAAATAATGTGTTGATGAATTTCTTAGTTAAAAAAAAAAAAAAAGTATTTTTAAAAACTCAAACATATTGGTAGAGGGAAAGAACTTTCCATCAAAAGGAAAACAAAATCTCCTATACCCATCTAACAGCCCATTTCTATGTTCCTGTGTTCTTCCTGATTTATGACAAAACATCTCTGGAAACCAAATGAATGTCTTCATTCCACCTTGCCTTTGGAATGAACTCTACAAAATTGTACTGGAAAACGTAAAGCTTTTTTCACCAGTAGCCTTTGATAGGGAGTTGCCAGTGTCCCTGCTGGCCACATTGGTCCTACTGGGATAGAGGTAGCAGTGGGGACATGGTGTGATGCAAAGCTGAAGGGGCAGGACTCACTGCTCCAATGTGGAACATGTTATTCAGTTGCCCATATTGCAGGAGAAAAGGAAGAGTAGGACAAAAATGTTATTTAAATGCTGAAAAGCCCAAGTTGTTCCCTGAAGCAGGGCTTTGGAGCACATCACCAATTCCTCAGGGGGTTGCAGCAGGAAGCAGGGAGTGAGGTGGTTTCCAAAAGGTCTGCACCCCTGTGGCCAGGGCTGGGGGTCACACACAGAGACAAACACAGAGTCTCCAGTGTTTGTCTTCATGTGTGTGGGGATCTGGTGTGCCCTTGATGTGACCGTGAGTCAGGAATGACTCACAAAGATGACAGACTCGGGGAAGCTCAAAGAGAGGAAGAGGACAACTAGGACATGATGGCATCTGGCTGTCCAAGAGGAGGTGCTCCTGGGTGTATTCACCAGTAGGGCAAAAAACAGGGGCAGTGTACTATTTCAAGGATTTTCCATCACCAGAGCTAGAGGGAAATGGCCACTGACCTGTTCCTTTCTCACCCCAAGTACTCCAGCTGAATATGGGACCTCCCCATGTGTCTTGACTGGAAAGTGCTGTCACCTTAATCTCAATGCTGTCAGCAGAGCACTAATCAAGCTGATGGATCAGGTTGGGATAGAAACAGTGCCTGTGCTTTGGAGCACTGCAGTTAAGTCTTCCCATTGCTCCCAACACCCTGCTGGTCTCTTTCTGGCCTGCCCTGCTCCCAGACACACTGATTGTGTTTTGTTGGTGCCCTGGCATCTGCTGGGCTCACTGTTGCAGGCTCCCGTCTCCTAAGCCCTCACCTACACCCTCCACACAGGGTCCTTGTCATCAGAAATGTTCCATGGGTCAGGCTCAGCTGGTGACAGCTCTGCAAAACCAGGTCTGGTCTCTGCTCCCACCACTGCACAGCCATTGAGTGGGAAAAAAGTCACCATGAACAAGCCATTAACAGTGCTGGGTGCAGAGATTGGAACCCCAGGGGGGGATGTTACCACCCTGCCCAGGTTTAGGCTTCTCTTCACCTCCAAGGGCACAGTGGAGGCTTCTCAGCCCTGTTCTGAGGAGTCTGAGGAGCATAGATGAGGTTCCTGGTACCCATGGCCCAACCAGGATCTTCATCTGCCACATGAGATGCCACCCTAGAGGCTTTAGGGAAAAAGATGCTTTTATCAAACTTTTTTGCCGTAGCAGACACAGGGAGCTCTTGGCCAGGTCCCTCCACTCTTTCCCCTGCTTTATTTGCACAGATGTTTTTGCCAAGGCTTGTCATCAGCCTGGGGAGGGGGCAGTTGAAAAAAAAAATAAAAATAATAAAAATGACCGAACAAGTTGAAGAAATTGCAAACAGTAAATCTGGTGCTCACTAGGCTGAGCCCAATAAGTTGCTGAGGTTGTACTTTTCAGATTCGGTTTTAGGCTCTTGTAAATTTTCAGTTATTTTTAACCCACCTTTCTGAGTGAGCCTAGGAATGAGAAAGTAATTGTTTCATCAACTCAGGCTATATAAATCTCCTTGGGGTTTATTATTTGCTGTTTCATTTTACTGGCACAAGAGCTCCTAGGAAAGTACAATAACCCACTCCTTGATTTACAACTTGGAAGCAAGCGCACGCTGAAAACCCAAGCATGCAGCACCTGAGGAAAAGTGCTCCAAGTTAATTGAAAAGCTTCAGGAAACTGGAATTCCTCGCAGTGATACTGTCACATGCGTCAGCCACCAGATGTAACTCCAATTTTCTGCTTTCATAATAAGAATCCAATTGATATCCCCAGAAATAAAAACCTGCAGCCAGAATAACAGTACATTTATCACAGGCAGGTTTAAACCCTACAGGAGAGCTGCCCTCAGCACAGGGGTTAGGAAGTGCTGGGGGTGCTTTTCATTGTAAAAAAGCTTTTCTTGTGCATCTACCTGTGCATGTAGACATACAAATACCTGGATCTCCAGAGGCGGCCTAGGAAGAAAAAAACAGGATGCTGCCTCTGGAGAGGAAACATAGGGAATGGCATTTTTGGGGGCCAGATGTAGAGGTTTCCAGCTTAGGCAGGTTTCACACTACCTTCAGCGGGGTTTGTACTTTGTCAGGATGGGGTTTGTTGTGCAGTGTTCAAACTGCAAAACCACCCACCTTCCTGGCCTGAGATTTCCCTGGGATGCCAAGATGTAGCACCCCTGAAGACAAAACCACTTTGCTTCCCATCCTTAAGAACAGGCTCTGCACCATGCTCTGGTGAGAATTCACCTCAGCTGAGAGGCTCAGGGGTATCACACAGCCCCAGTGGGATTTAGCTGGCCACGACAAGCTGGCAGGCACTTCTCTATTGCAAACATTCCCATGGAGATTTTACATTCATTAGGGTGAAAACACCCCTTTGGTTGTTTCCTGACCACTTTTAGGCAATGTCTGACTTTACTCAGACTGGATGTGGTTGGTTTAAGGATCTTCGGTTTCAAAAGGACAGCTCTGCCTCTGGATGAAGCACAAGTGCCCCTTTACCCCATTCCACATCTGAAATGTGCTATTTCAGACAGAAACCAAAAAATGCAATGAAATTAGTGACCCTACTGGAGTTTAAATTCTTCTGCGTATTTCCACAGTCAATAATCTCAATATATTACACCCATATGTGTGCACAAAAGTATATGTGTAATATATATCTGTAATAAATACATAAAAAACCATTATAATAATATTGTCACCTAAGCAGAATGTTTGCAATGCCAGGCCCTTCACATCAGAGCAGGTTGTTCTGCTGCTCCCACTTCTTCCCTGCATCTCCTACAAGACTGTTGCAAGCTGAGTTGTCTTTTTTTTAAACCCTAAACTGGCAAAATTCCAGTTAATTACATCACCTAACTTTTGTCCTGTCACCTTATTTAACAGTCTCATCTTCGTTAGCTGCACACACATTGTGCTCAGGGGTAATTCAGCTCAAATATAAGAGGCCAAATGACTTCTTGAGTTTGTCAGACTTCTGACACAGGCTGATTTCTCCCAGCAAACCTGCTCCAAAACCACTTATGGATAATGCCACTGGCATAAAACACTGACTTGGAAATCAGGCCCTGCCAGAGGAAGACCAGGACAGGCTGCAAGCCTCCCTCCTGGTCATGAGGGCTTGGTGAGAAACATCACCCTCCTGCCGGCTGTAGGGAGTTGGGAATGTCTCTTCTTACAGCTCCTGGATAAACAAATACAGTGTTATGTTGGGATAAGATGCTTTTCAGTACTTTATGCAAAGTGTCTGTCTCCCATCTGAGACCTCTATTTTCATTTTTTAATCAATTGCCCAAATCCCACTAATGCCTGTTTTTTCATGAGATCTGGAAGGAGGTATCTGGTAGGAATGACTGAGCCCAAGGAGCAGACTAAGGAGGCAATTCCATGGAGAAGTGGAGAGCACCCATAATGCTCTGCCCTCTCCAAGAAGAGCCATTCCAAGGAGTCAGTCCAAAGTACTCTCATATTAACCTGCCTCTGAAGTTTACGTAAACTTCCTGATCACTTAGACCTTCAATTTATTTTTAGGGAACTATTTCCAGTAAGTGGTTCAAGATGGATTACAGTTTAACTGGAAGCTTGGGAATAAAAAGATAGTCACAGAAAAGCTGGGTTCAATTCTTGCCTCTGCCACAGACTTCCTGTATAAATCTGGACGCGTTGCTGGGGGGGGAAAGGGGGGCGGAATTCACCCACCTAACTCAAAACATCGACTTTCAATGGCTCTGTTAAAGAGCTCGGGCTTCCATTAGAGCCAGAGCAGTGAGATGGGCTGGGGGGATCCAGAGCACTTCCAGAAGAGCTGCACTCCCCAGCTGGAGAGGGAGCACAGGCTCCCAGTAAATCACCTCTGCCCTCCTGGCATCCTTGGGGCTCAGTTTCTCACCTGAGAAATATATTCTGGATTAGTGACAGGAAGAAAGTTGTACCCAAACTGAGCTTGAGCTCAGGACAGATGTGGGAGATGCACCAGGCAAGAACAAAGTTTGGATTTAAAATTTTTCATTGGTGTCTATGATTTATCAAATTTCAGATAGTAAAAACAAAAAAGAAAAAAAAAACAGTTATAAAATGAAAATATTTCAAGTATATTTTTATAAATTTTCTCCCCCCTCTCTTTTTTTTCTCTCCCAGTGATTCTTCCTGGGATCTTGAGAAACACATCACTGCAAAAGTACTTCTGATTACATTGGTGAAAATACTGTCACAAAACCTCAGAGCTTCATGAATAGGCCCCCTAAACCGAACATCTTTCCTGTCAGTGTTTTTGAAATAAAAAGAAGTAGACTGTGTCTGCTACTTAAGTAAATTCAAATTCTTCTATTCTTGTTCTTCCCCATACATAAGTTGTAAGGACTTTTTTTGTTCACCCTTAGTGAACAGACTGACTGAGACCACTGCTCCCTACATCTCTAGAATGAAATTATTTGAGAATACTGTAATGCCTAAGAAAAGAAGGCAACACCACAGACCAGCATCCAATATTGGGTATGGAATTTTAAAACGTGAAGCTTCACATGTATCAGGTTCAGCTCTTAACAATAAACATGTTGAACATTCTTTGGCATTTTTTTTTCCTGGGGATTGGGTTTTTTTGGGGTTTTTTTGGGTTTTTTTTTTGGGTTTTTTTTGGGTTTTTTTTAGGACTGTAAGTAAACTCTCCCTTCACAAAATGTCCCATTTGGGATTGATGCTATATCAGTATCTGAAAATTGTGCTACTGAGCAGCTACTCAGAATCCTGCTGGTGATAAATTAAACCAGAGGAAATGGATCATTTCTACTATCAGGGTCACTGTTGTCAGCTCCTAAAAGGGCAATTGACTTGTCAAGTTGTCTCTGAAAGCCCGAGCTCAGATTTCATTGCCTTTCACATTTTTTTTTTTTCAGAATTGTATACAAGGGGTCTCTGAGCCTGTCTTTCACCGGCACTTCGGGAAATTCCAGGCACCAATCCTGATCATAAATTGCAGAGGAACAGTCGCAGCAGGAGACTCTCCTACTGGAGCAGCTCTGTGGAAATATTAAGTGCGAGAAAAGATCCAATAGGGATGTGCATGAGAACAGATGGAGATTTGCTTGTGTGTCATTATCAGACACGAGCAAGAAGTTAAATGGTGAAAGGTCACTTGGAAAAGCCACGGGACACCTCCAGCAGCACGAGGAGAAGAAAAAGAAAGCTGTGGCATGGAGGCTCACTGTATTATTATGAATAACAACCAAATCCACCTGCTAGAGACCCACCAATAACACTTCCTAGTTACATTTTTATAACTTAATGTAACAAACTTATAAATAACCATGGTAGTTAGAGACCAAAACAAGACCAGTTCTGTATAACATTAATTCAGCAGGAAAGTAATCCTCTGTTTTAACCAAATCCCAGGTTAAAGAAATAGGTACAGGAGGAAAAGCATCTTGTTTTAGGATCACAGAGAGTAATGTGAGAAAGCAGAGGCAAAGTCATTTCAAGTGCTTTGCCATAATGTTTGGGTCATGCTGCTACCCAAATTAGAGTTTCGGTTTTCCAATAATGCTCTGGTGTAATGCAGAAACTCAAGTGATTACTTAAAGGAAATGTCACTATTATAAAAAATGCTCTTGTTCCAAACCCTAAATTGGTCAGTGGTCAACTAAAAAAATTCCTTTTACTGTTAGATTTCTTTTGGTGGTGGTAATGCTGCTGCGGCAACTAAATTGAAAGGGTTCTATTATGATGATTAACATCCTTGGTCTTATTACTGATTAAATAAATAGTTCAACTTTTTTTTTTTTTTTTTTTTTTCCTCCCCAGAACTAAGCCACATCAATTTTTCCATGGAAGATCTCAGTTTCAATGCAAATCACTTCTGGAGGAAAAATGTTCTGCTGAAAAATAGTGACCAACTCTTATAATTATGGTTGAAAATCCAAACACACCCAGAGGTACCATAAACCCTTGTTGTCTTTGGGATGTCTGAGTTTCTCTGGCATCATCACATATAGCCATAGCACCTCAAACAGAGAAGGTGAAGCAAGAATATGTTCAGGGGGTTTCTCTCCTTGGCCCTGTGGGAATTCCTCTTCCCTCCAGCCCCAAAAGCCTCCTTTCCCTCCCAATTCCATGCTCTTTACCAGCTCACCCCCAGTTTACCCTCTTGTCATTTCCTCTTGCCCTCTTCCCGCCATATCACGTTTCCAGTTCAGAATCTGTAGATCCACAATTGTTTAAAAAGCAGCTCAAACTTCCAACTTATAAACATCGCTTCCTCTGTCTCCTGAATTTATTTTAATAGCTGATATTTGAGCCCAGGGGATTGTTTTAACTAACACTGTATAGTCAGAAGGAATCACTTTCCTCCAGGCTACCTCTGGGTCAACAGCATAAGGCAAGACCCCCTCACATTTCATTACCCAGGGATCAGATCCCCTTTCCCAATCCATCACTCTGAAGCTCATTCCTCCTATTCCTCTCAGATTTGCCTGCATGATTCATGCGGTGCCAAATCAACAGTATATTTGCTTTTTTCTCAGTTCATTGTTTTTATTTGCTTACATGTTCCCTGTCATAGTTCAACTCATAAATCAAGGCTGGTTTATTTTTTACAAACCCGTTGAAAGTTTGAGCCAGTTTCCACTGTTATGAAAGACTCCCAATACTACACGTCCTCTAACAGGTGGAAAATGTCTGTGGAGGCTGTTTGGATGGGAACCATTTTCTAACTTAAAGACAAAGTAGTGTTTATTTATGGCTTAATCTCATTCCAAAACAAAGTAACAGTTCCCTGCACTGAATTATCTCCTTGTGATTCTATCCCACTCCCATATGGCTTTATTATTTAAATAAAAAGATTAATACTGAAATAACTTCTGGCTATTAAACTTGTGTAACTGATGACAGCAAAACAATGTTCCTGAGATATTTTAACAGACCATTTTCCCTTAAGACAAGCACTAAGTAAGTGTCTGTCCTAACTAAATTTGCCATTAAAAAGGCAAGAAAACATCACAAAGACACTCTCCCCCTCCAATGCTTTTATTTAACCTTTACTTTTTAGGCTCCGATCAAGAGCTGTTGATTTACCAGGTTATCAGTGGAACACAAACACCTCTTTCCTGGTGATCTAGACATGGAGAAAAAGAGCCTGCAAAGAGCCACCCCCCACCCCCCCAAGCTGAGTTTAGTGCACCTTCAGGCAGTCCCTGCTGGGAATGAGACTCACCCACCCCACCAGATACAGCAGAGAGGAACTGCCTCTGAAGGTCCAGCCTGCCTCAATCCCACTCACCAATTTGGAGGGCAATTGGCTGCTGTGAGTGACAGCTCCACCCCCACCTTGGCAATTTTGTGTGCTGTGGAAGTTTAAGAAATAATTTAGAATAATTGAAATGTTTCATTTCTGTAATGTTTCCTTCAGATCTGAACACACAACCATTTCCCAATATTTTTATTACAGTGAGAATTAATGCTTTATATACCATGTCATTTTAGACAGAAAACCCATAATATTTATCTTAAAAATGCAAGAAAATATTTTTTGACAGTTATGAGCTTTGCTACCTTGCTTTTTCTTCAGATGAATAATTGACTGAAACTGATCTTTTTCTTGTAAGATACTTCAGATTTGATACATCAGCATTTTCCAACCACACCACACTTTGAAAAAAAACTCACCCAACTTGGACAGTCCCTGTGAACTTTCTGTTTGCTCCTTTCCAGCTCTGAGATCACTAGGTATGGATCCAGTACTAGGTTTCCATATGCCAAGTATCCCTTTGTCCCACACACATCTGCCATCTCACAGAAAAACTACTTCCAAGTCTACTTGGTGGAGTCAACAACCTGTTCTTCAAGTCTTTGCAAAAATCCTGACTGAATCTGCTGTAGAGCCATTAGAAATATCTCCTTCTTCCTAAGCACTGATACTGTTTTTAATCAATATCAGCTCTGAGTTCAGACAGGTGTTTGTGAAGCCACATATGCCATTCGATAAAAATGACAAGAAGCATCTAAGAAAATTAAGAAAGCAGGTAAGATTTCAGAAACCTATTTTCTCCCCAGCAAAGCAGTGCACACATTTTGTGATAAGTTTTCATAGGCTCATTTCCCCAGCTGAAGATGGCATTGCACTAATCCCTGTCAGTGGGATGGGAGAGAGGCAACATTTGGAGTGGAGACCAGACACACCAAGATGGAGAGGGGGTATTTAATGATGAGAACAAACAGCAAAAGGCCCCAGATTCCCTGCCACAGGCTGATAAATTCCCATCTGGAAGTAAGACCAGGGAAGTGATTTCTGGATGGAGCTCCATAGTCAAAGAGCACCTAACAAAATTCTGTAGGCCAGAAATATGGATTGTCCAGCTAAGTATTTCCTAATGTTTTAAAAATGTATTATTTGCTCCTTCTTTCTGTTTGCCAGAACAAGAAGGTAACTCTGCCCACAAACCTTAATTACATGAGCTGTAACGGCTGGAAGAAATAATCCCATTTTCAGGCACACAAACCTTTTCTGTGTGGGTCTGTGTGCCCAAAACTGTTCCAGCTGTACCTAACAAAGAAGATTACCTGTACCTGAGAGCCTTGCCTGCCTTATGTCCACAGACAGTCCAGGCTCCTGCAGCACCACTGCTTTAACTGTGCTTTTCAACATTCCTGGCACAGCAAGACTTTAAGCTTGGGTTTTACCTCTGGAAGTAACAACATACTGGAGGCAATTAAAAATATTAAAAAAAAAGGTTGCTTGGCTTCTATTTTTCCCTTTCAAAACCTCCCCCACTGAAACTAAAATTATATAAATCCAATTAGGAAGGGAACTAAAAAGGTTTAGATTTTTATACACTCCTCTAAAAGACTGGATTAGTTGCTGTAGCCCCAGTGCCACACGGCAGGACGCCGCTGGTGGACATAGACCCAGCTTGGAGAATTCCTGCTTGCTGCCGTGAAAACAAGAGTGTTGTTGCAATGCACACACCCATTATTATTAATCTCCTCCAGCTTCTGGGCAATTTTTGAATTGTCCCTCAATTTTTTAAAAAGTGATTTATAGGTTATAGGGATAGAAAAAAGCAGGGGTTTTACAAATAGGCCCTCCTTTTCATTCCATTTGGGGGCATTAATTGCTCATTGTCTGTAATTAGAAACAAAGTGCATTCCTACTCGGATCACAGTACAATGAACCTCCAGCATGGTCCTGTAGAATTCCTTGCATTAAAGGTGACATACACAGGTTTGAAATTCATGGAATTATGTCTAGAGGGCAGCTCTGGATGAAGAGATCATTCAAGTTGCTCCTTTGAGAATATTCCTCACTTTGGAAGTGTGCAGATTAAGGCAATGACCTGAGATACCATCAGCATTCCCAACATCTCCCTCTTCTAGTTTAAAGTCGAAGTCTTGGATAGGATTTTGCCTTTCCTACATTGAGGAAGACCTCACAAAATTCCCTCAGAAAGGAAGGGAAGAAAGAAAAATAACAAGACACAAATGGCTGTTTCTAAAACATGGAGTTTTCCATTTCTTTGGGTTTATCTCTGTTTCTAAGCCTGGTAAATGCAAGAAGGTGAAATGCAACCACATGATTTTATTGGCTTGACAGCCAATTTCCCAGGCTATAACTTGCCTTCAGGAAATGTGGCTGAGAAAGCCAGCCCATTAACTTCCCCTGCTGCTGTAAGCAAGCAGGAGAGCAATGGTTTCCACAGGCAGAAGGGAAGGGGAATGATTCCCCACTCCACACCTTGCTCCAGTTTTAAAGAGACTCCCTTTAGACTAAACATCTTTTACAGTGGGAACTACTTATAAAGCCACAGCTAAACCAAAATTCTCCTGTAGCTTCTGAGGAAGTTAAATAAGAAGTAGTTGTTTTAAATCAACCTTTCTGGAGAAAAGCAGGTAAAGAGAAGGCTCCACAATGAGGATAGATGACAGGAAGTGAATGCCTGGAAGGATCCTGGGCACACTTGGAAAGCCTCTTCATACAGGGGGAGTCATTCAAGAGTCTGCAAACCGTCTTTGTTTGCCACATAAGTTAAACTTGAGGATTTTACCTGAAGCAGCACAGGAAAAACACATCTCATTTATTCTGTGAGCAGATTTGTGGGACTGCAAAACTCTGGTGTCAGCCAGTCTGGAAGAAGGAAGAGGTGCTTGGGTGGATGCTGGGCACCCGAGGGCAACAGGTGACAGAGAAAACTGAGACCCTGAAATCCTGACTCTGGGCCAGGCGTGGTGACCCTCCGGATGTGCCACAGCCACACGCCCAGAGAACATGTAATAGTTAAAATTCCCAGGGACAGTTGTGTATATTTTAAAGCTCACAGCAGCCCTTTAAATGAATAAATAAAAATCTTAATCTCCAACTGCAGATAGACTTAAGCATGAAAGTGTTGTGGGAGAACTCATTATTAAAATACAGACCACACAGTAAAGGCTGAAACAACTGAGAAGGTATTTTTGTTTCCAATGCTAAATTCACTAGAGATATTTGCTTCACTTACAGGAACATCACTCTTGCTAGGCACTGTATAGAAAAACATCAACAGGCAGCCTCTCCTCAGCTTCTCAACCATCCATACACACATGAAATATCTTCTGAAGACCAATCCCCCTTCACAAAAAAAAAAAAAAAAAATTATGCCCCATATCATATCCTGATTATTTCAGATTTAGACAGAATATTTTTTTGCTTAAAAAGTAAACAAAAACTGGCATGCTGCAAGAAAAGTTATTGCCTCAACAGAGAAGTGCCCATTTATGTCATCCCACAATTATTCTGAGCACTATAGTTGAGGTTAGTCCCTCCAAGGCATGTACAAATTGCAAATACACACAAATAATAATGCTCATACTTTTGGAAAATGTGAAACCTTTTGTTTTGGAAAGGTTGTTCCTATTATTTGTGGCTTGCAACTGTCATCATTATTCAAGCCTTGTCTTCTTTCATGATTGTTCTGCAGCTACTGGGTGCTTGAGAACTTCCCCAAAATTAATATACTTCAAAGAACCAGACATTTTGTATATAGCTTAATTACAGCCTATATAATTAAGTTTTAAAATGATAAAAACTCTTCTGTGCCATAAGTATACTCAGACTTCTGCTCACAGGCAAGCCACTACATGTCATCCGACTGAGCGAAGGGCTAAGAAATTCCATTTCATTAATTGTTTCCTCCAAATCCAAAATGTAATTACATATTTTCCAGGGACCTTTGACATTTTCACACTGTGGCTTGGAATCTGATCATACCCTGAAGTAAACTGCCTGGCTGGTCACAGACCTCACTACAAATACGGTTAGAGAGGTAGACTTGGCATTTTGCAGACAGGCGGAGAGGAGGGAGCTGCACAGCTTGGGGTCAGGTTTTGTTACCAGAACCTTGCAAGGAATGAGGAAGAGATAATGAGCTGAGCTGTTGCATCAAGTAATCACTTTCAGAGGATCAAAAAAGTCTCTGGGACAGAGAAGAGCTTTTCTTTGCCACAGCCATGGCTGGGTCACACAGAAGCTAGAAGGGGTTTTTGAACTTTGCCTTTCCCTGAGTTTTGGCCCTGCTGTGTTTCTGGACTCTCTTTTTGAGCACCAAACCCAGCTTGGGTGAGCAGATAAATCTGATCTGTATGGATGCAATGCTCCAACACTTGATGCCTCCAAGAAACATCCCACCAGGTAAGTGCTGCCAGGAACTGGCACCAAGAAGCAGCACTGCGAGGATCTAGCAGCTCTATCAGAAGGTACAGTGATTTTATTAATGAATAATCTCTCACTAATGAATAAACCATGAATGAACTTACTGGCTGAGAATTCTCTGAGTCCCATCAGTGGGCCTGGCCCTCTGTTAGTGTCAGATGAGTGTGCTGTGTATACACACATGTTTGCAAATAGTTGGTTCATCTACTTTTATTTAGAGCCATTAGACCTCAGTGCAATCAGCCCTAGACTTCTGCAAATGCTAAATTCACATTAAAATTCCATTTTTAACATAACACCACATGGGGTTTTTTAATCTCAAAATGCTTTTCTTGTGTTCCTTTGGATGCCTCAGTTCCTAGACAAAACATATTTCTTCAAAATGTCGCTCTGTTTCCCCTCAGTTTCATGTACGCAAGAACAGCACCTTATTAGAAATAAAATCAATGGGTCTCCATGAAACATTACGTGGAGTTTGGAAAGGAAAGAAGAAATTTGGCAAGCCTTTAGTCAGTAATATGTGCTTCTAAAACCTACTCTTTGAAAGGGCCAAGTTATTACATTGTGAAAAGTAGTTACTCAGCACGTGCTGTAGCTTTTCATAGAGATCTTTAGGCCAAATTTAAAGAGTGCTAATGATTTTGAATGCCAGACTTGAGACCCTACAGCAGGATGAGGTTTTAACAAAACTTGAACAACTGCTTTCCCTCCCCGAGGTCATGCCTTTTTAAAGAGCTGGATTTTTGATGCCTTAAAGTACCCCACATCTCCAGGCATGGAAAGTCTTGGCCTTCATATCCTTTTCCATACACTGAGAGAAAGCTCCCACTCAAGGCAGTGGGAAAGCTCCCAGCATCCTCCAAAATACACTGGTTCCCTGGGAACATCACTTATGATTAGAAATAAGGGGGAAACACAACTGGAAGTACCTTGTTCAGCAATGTGAGCAGTGATGGAGCCAATCAGCTCCTTTCAGACTGCCTGGGTCTGGTATTGGGAGCAGTTTGGCCATGGAAATTTGGAGCTAATTTATCCTGCTTCACCATTCCTTCCTGAGCTCACCTATCCCTCCAGGGAAGCCTGGCAAAAGGTTCTGTGGCAGAGGATGCACGGAATGCTTTAGAAGATGGTATAACCCGAAGGAGATGTGGGGTGAGAGCCAGCACCTACTACTTACTTACTCCTCTTGATCATTTATTTTAATAAATAAATAAAAACACGTGCGAAGGCAGCCTAGAGATAACATATAATTAATTAGACTACAGTTCTTGGAGCCTACTGAACATCACAGACAGGTGCTATTGTGGGGAGAGCAAGGGAGTTGAACCTGACTCCTCTACTCTCAGAGGTCTGGCTCAGGGGAGGCCTGCAAAGCTGGAGCCCTGCAGTGAAGTGGACAGGCAAGAAATCCCAATTTTATGAAGCCCAGTGCACATCCAGCCAGGCATCAGCTCCCAGCCCCTGAATTGCCTCCAGGTCCCCCATCCACCATCTGGTTCCTCACGATGATGCAGCTGCACTGCAATCCGAACCCTTCTTTAACATTTCCCAAAGAAAGGGGAGACAAAAACAAAAGGATCATTTACTTCTTCTAATTGAGAAACAAGATAGGAAGACAGATAAGCCAAGGAAAATTGGCACAATTCCACGGACTTCAACTGATCCTAGAGAACAGGGTGATGAGTGTGGCACAAAGAACGAGAGCTTGCTACTCTTACTGCCCTATGATAGCAATACCAGGCTGTCACCTTACACATCTCATCTGGGCACAGAAAACCTCTTTACAAGGAGGTCAATACCACCAAAATGAAGTCAACTCCATTTACCCAGAAGGAGCTGTCCCAGCACTATTTCCCTTGTCATTCACAATCTGATTCTTTTCTTGCTAGGACAAAAATAATACAGTGCTAGTTGTTGCCAAATATCCACTTTTGAAATTTAGGCCCAGTCATTTTTAGCTAAGCAAACTTGGCACAAAACGAGTGTTGCCTATGGACAGAGTTTATAATGTGGGAAGTTTGCCAGGATCCTATTGCAGCTTACTTTGAGGTCTGGTGCTTCACCTTCTCACCCTACAACAAAGATTAAATAGTCTTCTAACAAGGAAAAAAAAAAAAAAAGAACACCTGATACTATTTTTCTTTTCCCTCCCTAGGAATTACAGTCCACAGGAGATGAATTTCAGTAATGCCATGAGCAAAAACACGGCTTTGCCTGCAGCCAGCAGAACTTCTCCACACCGGGATTATTTATGTACAACACACATGTAAACACACATGCATACACAGCCAGCTTTAACAGGAGCCTGGGAGAAGAACTCTGCTCTCTCTGGGTAAAGGACACAAAGAAAAATATGCTGTTAAAAATGAAAGATAAATAAGTGCTGTGAAATAACTCAAAGCCACAGGAACTTTCCTTTAGAAAGACACTGGACAGCCCCAGGGTGCTGCAGAGGAAGGAGTGAAACACACCAGAGCTCACACATCAGCCCATCAGGGCAGAACGGATCCCAAAAACATCTCTGAGGAGCAGACGTGACAAACTCCCCTGGGCATTGTTTAGATCCCTTTGCTGACAAGGGAGATGGAAGATGCAGCACCATCTTCCCCCACCTCTTCTCACTTGCAGCATCAGCAAGTCTTCAACAAATTCCCTGATTTCCTCTCTGCAGAGGGGAAACTGAAAAGGACTCAAACCAGCTGTGACATCCCACCAGGAAGGAAAGTCTCCATTCTGTTAGAACCTATGCACAGCTCTCACCTCAACGACCTCAGGAAAGCATCTGGCATTTTCTGGCTATGACACAGGAGACAGAAAAAGAGCAGGATGGGGATGTTCCCTGGACCAACTCTGCTTCACCTCTCTTAAAGAACAGCTGAGACAAGAGGAGAGGGTGTGGGTGGGAGGGAGCCACGGAAAGATTGATGCAGATTCATTTTTAAAAGCCAAACAGATGAAAATAATTTTCACAGCCCCACAGCTGTTATGTGGATTTTTTTTATACCAAGCCTGAGCAAAATGCAGTGCAGATAACAACAGAACTTGGGGCAAATCTGGGCTGTGGAATCAAGGTCCCTCTGCTCCTGCTGGCAGAATGTGCCCTGGGGGAGATGAGCCTCTCCTCTCTCACAGCCCTTTTCCTCCTCCTGACACAGCCCCTGCCAGCATGCTGCCCTTTGCCCATCCCTCTCCCCTTCCCACCTGCTCCCCAGGTGTGCTGGAGAGGATGGACAGCCCTTCTCCAGGTCTCCTCAGCTCCCTGTCAGCACCTCTCACACAGGACACGCGGGAGGAGAAAGCCCAAGGCAGGGAACAGACACAAGGCCTGACGCTGCCCTTCAGGGCTGTGCTGCCAAGCCTCGGATCGCAGGACTGACAGACGGACTCCCAGCTGCACTATCCCAGCTCTTTTCCTACAAACCAGCCCTGCCAGCAGCAGCCAGCTTCCACTGCACTCTGTGGAGCAAGAGCTTACACTGGCTTTTAAAGGCTACAAAAATCTCTCTGTTTTGAAGCCAGACAACACATGTTCAGGAACTTACTGTTGTGCTCCACGTCCTGGTGCCTGGTAGGAGGCAGAAGGGCCTTTTCCAACACAGGGAAAGGAGGAGGGCCCCCAGGCACACCAGCTCCCTGTGAGCTCCTTCTGGCCAAAGACAAAGCCCAGTACAAAGTGATGGTGCTGCTCTCCATTGGTCCCAAGGATTTTCCCACTGAAGTCAGACTGAGCCTGTCCCTTCATCCTCACTGGGATCTGGGAATGGCCTCAAAGAAATGATGGGGAATAGAAAAAAACGACGATGCTTTCAGAAGTCCAAGCTGGCACCTTTGCCTGCCTAGAGGTTCCTAAGTGGAATTGAAAACCTTGCTCTGAATGTTTTCTCTGGGACTGTTTCATTAAATGAAAGTGTTCAAAACTGCTTTTATAAAAATTGCTGAGGTTCTGAAAGCAATATCTGAGCAGACATGAGCAGGGCGACTGGAAAACAACTGCTGAAGGCGACACCAAGTGGGACTGAGCACAGCTGCTAAGCCTTGAGGCAGGCTTAGGGCACCTGGGCCCAGCAGCTCCCCTTCCTCAGTAGATTTAATCCCAAAACACACCTGAAGCCCTTAGGACAGGGAACAAGAGGCCTGGAAGGGCATCCTATCCTCAGGGTGCTCCCCCTTCGCTGTGGCCCCCCCAGCCCAGGGCTATCACATTGCATGCTGTTTATACATAATGGCACAATATAAAATCCATTTGGAACTGGGGCTCACTTGCTGCTATTAAAGAATCCATCAGTGAATTTCATTTTTTATTGGTTCACTTACAAAACTCACAGCGGTGTGTTGTGTTTATTTTTCCAGAGCACCAATAAAAATCTTTTTGATTAAAAAAAATAAAAAGGAGAGAGGGAAAGAGAGAAAGAAAGAAAGAAAAAGAAAGAAATAAAAAGCTGACCTGGTATAACCCAGGCGAGCACTGAACCTCACCAGTGCTGGATAAAATGAGCTGAGAGGCAGCACAGCCAATTGCTGAGCAAATGCTTGACTGTGGCTGGAACCAGCAAGGACTGAAACCCTGTTTATGGCTGAATTTTTGTGCTATAAAAATAAGCACAATCAAACCCTGCTATATTAAACCAGGTTCTGTCATGGACTGACCACTGAAGGGAGGGCAGAGCAGATGCAGAGCCCCAGAATCAAACACACAGGCCCAATCGTGATGGACACAGACAGTGTGGTAAACACTCCAGGTATTTATGGTGCTCCATTGCCATATTGCTCCAGGAAGAGCAAATAATCTATGCTCGATGTTTCTGTCTAATAAAGATAAAAATAATCTACGCTTGGCTTTTTTTTTTCCCTTTCTTTTCTCATTTCCAGGCATGACTATATCTCAAGCCCAGCACCCTTTGTCTTGTGTGATCTGCAGGCTTATTTGGCCTTTGTTCAATCCTCCTACTGGTGCCTGCAGCTGAACTGGAAATTGTATGTGAGGTGAAAACCACCATTAAATCCTGTCATGACAATGACCCCAGTTATATTAAAGTCACCCAAGCACCAGACTGTGCCTGTATGGGTACAGAAAAACTGAGGATATGGCCTAAGCAGGGCCACCAAGCCCTGCATAAGGAGGTGACAGCCTGGCTGCACTGCAGTTATGGCCTGTTTCCAAAATGATGTCTATGAAAAGCAAATATAATATGAAGTTATTTGGCCACAGGATTTTAACTTCCAGGGGTATGAACTGGTTGCCACCCTACATAACTGCAAATATATTGTAACTATGTTCTTATGAAAGAGTAAGAAATGAAAATTTGTATCTTTAAGGCAAAAATATATCTAAACATAATTTCCTAAACTCACAATATCAATTTTATATTTAAGAGAGTTGGTTATTTTTTTCCCTTTAAAATCAGGTCAATTCTGCCCTTTTTCACCTGTTACTTCTCAAGATATAAATTTGTGCAGTTTTTAAAGGCAAGGTATTAAAGGAAACAACTTGCTTAAAACAGACATGATTTCCCCCCAGTTATTTAAGAGACTATTAAAAATACCAGCTAAAATCTAAACATGGTTCAAATATTTGACAAAAATGTGAGTAAAGAGAATAAAGTATTTTAGATGCTTAATTTCTCTTATTTTTTAAACCCACCATAGAAAAATTAAGAAAATAAATCCTATTTTATTCACAAGTTTATCAGCTGTTTGACCTATTACACCTTATGGGATGCTAGTGAACTGCTCACTTTGGCTTTTCATTATTAGTTAGTAATTCTTGGCTGGCCAACACAGGAAGCAGCCTCACAGTACCACGGGCATGGGGTTTGGGTGGGAATTCCATGGACATTCCTGAACCAAAGCAGAGATGCACAGCTGGAACAGCTGTCCAGGACTGGAAAGAATATTTGCACTCACTCACTTTGTATCTCTGGTTATCTTTGTGGTGCTCTTTAGAGGACCACAAATCTTACGGAAAATCAGCTCATGTTGCTAAACCCCTCAGAGGCTTTCAAAAGTCCTCACTCTGGGGCTTGTGTACCTTGGAAAACAAATCAGGCCGGTGATCATGGGACAGGCACTTCTCAGTACCTGCCTGGGTGGACATTGACAGTGCCTTTATCCCCTTGGGAAAGAAGCCATTAAATAATCCAAAGAAGGATTATTTAAAGAGCATCCACTCTGGGCAGTGCTGGGATTTGCATTCACTTGCCAGTTCCTTCTCCTGCCACCCAAGTGCTTGGCCTGCAGATAAGGGGCTGTCAACTGAGGGGGAAGTTTGTCCCATCAAAATCTCCAAACTCCTGGGAAAAGTTAAACTCTGTAAGAGCTCGAGCCTGTGTTTTCTTGCCCACACAAATAACAGTGCAGGAAGCCTCTGGGGATTAAAACATGATACATCATATTTCAGCAGGGATTTGGACAGGCTGGCAGGGGGAGGAATTCCTTATGGAAGGAGGAATGCCTCCCTCACGATCTCTAAATTACCTTGGTGCTTCTCTTGCTTTCTTCATTCACCAGGAGCTTTCATTTGGAGAGAAGTCATTTGCCACTGGGATGTGTGTGGCGAGAGCAGCAAAATCAAACCACTATTTTTACAGAGGCCTTTTCCTTTCCACCCTGTGCACAGAACAAATCTTACACAGACACAAGAAAACCATTATGCTAAGCCTGTTCCCAGGACAGGAAAAGTTCTCTCCCATCCTAATTAACATTGTACCAAGTATCTGAGGCTTGCAAGTGCCATAGGATAGGCTTGACAGACATGACTGTTGACCCGAAATATTAGCGAGCACTGGAAAACACCAGGCTGAAGTTTTCTGAACGCGACCATCAGCGTGACTGCCAAAGAAAGCATCAGCAGCCGTTACTTCATGAACCAACATGTGATTTGCAGAAACACTTATACAGCTTAAAAGGTCTAAATCCTGCTTTCAAAGGAGCTTAGTCACCACAAAGTGATTTTGGTATCTCGGTACATTCAGGGGCTGGCCCTTGAAGTGCAACTTTCCGTGGAAACAAGTAATTGGTGATGAATTTCACAGAGGGAAATTCCTGCTGCACAGATATTGCAGGAGTGCTAAAGCTCCTGTGAAATCCATGCCCTCCAACACAACCCCTACACCTCCACTCCTGGGCGGAGAGGGCTGGAACAGCAGCAGCTGAGCCGGATAACAATTACGAAGGTAGGAAACATGGAGATCCCCAATGAGATTGGGATAATGGGATGGAGTAGTCACATCAGGATGGGTAACTTAATTCATGTGCACAAAGCAATTAACACACAAATTCTTTGCCCATGAAGACATCAAAAAATCACCACTCCCAATGCTGAACTTGCACACAAAACTGAGAAAAAACCAGGACATTCACATAACACAAGAAAATTATTGATTCAACATCTAGTCCTAAGAGAATGAGATACTTTAAAATTGGTTAAAAAAGATCAGACTTTCCTTGCATTTTGTTTAAGCCATTCAACAGCTTTAGATCTGCCCTGGGAGTATGTTTTTCTAGTATGGAATGCACACAATGTTTTAAGGCAACTATCTTCAGAAAGGCTTTTGTCAAAGCTAAAACTTCAGCCATGTGCAAGAGACCCATTCCTGAGCCCCTACCATCTTCCAATTCCTTGCTATTGTAACTCAGAGAAATTAACCACTGAAATCCTTCACCAGGAATGGGAAGAGCTTCTATGCCAACATCCAAGCAAAAGTCAGCATAAAAAATCACCCTGGCAGAAAAGATAACAAACCCCAATCAGTGCCATAAGTAACAGAAATGAAGAAGAATTTGTGTCCTTTTCCCAAAGGACTTAACGTATTAGCCAGGGGCATGGGCAAGTAGAAAAATGAAAAAGGCAAACCAAAAATGTTTGAATTCTGACGTTCAAAACAGCTCTGAAGGGGAAAGTGGCATGGAAAATCACTAAAATCCACAAATCAAGCCGTAGACCAAACCCTTTGCCATTTAAAAGCATTAGATCAGCGCTGGAGTGGCATTATTTGAATTTAATGGGCACACAGTAAAGGGCTGTTTAATTAAGCATTTTAAACCTGACATGACTGTTTAAAATACCCTTCAATCTGCCATTAGCTTTAATGTATATTAATAGCTGGAGCTTGCTGGAAATGCTCCACTGGGAGAAATTTTGGAAGGAAGAAAGCTCCAAAAATTTCTCCGTGAAAATTTCCGCTTTGTTAACTCTAAAAATCATGGAAAAACACCTTAAAGCAAAATATTTCATTTTGAATCAGCTCAGTAGTAATGGAAAAACCCCACATCAGCATGTTCATTTCTAATGACATGCTGCCTGATGCAAATCTAAGTTTTGATCACTAAAACCTTGATTTTTTCCCCCCCTCTTTTTTATGAGCTGGGCTCTTTGCTTGCACTACTCAGAACACCAAAATCCTACTGCCATGAGCTGCTTGAAAGGTGTCTGGAGACAATATGCCTCTTGTGTGATGGTTGCTTCTCCTTATCACTCCTACCTGAACAAATCCCCACTGAAACAAGCCAAAAAAACCCCAGAGAACTCTAAGAGGTGGCAGTGAACAACTCCAAACGCTAATGGAAAGATGCTGTGAGACAGCCGGGACAGTCAAAGGTGTCTTTTTTCCGTTTACAATAGAAACAGCGGGTCTGAAAGTCAGCTAAGACCATATTGATGGTTTGCCTAAGGACACCAATGGCACAGGCTTGTCCATATGAGCACTGTGGGTTCCTAGTCCAAGGAAAAGTACTGTTTCCAGAACATGAGAGCATTGTCTTCACCCATAACACCAGCTGAGCAGGCTGGTGAACTCATTCCTGCTTACCAACACCTTCTTATTTGGTTTTCCACTGTGAGATTAGATCATGCAGGAAAAGTTCACCAAATACTACTGCAGAAAGAGATGAACTCACACAAGATTTTGTTGGTCATTGAGAAAAAAAAGTGCCTTCTGTCAAACTACTGGAAATTAATTAACTTTGAATACTCAAATACATAAACATTTCTGCAAAAACACTTTGGGATGAAAAAATTATTTACTGTGCCCTCCAGGGAAATGTTCCTTGTCAATCCCTTGTCACTAAATCACTTGCTAACAGTTATGGTGTGAGGTAAATCACTGCTTAATCCTGATGAGTTTAAAGGCCTTGAAGCCTAATGAATTCTCCCATTCATTCTGGAGGTTACATCTGCTCTCCGGCTCTCTTTTAACAACCTGGTGCTGAAAAGATGTGATGTAATTTTGCTGTTTACTAAACAGGTGTCAGTAATCCTATCCAGCGATGTCAGGCCACTTGCTTGGAATAAATTTTAAGACAACAATTCAAGCTGGTGCTTTAGGACCATAAAAAGGCTCTTCCCTGGGGAGCAACAGCCTCCCAGTGAATCCATCTCAGACAGTGAGGTGTGCTTAATTGCCACCATGGGCAGCAGGAAGGACCGGGAACACTTTGTGAACTGATGGGGTTAGTTTGCAAACCCTGCTAACCAGGCCACCTGCCCGGCTCTTGGCCTGCTCCATAGGAGGGCTCTGCTCATGGGACTGAGTGTCCCAGCAGTGGCTTTGGGTGTTCCTTTCCCACTGAACACCCAGGACCACAGTGAGGGAGATGCTGCACCTCTGGAGCAGAGCACATGGGCTCTAGGTAACAGAGGAGGTCCCAGAGTGGCACTGCTCCTCTGGGATCAGCCGTCCCAAGGATCCCTGGATAATTTCTGAGTTACCTCACACATCACCCTGAGGGGTGGCCCCATGCTCACCCTTCCAGCAAGGCTGACACAGAGCACAGGGCTGGGCTGCTGCTCCTCTCCAGGGAGCTGCAGGAATAACCCATATGGAGCCTTTAGCAGCTCCCTGTCTCCAGCAGCCCAAGAAACAGGTGGGCACAACACTGATGCCCACTGTGGTACACCCCTGGCACACTGGCCCCACACTGATGGAGGGGCCCTGCACATGCCCCAGGCAGCACCCAGCTCTGCATGAAGGAAAGAATGTCTTGGGCAGTCAGGTTTGGACTCCATAAACGTCTTAATTTCATTGAGAAATGGTATTTGGTGTTAACAATGTGGTATTTTAATTGTTTAATTCTCACTTACTCATGCAGCATTGGACTGTTGGGGCTTTCCAAGGATTTTGGCTATGCAATACTGCTCCCTTGGCAGGAGGGGAATTTGAAGAAAAAAAAAAAAAAAAAAAAAAAAAAAAAAAGGCAAGAATGCATTTGGGTGAAATGCTTGGCCCTTATGCAACATGAGGTTCCTTAGCCCATCTAGCTTATTACCTCAATAAATGCAATCATCCTCATTAGGCTATCAAATATTTCTGGGTTTAGACAGAAAATGTCTGGTTTAACTAAATGAAACATTTCACAGAAAATGCAAAAAGGAAATTTTTACATCACAAAAGGTTTAACTGAAAACTTTCCTATTTTAACCCCACATTGAAAGTATTCCAGGTGACACTAAAAATGTCTAGTCTTTAGTGGCCATGTTAAATATTCCATGAGAAAAAAAGTGTTGCTTATTAACATACCTATGAAACAAGCTGTGCTCCTCACTGTTGGAAACATGTTCCTCTGACCATATAATTTTGGGCTCTAATTTAGCATTCATATGCCTGGAGTTTTAATGGGAGTTTGCTTAGTTTCATCAGACCAGTAAAACAGCATCAAAACTCAACACAAGCATTTGTGCAGATATAAAAGCATCCTAATTTGTTCAGCTGAACTTGTAAATTACAGGCAACATGAAGAGACATTTGAACTCAAGTCCAAGGAAATTTGCTACTTGTTATCAGACTTCCACATGGACAGTCTCATTTGGCCCTAGGAAGTGCTGGGGTTTGCTTTAAGAGGTTGTCTAAAACTCATTACATTAAATCACACACTTCAGACCCAAGGAGCTCATAAACCTGGAAGTTTCTGTCTGTTTTTTCCAGCTGTATTTGACAAAGCACATCAACCAAGAGCACATCATGCTGCAGAAAGTGAGCATTGATTTAGTTTTGCTTTGTAGAACCAGGTTCCCAACGATTTTTTTTTATCCTGGCAATGGATGCAAAACAGTCAATTTCAGTGTTTTGTTTGCTTAAATAGAACATTTTCTGCTCTGCACAAACTAATTTTCCAGGCCTGAGCCTATGTGTTTTTTAGATTTTTTTCCCCTTTCAGCTTCTTTATTGAGTATTCAGCTCTTCCTTCCTTAATGGGAATTTAATAAGACCCAGCTGACAAGTGCTCAGTGAAATGACCAAGCAGCACCTGAAGGAGACGGGATGTAAGATCCATATAAAATGCCTGAGTACCATCATTGTTATTAAAAGGATAACCAAATGAATTCATAATGATGGGACAGTCATTTCAAAGTGTTTCCATAGCAGTTACATGTCAGGAAAAATACGGAAGTTAGCTCATTTTCTCCAATCCTAAATAACTTTATAAACTCACCGAAGAAATTAATTAGCCAATATTTCTTGAAAATTCATAACAAAGTTTCCATTTTTCCATCAGATAATTCCTTAGTGCATTCTGGTTTTAACTTCCTTAGAGTCTGGATCATTTTGATGTGTGAACAGACATTTTGTGTTTCCATGGGTTATTTCCACAGGTTCAAATATCTTCTGTAATTGACATTTTCCTGCTTACAGAAGTTGTCAAACTTGAAAGTAGCAGTTGATTGATAAAACATGGGGTTTGTCTGTAGCTTAAATTCATTGTTGGGGCTTACTGCTCAAGCGCTGAATAACTTCTCTCTTCAAAGAGACCTGCACTGAGGGTTTTTGGGGATTTTTGGTTTGGGTTTTAGGGTTTTTTTAACCATCTATGTTTTAAGCTACTTTTATAAAACAGAAAGCAGCAGCTGGTTTTCCCCTTTTCCTACAGGTAAATCTATTCAACAATTTGCTTCCACTTTAGAATTACTATTCTCTAAATAAAGAAGTGTAACTTGACTTTTAAAATAAAGTCTTCCAAAGTCAACCTTATAATCATTCAGTAGCGTTTATCCTTTCCAACCCTGACCATAAAGGAAAAGGAAAAAAAGAAAAAAGCATTGAGGAAAGCACTGACATTTACAGCATCACAGAGGACAGCTGCTACACAGCCCATAAAACAGCACCACAGATAATACTTAAAAATTCCACAACCACATTAGTTAATATTAAAATACCTGCACACAATAACTACAGAAGGAACACTTCTAGTCAGGAGAAAGGCATGAAAGCACAACCCAGAGCCGAGTAGGGTCTTTTTGCTGGCTTTAGTGGATTCTGGGCCTTGTTTGTAAAAAAAGACATAAATAAATCAGTCCAGTGCTGAAGTCACCAGTGTTGGTACAGATAGGGATGGCTTTACCTCTGCACAAGTCATCACCAATACCGCATTTAGTGTGGGCAGCTTTTCACCATTTCCACCTGGATATCACTGAGTTACAACACCATAAGGGCACCTTGCCCATCTCCTCTGGGGCAGAGTCACACCACCCTTCTGCTGACCCCAAATTCTTCCTGCATGTCACAGAATCATAGAATGGTTTGGACCTTAGCAACCACCTGGTTCCAACCCCTGCCCTGGGCAGGGACACCTTCCACTATCCCAGGTTGCTCAGAGCTCCATCCAGCCTGGCTTTGAACATTTCCAGGGATGGGACAACCACAGCTTCTCTGGGCAATCTGTGCCAGGGCCTCACCACATTCACCATAAAGAATTCCTAATATCTAATCTAAACATACTCTGCCAGTCTGAAGCTGTCCTGTCACTCCAGACTCTTGTTAAAGGTCTCTCTCTGTCCATCTTGTTGGCTGCTTCAGGTACTGCAAGGCCATAAAATAGGTCATCCAAAGCCTCCACTTTTCCAGGCTGAACAACCACAACTCTCTCAGCCTTCCCTCATAGCAGAGGTGCTCCATCCCACAATCAACTTGCTGTCCCTCCTTTGGGCTTGGCTCCAACAAGTCCCTGTCCTTCCTGTGCTGGAGACCCCAGAGCTGGTCACAGCATTCAGTAGTGCCATGCCCTGGGGTTTAATTCCCTCAGGGCAGGACTTGGATAAAGGCAGTGAGTGACACAAGATTTGATAAACCACAGAGTGTGAGGGAGCTGGAGAGGCTGAGCCCTGCCCAGGCACAGCTCTCCCACAGAGATCACCTACAACCTCTCTGCTCCCTAACACAAGCCCCTCTGCTCAGAGATGGCTCATGGACACCGTGCCAGTCTGTGCTTTAATTTGGCCCCGCTGTAACCAGTGCAGACTCAGAATTCAATGCAATTGTCCTGGACAGGGATGGATTAAAGCAAGAGGCAATGTTTTTTTTTTTGAGTCCCAGCCCAGACACAGTAGTTCACATGCCTTTGGCACAAAACTGTTATTGCTTTCTGAAGCAATTGCTGTTTCAGTGACATGACTTCCTGCAGGGGCGTTTTAATTATGGTTGGTGTATCACCCAACTTTGTTATGTATTGCTTTGAAGTTGTCCTTTGTATCTGACAGCAAGGGGATGGAAAACAAACATGACTATTTATTCCCTTCCCCTTGCCCTGCATTGGCTTGGTGCAGCCTTTGTTTTGGATTACAACATGGAGCAGATGGAAAAGGAGATCCCAAAGAAGAGGCCAGACAAAGTGCATGTACCTTTGGGCTGGCAGGTGTTTTCTCTTGATCTGTCCTTAGGAAGAGTCAAGCAGACATATAAACCCCCAAAATGGTAGGTCAGGCCCAAAAGACAGAAAACTGCTGAAAACTGTTAAATTACTATTTCCAGCTGAAAAAAAAAAAACAAAAACCCAAAAAACAAACAAACAAAAAACCCCAACAAAAACCCAAAACAAACCCTAAAAACCAAACCAAACCAAAAATCACGGTTTCTGAACTAAGCACATCAGTGTTGTACTGGGAGTTGCTTCACTAGAGCAGAGAGATGATATTTGCAAACATTTCCACATAATTGCATGAAGTGATATCCCAGCTACTCACAAAAGAGAGACAAGGAATGCTTCCTGGTTGCATTGCCAGGGCAGGGACGGAGGATTCCACGTTAGCCAGATGGCAGCAGAGTATGCACAACCTCCAGTGCGCTGCCAGAGTTCACCCCAGCCTTGGTCTCCTGCCTATTTCTAATGAATTTAGGTACCTAGGGCTGGGTGGTGACACTCAACTCACCATCTTCAAACACAATCCACCTCCATCCAAATACATATATGTGAGTGTGCATATATACTTAATAAATTCAATTTTTTTTCAGAAATAGCTATTCCAAAAAAAAGATGGTTTCTAAAAGCCACTGTGCCAAGAACCACATAAGGCATTTCAGAGCATCTGCTGCAAAGCACATGCCCAATGAAGCTGCCAACTGGGATATTCAGTTTGGAAGAACCCTCTTTCCTTATCTTAAGTGAATTTCAACAGCTTCAAAGACAGACAGGAGAGATCTTGTAGGTTCATCAAAATCTTCCCCTCCCTATCAAAGACACCAAGAGAAGGCACCACAAGAACAGCTTCTAGCAGGGTCAATTATTATTAATGGTTTCTTCATTAATAGAGCAACTTCATTCCCATTCTGCCTCTCCCACGGAGGACAGAAGTTCTCATCTTTCAAAAGGAATCTGAGCAAGTCATGTGGAGATTTTGCCATTTGTGGCTTGGGAAAGTGGAGATGAAAGACTTCTAAGACCTTTAACTTGGGTTTGTTTTCTGCTCTGGGATCATGATGACATTACTCACCACATGTGTCATCTTCCAGCCCAAGGAGACCATCCTGGGGAGACCCAGTGGACTACAGAAATCACTTCTTATTTTAGGGCTTTTGGTTTCCCCGTGGTTTCCACCACCACCACAGCTGAGATCCCACCTTGAGAGTTTGGAAGTTGGATACTTAAGATGACGTTTACATTGAAATTTCAAAGAAGGGTCACAATGCTGCTTCAGGGCTACGTGCAGTCAGAATTTCTCTGTTTCTAAAATAAACTGGTTTTGAAGGATTTTTTTTTTGTTTGGTGTTTTCCCTTGAATGTTGTGCCATGCTAAAGAAACATCTTAAAATGAAGGCACACCTATACCACTTTTGCAAGAGCTTGGTGATTGGAACTGTCCACTCATGGGAAACAGAAGTCCAAACATACAGAAAAATCCTCCAGCCAGCTCTCCCAGCCTCTCCAACTCCCCTTTCCCAACCCTGCACACCTGGTGTTTAACATACACAAAAGAGTCTCTCACCTTCTTCCCACAGCCCAAAGTCTGGACTTGAGCAGTAAAGCTGAGCAGGACACAAACCTGGCACATCCTCTAGTTGCTGGTCCCTCTCCCTCCTCATTATTTGCTGAGGCTTCTTTTCAGGTTCAAAGCCTTTCCACAGTGCCCCAGTGAATAAACCTCATTAAAGAGGAGGAGAAGAGTCAACTCCTGATGCTGAAACCCCTCTGCTCCCACACCACAGTCACACCAGCTGCCCACGCACACAGCCACAACATGAAAAACCATCCTGAAATCCTACTGCTTCAGAATCTTTGAACTCTGACAGATGTTCAGGGATGAAAGGGGAAATGAAGCTGCCGAGTTCCTTTCCTGCAATGACAGAAGTGTACACACAAGTCAACTACTTCCTATGGCCAGCCCCACCCTCTGAAATTCTGAGAAAAAAAGTAAAGAAAAGCTCAGCTAATGAGAATTGCAGCACCGTTCACACCACAGTAGTTAAGGTTGTATTCATTATAAATCCCCTTTTCAAGGTTTCTGTCACTCCGCCATAAAAATCATTCTGGGTTGAAATTTAGCATCCAAGCTTTCTGCCCAAGGACAATATTTTTGACAGAATCTGGAAACAATTGGTTTGGCAAAGCACAGCTGAAGTTTTAAACAGTGCAAAAAAGAATAATGGTTAGTGGTGTCAGATATTATTATTTTATGCTCTCATAACTTAAAAACAACTAATTTAGGTTCTGTGGTTGTTATTACTCCATAATTTCCTCTGAAATAGTTGGCTCATTCCTAATAACAAGCTCATGCAAACTGCTAGCACTTCTCTAAATAGAAAAATAGTAGTATTCCTGGGCCAAATCTAGGGCTGCCATAAATTAGCTTAGTGTCACTGCTGCACATTTATATCAGCTGAGGGCTTGGCCCCAGGTGTTAAGCAAAACTAATTTTTGGTGTGTGTATGTGTCTGGTTGGTTCGATTAGCTCTGAGCTGGGCAGTTCCCAGGAATTCAGAAAGCACATGGTTAGGTAATGTCTTCAGGGCTCGACAGAAGGGATGGTGCTCTCATCAAAGGCTGTTGCTAAACATGGCTTGACTTCACGCGCTGCAATCAGCACCTCCACCTAGAATTCGTCAGGATTTCTTGGGAAGCGCCGTCATGCCAGGCAGCCACGCCGGCCGCCTCCAAGCCAGGATGAAGCCAGGCTCCCTGACTGCAGTGAATCACTCATGTTTCGCATTTCTGGCTTTGCTCTGGAGAACCCAGTGTCCAGCTTCTCCCGAGGACATCTTCCACAGGACCATGCATTTTGGAGGCCACTGCTTCCCAAGGCACAGGAATTCAAGGGTGTTACTGGTCAGAAGGTGGTTCTGCAGTGCCTTGGCAAGTCAGGTACTTGCTTTTAAACTCAGACAGCACTAGGGGTCTTTTTTAGTGGGCTACAAGTAGGATTTGGATATTTTCAGAGAGGCCCATCACAATAACTACCTGTGCTTTCTTCCTTGAACCAATATAAATGATGTTTTCTTACTGAAAAATAGCACTTGGATAAATGAGTACTACTAAAAAATACTTCAGTGCTGTCAAAGTTTCTCATTATCACTAGGGCATTTGGGAATCTGCAAATCTTTTGTGCATATACCAGAGAAAAATAGTTGGTTTTCTTCCTTTTCTTCTTGTTAGTTAACCTGATAAATTTTATCTAGCCCTGAACCCTTAAAATTCACCTATTCCTTCTGTATTTCCCTCAAGTTTAATATCCACATTTAAAATAAGCACTGCTCAGAGGAACAGAGTCAAAGAGCAGCAACAGTAAAAATCAGCCAAGTACCAGGTACAGGACACTTGGGTCCTTATCCAAAATGCACACTACTTATGCAATTGAATCCTGATCTAAAATTCTGTTCTGCCAGATTCTCATTGACAATCCACAGCTGTGTATGTAGTGATGGGATGCTGAAGCTGGCATATTCAGCATGAAAAACAACAGCCAGAGGTGGGATGACTCCTCATATCAGTATATGAGAATTTTTAGGTGATCTGACAGCTATCAATTTCTCCGTGTCCATAACCTCTTAAACCCAAAATGCCACAAGCTTACAAAGCAACTTTTCCCTTAAAGGCTGCTCATTTGGACATAAAAAAGTGCAACAAGGAGGTTTCAACCAATTATATGATTAAATAGTGTAATTTTTCTCCTTATCTTTGAAGCAGGAGGACAAGGTGCTCGAGCAGATGAGAGATGGCTCAAGTGCAGATGGAACTTCTGTCTACAGAGCGAGGAAAGGAGCAGCAGTGGGTGCTGGGCAGGAGTATTAGAACCCATCACCAGTGCAGCAGGGATCAGCACTGGTCACCAGAGACAAACCTACTCACCTGACAAAAGTAGTAAATTGCACAGTGTCAGATGTCAAGAGACCTTCCCAAATACTGTTTGGAAAGTCCAGGCACTGTTTATGTTGGGGTGGGGAAAAAAGTATTCATTCTCCCTTTGCAATGGGTTAAGCAGCTCTTATGCCTAAGATAAGCTACTTGTGCTAAAATGTCAACAACTGACCTAATTTATTTTAGATATGGAGCAAAAGTGGCCTCTGCTATTCAAGTTTTGGTGGACAGCTTAGGGGAGGACAAAAACCAGAAGAAAAGGGATTCCTTTCCACAAAAAGGCACTATACTAGCCTGTCAGTCGATGAGGTTTTTCTGCTTGGGCTATTCCATCTTCCTAAATGATACCACAGAAGTCCTCTCTGTTTTGCAAGTGACAATCTGAAAGCAGTGCAGAAAGCAAGCCCTTCCTGAGAACTGGTTAAAACTTCAGGGATAAAAATAGCAGCTTTCTGCTTTGACACAGGAGCTATAGCTTGTTCCTGTCAAGGTGGTATTTCGAGTCACAGCCAGAGAAAGCCCCTCTCAGCTACCATTTCAGAACTCTGCTTGGCTTCTTCCTAATCCCTGTAGCAACAAGAGCAGGTTCCTAAAAATACCCAGGAAAAAATACAGGAGCTCAATCAATCCATTATTTTCAGAATAATATTTGTAGATTCCTCATTTCCCTCTGTGATACCATCACATTTCATCATGAAAGTCAGGTTAAGGTTTTACTTGGCATCTGCACCTCTTGTGGTGAAGGGAATAGAAATTTTGGGCTTCCAGCAGCTGTGGAGAAGGGTCTTGAATATTACATCATTTATCAGTAGTGTTTCCAGAAAAAAAGGAAACATTCCATGAAAAGATAATTTACTTGTCTTGATAATGTAAGCAGGAATTAAAGTGCAGAAATCCCTTCTGGCAGGATTTTTGACAATTACCTTAATTTTCATCCTTGCTGACTGCACATGTCTACTTTGAAAATGAATACAGTTTCCACTTCAAAAGAAAAAAAAAAAAAAACAGGAAAAGAGTGTGAGAGCGAGCCTGTGATGTAAAACTCATCAACTACAATATTTTCTGGGAAGCTTACCTGCTCTAAAGCCCTCATAGACAGGCACCTTGGAGAATATTAGGGAAATGTTTAAGCACATTCAGTAGGAGCACACATCAAGGTTTGGCTTGAAATAAAATATGCATTTAGGCAAAGAGAAGTGATGGATCCAAAACTGTACAGAACAGATACACATTATTTCCAATTCTTCTAGTCAGAAGAACTGGAAGTAGTTCAGGAGAAGAGGAAATGGTGACTTGTCAGTTCCCATGTTATCATTACTGCTGCTGCCAGTGGCAGGACCCAGTTTTCTCTGCTCCCATGAAATCCCTTCTGTGCCAGGCTCTGTGTGAGCACAGGAATTCAGAGGCAAATCACCATCCATTTCCTGCACCTACAGTCAAAAGGCATTTTTGGGTGGGAGGTCCCTTCTTGCACCAAGAGAACCAAAGGCCAGGGAGGCTAAAACTCATTCTCCTGCCTCATGAGGGCTAGGCTAAATATTGCAGGGAAAATGTCCACAAGTGAGTGGGATTAAACAGACTTCAGGCTGGATATAACTTGACTCAGCAGAAGCCACCTGGTAATTCCTGTGGAAGTGACAGTGAACTTGGGACTGACCCTGGCTGCCTTCATTGGATGCTCCTGCTCATCCAAGCCTTCAGCTGTTTTGCTAGAGTGAGAACTTAGGGCCTGATTTCTCAACTGTCTTCCAACTTTCATTAAATCCAAGGTGTGTATATGGTTTAAAATATATAATTTGGTAATTTCTAACACCGCTTAGAATGAGAAATTTCCAAGCATCATTTCCATCCACATAAACTTGTTCATGAATGCAGTTCAAAACCAGAAAAAGAAATCTGCAAGTCATACTGAAACCAACTTACCCTACTGCTACTGCAATAACTTAAATATAACTATGATGTCTGCACAGTGTTTTTAATTATTTTTGAAAATCCAAATATTTTTTGCAGACCTGCATGTTTACTCAGTCACTCAGGATAAGCTGATGCAAACTTATCCCTGAAGCTATAATAAGATATTAATTTTTGCCAGAATGACAAAAAAATCCTTGCTTGGCTGCTGAGGGATGGGATTGTCTTACCAATTTCAAATTTGAAATAGGATAGATTTAAGTTTTGCTGTTCTCTTCAGTGCATGTTTTCAAACCTTTTTGTGCAACCACAAGGAACAGAACCCAAATACAGAAGCACCATCAGACAGACCAATTTATCAGGATCCTGTACTGATTTCTTTAGACACGGAGCTTGGCTTCCTATTCAAGGCACTGCCAAGCTCTAAAACAAGTTTCTGACAGCTCCTTGGAGGTGGTGGAGAAGAGAGGGCGCTTCTGACCCCAGCTCAGGAAGGCTGTGCTACCTCAAAGCCACATGGGTCCAAATGGGGAACAAGAGCTGCCCTGGGAGAGAGAAGAGAGGAGGAGCAGGGAGATGAAGGCACAGGGACCTCACCAAGCACACAGTTTCCAGGCAAGCTAGGAAGCTGTGCTGGACTATTTTAATCCCCTCTTAAAGTGGGGGCTGCAAAATAAAAGATACTTTAACAGAGACAACTGATGTAACACAGGACTGGAGGCCCTGGGTTCACTTTGAGTACCAGATACTGAGCCCAGAACACACCATACATGTCACCAGCTGAGGAGCCACAGACAGGAGGTGGACACTTCCACTGGCGTCTGTCTGGAGTTCAGGTCCCTGTCCCAGCCATAAAGACTTTTTGCCCAGTCTGGCTGGCTCTCCCTATTTGAGCAGCCTCACCCAGCTCCCCAGTGAGACCCCAAAGCCCCAGCAGAGTCAGCAGCATTGCTCCCCTCCCCCGTAGGGTGGCTGCAATGGAAACCCCACCATCTCCTCCCAGGGCTTTGGATAAAGAAAGGTGACCAGCTCGAAGCAGTTTAACGAATGCACAATTGCCTGCACAGAAGCCCTTTATGTGAAATCAATGAACCGCTGGCTGTTTCAAACCTCAAACAAAATACAGGGGAGTTTTGATTGTGGTTTAGAAAGAAAACTGGAAGGAACGTGTTGGAAGGGAAGCAGATCTCACCCAAGGAGATTCGTGTGAGTGCTGGGATTAACACACTGCTGGCAATTCCTCCTGAATACTGACAGCTTTGTCACATGCAGTTTCACTGCATGATTTTAAACCCTAGGAACTCCTTGTGTGCTTTAAAAAAACAACAACAACAACAAAAAAAAAAAAAGGCCAGTGTGAAGTGACCTATCTGACATGGTTTCAGTGGCTGGTGCTAGGAGCAGAGGGAACAGCACAAAGAAAAGGATAGGTTTATGGGATGTTCAGCAGCATTTCCAGACAGCAATGTGGATTTATGAGCTACTTGAAGAACTTCTTCCAACTCTTTTTACCCATTTTCCCCTATATGAATGATTTCTAGCAAATCACAGCCTCCGCTTTCCTCCCCTTTCTGAAGGGCTGGGATCCAGCTGGAAGCTGGTCCACTGGGAAATAAAATGAGGAAAGGAATAAGCTGGCAGCACAATCCCTTGGCAGCTGGCGCTGGAGACAACACTCCCCTCTAATTCACAGCATCACAGAGTTCAGATTTCAAGGGAATGGCTGCCTCATTTCCTGCCAAGACACCTTGCAATGGCACAGCAGTGCCCTACCAGAATGCTCCAGCAGCCAAATCCTCCACAGGACTTTGATGGACCTCAGCTGACAAAGGAATGGCTTTATACTGCTGTGCAAAGCCTCCTCAGATAACTGCTATCTGCAACATAAACCACCATCAGCTAACAAGGACTAGCTGTTCCCAGCACAGCTGAGATTTTACTTGAGGTATTTACACTGCTCTTTGCCATAGATAAGGAATTATGATAAGAATTCAAGTGATTGTGTTTTAAAAAAAGAAAAAAGAAGAGGGAAAAAAAAAAATGCACCCAACCAGGCAGTTTATAACCTCAAGAGGTTTCTCAGGAAGGAACTGGGTAACAAGGTAGTTTGGGTGTCCTAAAAGTAAGGGCTGGGTTGTCTCCCTTCCAATTGCTTGTGAGACTCTAGACAATCCATTTAACTCTGAACCATTGAATCTCTCAATTCTGTGACTGGAAATTAGAGAGCAGTAATATAAGAAAATGCTTTTATAATCATGAAGTCTCATTCTATTGACAAAAGGCCATTTTACAGATGGAATTTCAAACTGATAACCTTCTTCTGATACCCAGGAGAGATTCTGGGATAATCTACTGCAGACAACCTTGCAGGGCTGAAGGGAATTGCATCAGGTTTTGGTTTTTACCAGGGAATTGTGAGGACAACAGGTTTCCTCTTGTACCTCCAAAAGCATCCTCACTGTACACACAGTGCCCTGGAGGTGGCAATCCTTGCCCCACCAACCTCCCTGGTGTAAGATTCCCAGGGATCCTAGAAAGACAAGATATTTAGGACCACCTTACAGTTTTGTAAAACTGAAGATAGAAAAGTGGTCACTACCATGGAAATACTGGGGATCTATTCCTTCTTTCCAAAAAGGAAAAAAAACCAAAAACAAACAACAAACCCAAACCAAACAGCCCAAGCCAAAGCAGTCCCTTCACTCCAAGCAGTTGGCATGACTTGATTTTTGCAAAAGGTGCAGATGGTTTATTGCCCAGTACATCTAGAAAATACTATTGAATCTTGGATCAGAATGAAAACTTCAGAAATATATTAAAACAAGGCAGCATTTCAAGTGGAACAGATACTCCAAAGTCAACCAGCTGCAGCCAGGCCTGAACAGAACCCTGGGGCAGAGCTCTCCCCATCCCTCCTGGCTGAGGTCTATAACTACTGTGGGGAGCCATCTGTTCCACGGAAAGGTGTGGAGTACATTTTGGTCTCTTCTGCTTCCACCTTACACAGCAAGGAAGTAATTTAGCTCTCAAGCACTTGTCTGATCTTGGGAAGGTGCTAATTTTAATATTATTCCTCCTCTCTGTAGGCTTTTGCACCTCTGCTTTCATGGTGAAGATAGCATCAGTTGCACCAATCCCCCATGCCATGTATGGGGATAACACATGCTTCCTGTCCTTCTGTTTCTGTGAGCCACATCCTGACACTGCCTGGCACAAGGGCATCTTGCTTTTGGTTGGAGCACCTGTGAGCTGCTCTTGCTTAATGATGTGACATCTCTCAAACACAGATGATGGTGACTTTGCAGAGTGCTCCCATCCCAACGTTGCATCCTGGTTTTAGGAAGATTTTGACATCACCCAGGGCTAAACTACCCAGTGTGGTATTAAAAGGCTCACTTTGGACATGAAGGAGGCTGCGATTTCAAGCCCCGCCTCTCTGATCCAAGTGCTTTGCAGTGAACAGTAGCAAAGCAAATATTCCTGTTTTTACTCCTAGTGCAAAGAAACCCCGCTTTTCAGGGGTTTGTGCACTGAGCAGAGCAGATCATATTTCTGTGACTCCACCCCACCTTTGTTTTTTCCTCCTTTTCTTTTTCACAATGACATTGGTATTTCTTTGGAGAATATTTAATTGCAGAAGGGTTCAACAGACCCTTCCCTCTCAGAGCCCTGTTCGGAAGTGTCAGCCCCAACTTGGAGTTCAACTCTCAGTCAGCAGAGCAGTAAAGCTGGCAGGCTTAAGTACTACAGGAATGCTAACATGGCAGATCTGAGAGAGTTAATTTGGCCAGAATGCACTCTAGTAATGTTTATGTTTTAGATAAAGTGCCTACAATGTTGCAGCTTGCCCTTCTGACCCCATTTCCTCATTCGTGTGCAGCTCAGAGAAAGTGATACTTAATTCCAAATCTTTGCTTTTATTAGCTCCCAGAGAGGGATAGGATTTCATCCCAGCCTTATCTCTGTTATAAACATCCTGTTACCATTCATATCGGGGGGATATCTTTGGGAAAATGATTAAATACTTTTCTCCAGACACAAACAGTATCTCCCAATTGATTCTGCACAGTCTGGGGTGATTTTGTTTGTGTGTGTGTTGTCAAACATCACGAGCCTCTGTATTCCAGAAGGGGTGAAATTTTACATGGAAGTGTGAAAATTTGTGGGGCTCTTCTATGAAATCCTGATATCTGTGCATTTAAGAGCTCAGTGCTGTATCTAGACCCAGCTTGGCAAGAGAGGTCAAATTTTTTATTCTACCTTTTGCAAAGTGTGCTGCAAACCACCTCTGATTGCATAAGTCACGAACAGGCATGACATAAGTGCTGGTGCTTTTCCAGCTGCTTTCAGGATTGAATCAACTTGGACACATTCTTGCAGTAGCACTAACAGTATTTACTGTTCACTTCTAAGGTAATTTTCAATTAAGCAAACAAAATGATGAAACACTGTGTACTCAAGGCAGCAGACTCCTGAAAAGCCCTTTCCCCTCACCCCACCAGCTGCCCACCACATATCACTGCTCCAAAGCAGCAGCTTTTCAGCCAAGGCACATTCCCAAACTCGAAGGCCTCAAAAGGAACTGGAAGAACAAGTCTCCCCAGGCTGTCCAGCAGTACACATAGGTGGTACTTCTAGAACCTCTGGTCTGTACATATCAAAGGACTCACAAATCAAGAAAGCCTTCCCCATAGAATCAGAGAATGGCCTAGGTGGGAAGGGACTTTAAAACTCATCTCATTTCAACTTCCCTGCCAGGAGCAGAGACACCTTCCCCTAGACCAGGTTGCTCAGAGCCTCATCCAGCCTGGCCTTGAACACTTCCAGGGATGGGGCAGCCACAGCTTCTCTGGGCAACCTGTGCCAGGGCCTCAGCACCCTCACAGGCAAGAATTTCTTCCTAATATCCGATTTAACCCTACTTTCTGTCAGTTTTAAGCCATTCCCCTTTGTCCTGTCATCACATGCCCTCATAAATCATACTGGGGAGGCTGAAGCTTGAAGGGCGACTCTGGGGATGTGTCTGCATAGAGTTTGTGGAAGACAAGGGCCTAATAACATCCTGCACTTAGCAGATGGCAAAGTTGGATGCTTTGGCAGTGCAAGGATGGGGCTTCTTCATGTCACGGTTGCATTCCCGTGCAGTTCATGGAGATGG